>NC_090940.1:504672045-504974545 GCF_040938575.1 Ambystoma mexicanum | reverse complement strand
CGACACTACACCACAAAGTGTCCCTCCAAACTGAAATGGCCAGACAAGTCTTCTTGGGGGGCATACATGCACAGATCTTCCACAAAGCCATCACCCACGACGAAAACTGTGCGTCTTGCCATGTTTGCCAGCTGCAGTACACAGAGTAATGGAAAAAATGAATGCCGCCCTATCCTGTGACGCACACCCAGAGCACCTGATTGGCCAAAGGCCATAGTCCCATTCCGATTGGTCACCATTGTAAGAAGTGCAAAATGTGCAACATGCCTTTCACCAATGACCGCGAGGGCCACGCCCCCGGGAAGCTGGAGGGCTCCTTCTCCCCATTGGTGCTATTTCCTGTGATTTACACCCTGAGCACCTGATTGGCCAAAGGCCATAGTCCCATTTCCGTTGGCCAGCATGCTGAGAAGCGCAGAATGTGGCAAGTACTCTCCAAGTACTGCGAGGGCTATGCCCCAGTAAAGCAGGAGGAGTCCTTCTTCCTATTGGCGCACTTTCCTCTGACGCACACCCTGAGCACCACCTGAAAGGACAATCTCTACAGTAAAATTTCCATAGGCCAGCATGGTGAGAAGCGCCAAATGTGGCATGTGTGGGTCCAAGTACGTCGATGGCCGGGACCGAGGGAAGCAGGAGTCCCTCTTCCTATTGCCGCACACCCTAAGCATCTGATTGGACAATCCCCACAGTTGCATTTTCGTGGCCGCCACCCGCAAAATCCCCAGATGTGGCTTTAGTGCTGCTGGCGGGCGTGGGGGAATAACTTGCAACCAGAGTAGGGGGACTTCATGGTAAGGGGCTAATCTCAAAAGAGTCTGTTTTTTTTTTATTTGTTTAGATGCTTCTACAGAAACACTTTTTTGGTTTTTATTAGCTTTTGTGTTTTCTTGTGCTCACATTAGTACAGTAAACTCTTCACCGCATTCTGTAGATGAGCAAACAAAACTGCATCCCCAATAGGTGAAAACAAAATGCCATTTTCTTGGAAAAACTCAGCATTTCCGCAACTAATGAGGTCATTGTTGCAGAAGAACATTCCACAAGCAGACAAAAAAGTAGAAATGCATCTGTTGATGAGACACCTTCCTCCGTCTGGGTCGGAACAACATCCATGAGCATTGGGCCATAATCTTCGTGGTATTATGGATGAGAAAAGCACCTTGGCGGTGGGAAAAACTGTCCTCATGACATCCAGCAATCTCCTGTGTCTACGTAACAAATCTAAGCAAGCCAGGTAACCCATATGCATGCCGCCGTAATGGATGACAATAACATCTACTACTGGAAAACTGGCGAGGTCTTTGCAAAGTGCATGCATATCTGCAAAATTGCACTCATACACAGCGTTCCACAATGTGTCCACTCCTTCCAAACCAAAATAGACGTAAAAGTGTCTTTGCAGGGCATAGTTGTGCAGATCTATGACAAAGGGATCACCCACAGTCAACACAATGCGTTTCTCCATGTCAGCCACCCTCAGTATGCAGAGTATAATGTACAACAGTTTCACCTCCCCTTCCTGTTAACCACACACACACTACCTGATTGGCTAATCCCACACTGCCATGGCAATTGGGCAAGGTGGTGTAAAGGGCAGATTTTGGCACGTGCACCTCCCAAAGCAACGTGAGGGCTGCACCCTGTAAAGCTGTAGCAGTCCTTCTTCCCTTTGCACTATCTTCTCTGCAGCTCTACTTCATGGGGTTACGCGTAAATAGGTACACACGCATCCACCAATCGCATCAAAGCCGCCATCATCCAACACTGTCGCTCCTGTACAACACTTGAAATGTGTCGTTACACATTTACAGTACACATGTCGTGCCATTCCAAAGCACGTCCACTACAAAGTTCAATGAAAGTATGCACAAATTCTCCATCTGCATACATCCACATAGCCACCCAGGATGTGGCATGTGTAATCCTGAAAGTACCGCATAATCCACTACCTTTTCGTGATAGTGAAGGGGGTGGGAGGTAAACAATATCAAACTGGGTAGGGGATGCAGTCTTCCACCGTACATGTATAAAGTTATTATTTTTATTTCTGACGTGCGTGCAAGCAAGTTTTTTTGTATTTTCTCTTTATATGCGTTTCTGTTTGCCTCTCCTCACATTATTACCACATTCTGGTCAATGCTACTTGCACAGTGTAAAAGAAAATGGCATTGCCAATGGCGCTCAAACAAATGCCATTTCTACGGAACGACTGCATATTTTGCAACCTCATGATCTCATAGTGGGTCGGGAACATGTCAGCAGTCTGCATAAACTCACACATAATTCTGTTTATAGCATACCTTCCGACCTCTGGCTGCGGTCAAATTACACCGTCATGGACCCATATTCCTCTTGGCATTACACATGACAAAAGGACAGTAGGAAAAATACGCATCACTGTGGTCAGCAACCTCTTCAGGTGATGGATTAATCATCCATACGACATGTAACCCAAATGTAGACTTCGATATTGCAGCACAACAAAGTCAGCATTCGTGACGGACACCACATATCTGCAAGGGTGAACCATCCCGCCGAAACTTCAGTCACCCTGACAGGCCCAGAAAGCGTCCACTCCTTCCAACCCAAAATTACCAGCAATGCCTCTTTGCACACAACACCTGTGCAGATGGCGCTCAAAGGTATCACTGACGATAAGCACTGTCCATCTCTCCATCTCGTCCACCCTCACGCCATAGTATTGGAACAAAATGGTACTGCCTCTTCCTGTCAACCACACTAGAAACTCCTATTGGCCTGTTTCCCACAATTCCATTTGCCTTTCCAACCTGCTCATAATGGCAGGATGTGCACGTGCGTTTTCCCATATGCAATGAGGGCCATGGCCCAGTAAAGCTCACACAATACTTCTTCCCTTTGCACAGTCACTTTTTGCAGCACTCTCCCATTGGGTGCTGTAAATTTTTCAAACATGCATGCAGCAATCACATACAAAGCTTCTGCATTGCACACTGTCATTTCTATACACCACTCCATATTTACCGTTAAACACTCTCAGTACACATTCTGTTTGATTGCAAAGCCCCTCCACCTGCTAAATAATGCACGATTCCAGCATCCACAAATGTCCTAAAACGCACCCAGGACACCTTTGGCCATGCACACAACATTGCAGCCCTTCCCACACCCATCGCAACACTATACATCCAAGCAAGCAACCATGTGGGCACCTAACATTATGCACAATACCCAACTCCCCCACACTATAAAACACCCATTCACAAAAACGTGTCTCAATTAGCAGAATCCACAAAAATACCACAGCCTGCACCACCCCTATGCACTGACATTTACAAAGTATTGTGCCACTGGCAACCTATGCGCAACAGCTGCACAACATTGGGCCTACTTCAATAAATCTTCACACAGCAGAGTAACCAACCACATATAAGCTGCGCTTCAGCTATACCCACTTCCATACTCACATTATGTACACACTGCACCCTGTGGCCCCACTACACAACTTCTCACTTCACCATCTCCTGCTGCACACCATATACTGTAGCATGTTGCAACTATATCCACAACCATGTGTTAGGGAGAATTCTCAAGAATGTGCTCATTTCCCTTACCTTTTGAGACCCCCGCCAACTTCACTGCATTTCTAGGATTTGATTTTTTACCTGGGAAGAGGGTGAGCCTTTTTACCCACTCTTCCATGTATTTTGATGTGTGTTTTACTTTTGTGTTCTTTGGATATGGAGTTTTAAAACAACTCCATAGGCATCATATGTTTCTGTGTGTCACACAGCACCTCCAGTGCAGTGGCACAGGGATGTCTTTCAGACTTCCCAAGGTTTAAATACCTTCTCTGGGACTGACTATGTCTCCCAGAGCATGTAAAGTTAAATTGACTTTACTAGTCTCTTTAAATTTAAAGACCCAGCACACGCTATCTTCCTATAGAGTGCTGGAGGGGTTGCCTAGCATCCCCTGAGTAAAAAGACTCATGTAACAGTCAACTATTACCCTTTCCTACTTGAAATGGCTGGTGGCAGTGGTTTCGATCAAACTACTATGATTTTTCCCGACCGCGAACAACAGCAGCTAAAAATCGGGTCAGCCATGTTTTTCAATATGGCGCCCAAGACCTATCTGACTCCGGTCAACTTTTTTCACCATTTCTTTTTGGAAAGGTCCGTCTTGTGTTTAACTTTGCACGCCAAACCAGGTTTGGTCCCTTTGTTCGTTGCCCTTTGGCGGGCTTCAGTGCTGAAGCCCTCCTCTGGCGCCTGAGTGTCTGGGGTGGACAGGATGTGAGGGAGGTGCCGAATCTCCCTGTGCTTAGTCTCCTTGGAGACCTGAATGCACTCTGGTGTGATTGGCCGGCTGGCTGTCCAGCAAGGACAGCCACCCTGCTGTGTGAGTGACAGCCAGGCTGGAATGAATGGCAGAAAACTGTTTAAAAGAAGGTCTCTGGGACTTGGATTGCAGAGTCGACCACTGTAACGAAAGAACCGAAGACGAGCTGAAGGAAGACGACTGCTGCAATTCCTGGATGACCGGTGAAGCCCTGCTGCAGGTCCGAATTGCCTGAAACTCCATCAACAGAGAAGCCCTTCAAGGTTAACTTCTTCCCTTGAGTGCTGTTGAAAACCGGAAAGCCAGTGGGAAGGAAACCAGTTTGTGGACTTTAAGGCACTCGCACCTTAAACCAATGTTTTGCCAAGCTTGTGGCCTCTTCCCTGGGCAGTGCAGGAACCTCCTGACATCCTCCTTAATGTCCCCACGTGTGAAGCTCAGGAACAGCGGGATCTTCTCGTAGCTGATGCAGTTGCCAAGAACAAATGCCTCGGCTACAGCTCTTCTTTACTTTAAAGGTACTATGCAAACGCGGTCTGGAAATCTTTTCGGCCACGGTGAAAGTTTGTGAAACTTTCCTAACTTCGAAGGCTTGTCCTTCCCTAAACCAACATCTAACTTTTCGTCTGACCAAATTCTTCTAAGATCTGTGGCAAAGACTTAACCGTTTACTACCAGAACTGTGCTATCCTATACAAAGACTCTGAACCATTGACTTTGGCCTAGGCCTATGAACTGAATTGCTGGCTGTAGTTAACTGAAACCCTTTGCCCTGCCTATGAAAGTATTTGTGCTGTTGATTCTTATAACCTTGTCTTTTTACCCCTTTTTAAAGTAACTGAAGTGCCATTTTGCTCCCACTTCAGGGGAGCTGAACTTGTTCAGTAACTTATTGGTTGTGTATTTGTAGTATATTAGTATATGATATTGAGCTGCTCTTGCTAGTGTAATGTTTTCCAACTGACTGCATAAATAAATGTATATTCTTTTACCAAGAAACCTTGAGTAAGTGTTTGTTTGAATCACTGTATTTGTTGATCCTTTGTGTAACTTGTTCTACTTCTCACCCAACTCTTGAGATAAGTCTGGCTGCTCAGCCACTGCTACCACATTACTGTGTAGTACAGGCTTGTACCAAAGGTGAAATTGTACTGACACTTGTAGTCTTAATTGCATGTAGTGTTCCGCATGTGATTCTGCCTAACACCATGGAATGCACAATACACGCTTTACAACTCACTTGTGGTGCTGTAGCACGTCCACATTGTGCTACACACCCATTCTCCAAAGATCACCACCCTATGCCTCAAGCACAGACAAACCTGCATTGCTCCAGTGGATATGTTCCTTGCCCAAATTCCCTGCACCGTAATGCAACTATGCATGTCAGCATGTCAGCAAATACCACTAAACACATACGCACCCCTGGCAGCAGCACTCCTAACCAACCTCCACACCACAATGGAAATGCACAGCGTTACATGCGACAGTTACCATAATGTATAAACATGACACTGGCCCTCATTACGACCTTGGCGGAGAACCATGGTGCTATTAGCACCATGGTCCATGGCGCTAAGCTGCCAACTCCGCCATGGTGGTTGGCGGACTTACCGCCCCATTCCGACCTTGGCGGGGCGGTAAGTCCCCAATCCCCATTTACCCTTCCCCATTCCCATTTTTGCCCCATAGGGCATAATGGGAGTGGGGAAGGCGTTAATTACGCCACCGTAAATTACGGTGGCGTAATTAACAACGAGGTCCCTTAGCGCCATGGATTTTAACACCTGCTAAAAGCAGGTGTTAAATCCGCCATGGCGCTAAGGGAACTCGTACTCAGGCGGTAAGGGTCGGCGAAGTTTACGCCGGCGTAAACCCCTTACCGCCTGGGTCGTAATGAGGGCCACTGTCTCCGGCACCGCTATGCCCTTTCATTCACATACTATTGTTTTACCCACTTCCAATCAGAAAGTATTGTGTCACTGCCAACTTAATCACATTGCCCATACTGCAAGCATTGTGCACACAGCACACTATCCAAGCACATATAAGCTGCCCTTCAACCATACCCTCTACCAAACTGACAGTATGCAAACACTACACCCAGTGCCCACACTGCGTGACTTTTCACTGCAGCATCTCCAAACACAGAGCACCGCCATGGAGCTATGCAGCAAAAAATTGCAACAGTTACCATGATGTACAAAGAAAACACTCTCTCCTGCACCCATGTGCACTTTCAATCACATACTATGGGCGTACCTACTTCCATTCAGAAAGTATTGTGTCACTGCCAACCTACCCACATTCTGTTCGCAACACTGGCCCTATGCAACCAATCTGCAAACACCACACTATGCAAGCACCACCCTCTGCCGAATACAGAGTCAAACATGCGTTCCTGCGGTTGGTATGTTGAAGCCCTACGCTCCTGAGTGCATGCCCTATACCCTATGGCCTACGGCCTTCAGCCATGCACCCAGTTGCCTATTCCTTGCACAGACACACTGTACCTTCATTCACCCATGCATACCACCATGTGCCCATCTACCACATTCCATCTGCAGAGCACAGCCACCTGCGATCCCACCCAACCTATGTCATGTGCAATTCAGTCCTCTCCAGCAATTGACCTGCCACCACTCACCATGAAAAGTGGTCGCCGCAAACAGCTTGCGGCAGAAGCTATGGGGCTGTTTCGACAGCTGCCTCCAATCACCACACAAAGTACTCGCCTACATATGTCAGGTGAACCACTTCTCACTCCCCCACCCGTTCCCTTCCTTATTGTCGCCAACACATTCTGTATGGTACATTTTCCAGACCCTTCTGCCGCTGCACTGTCCTCCGATACACCATGGTGTCTTTCTCAAGAAATGTTGATGCACACCACCCTTCGCTCTGGCCAACCACCGGCCGTGTCCAAACTTCTCTGACAGCAAGCCGTACCACGAGCCAAGGACACTTCTGTCCGCGGAGTGAACAGAGATATGGGTCCGCGCAGCGGACCCAGATATCACACATTTTTTGGGACATGCATTTCAGTTCTTTGCAACCAAACACACAAAAGCACCCTTTCTGACCCAAGGCCCTGCTCCTGCCGCAAAGTTGGTGAAAATCCATCCAGCTGTTCAGCCTGTAGCCGTGCGCAAAGTTTTTCCCCATTCAGTCTATGGAAAAAAAAATGTTTGGGACTCCCCCTATAACTTTGCCCCCACGCCCCCGGCACAAAACCTCGCCCAACTTGGTGAACAAATCCAGAGCCGGCCATATACTTTTTTTTGCAAAGTTTGGTGAGGATTCGTCCAGGGGAAGTTATTAGCCGCTGAAAAAGTGCTCTTCCTATGAGTTTAGCAACTTAACCATAAATACACGCCCGCTACCGCGGGCCATGTAATATATATATATTTCACTGATCCTTATCATCATCATCTTCGGTTAATGATATGATAAAAACCAACAATTTGATTTGACAGACACAACACCCACACCTGAAGTTGCTGCTTGGCATTAAATACATACATTTCTCCTCTTTCCGATGACACCTTGCCAGCTATTGCCTTACTTTACTCTGTGTTGCACTTTCGAGACTAGTGTTGTTTCAGTTGAGAAGGCATGCCACCAACCCATTTGCATCTGGAGTGGTCCACGCTCCCCTCGCGTCACTGGGACTTGATTGCATAGGTCTGACAAGGCGCAAATGAGTTAGTTGCTGCATGGTGCATGATATGTGATTCTTTGGCGGTGCGGTGGGGTGATCTTTGTGCGCACAGCATGTACCTTGTTCTAAGATGACTGATGTATGAGTCGTCTGTGTTTGCGTCAATGCTGAACAACCAGGCGCCCCAGCTGCTGAGTGGGAGAGCACCCACAATTAAAGAGTGTTCTCTGATTAAACACATGTTACAAAGTCAGGAGAGCTAAATATAAAGCAACAACAAAAGACCAAATGGGGAGAAACTGATACTGCTAAACACAGGTCTCTACTGATGTTTTAGCATACGATTCCCATGAACGCCAGTCATTGACTATTCTTGCTAAGCCTGATGGGAGTTGCAGTCCAAGACATCTGGAGAGCCAAACGATGCACACCCTCATCATCAACAAAATGCACACCTAGGTCCATATCACAAACACACACAAATCAGCCCGTGAGAAAATAGCAATTGTGGTGCACAGCAATTGCAGTGCAGTGAGCCCGTTTTTCGTATTAGAGAAGTGACCTATGCCCCTTATTTAAAGGTGATTTCAGCTACTTTTCCTGAAGTGGTGAAGTTACATGCGATGCAAGACAGGGATTTACTGCCCAGCGTGGAGCATTTTCCCACCACACAACATGCAGGCAGCCAAGACCACACACAAGAGAGACAGCAATGTACACCACAGAGGAAGTGGTCTACATTTGAGGCAGACGGTCAAGATTTTCAAAGTGTTATAGAGGTTTGCCTTGCCCATACAAGCGGGAACAGAGAATGAACCTTCCCTGGTGATGCGGGAACAAGGGGGGTTTTATTGGAGCCCTGCTGCCCCCCCATGAAGAATCCACGGAGTGCAAATGACGAAAATTTGGTGGCAGGCACCCGCTTACGTATAAGTGTAAACATTACGAGTCCCTGCTGACAAATTACGATTTTCAGGAACATGAGCCCCAGGGGGGTTTCCTAAAAGTCCTGATGCGGCTTTTGTATTTTATGTATGTGTGTAAGAAACGAAACCCTCACACAGTTAATGGAAAGATGCTTATGTTTGCACATGTCTTTTTCAAAATTGTTTCAAAATTCAAAATATGTTAAAATATACTTTGCTACATGTCCCTTTAGGTCCGGTAATGGGAAGCATGCATAGCTTTAATAAAGGCAATATCTGTGTACCTCGGCTATAGAGTGATTTTGAAGTAAAGTGCTTTGCTAAGATTTAGGATTCCTGAAACGCCCAGTACCAAATCATCAGGCGTTTCAGGTTTCCAGGAATACGCAGTGCAAAAGAAACTATTTAATTGCTTTTTTATAATGCACCCTATACCGCACAGTTGCGAGATTTGACCCTCTGTTGTTCTGCATGGTCTTGTTCCTCAGACCAGCGCGTGCACCTGTGCTATCCTCCGTTCACTATTGTTGACTAGAGATCTTTATATATAAAGCTGAATGTCTGTATGTGTGTGTATGGTTGTCCGGCTATACAAATCCACACGGTTGAACGCACGTCTACTAAATTTTGCATGGATTCCTCTTTTGTCTGGGGCAAGATCGTAGTCTATGTTTGGATGCAAAAAAATCACTCCATAGACACCCTCATTTACTGATGCTCACCCCGATTCACTACAGTAGGTCCTAAAAGGATGCAACATTTTGAAAAGTGTCTGAAGCAAAATGTTCTATGTGTTGGTTATTCCTTTGAAATGTATTATTACTGTATACAGTTCAAACGTGTTTATTAAACCGCTTTTAAACAGAATTTAAAAAATATATATTTTATCACGCCACGCCAAATATGGGAAATGGCAAAGTTACGGTTTACTTAAGTTCATGCACGAGAAGAGAGCACACTCAATCAATCTTTCTTGGACATTTTCTCAAATGTGCTGAAGCCATTGAATGACTGAAACATGCCACACAAAAAACGAACATCACTTGGAAAAGCTCCCTCTCATGCAAAGCGAAAATCAATATCAAGAGCTTCAGAAACTCAACAACAAACAGCTGCACGACTTGCCGACCAGAAGACAAGATCAACTTTTTCCAGGGCATATGAGATACCAGAGCAAACTGAAGCAAGACTTGCCGACAAGAGGACAAGAGCAACATTCTCCAGGGCACATGAGACACCACTTGATCGGTACACAGGCAACGCCGAGTAACCCAGCTAGTTGAAATACAAATCTCAGATATTATGTCATGCAGCAGTTCTTTCCGCACCAAGAGGCCACACCCTAGTAGTGACAGCTCAGCCCCTACAATGTGCTGTCTAGCATAATATACAATTCAGAGATGTAGAATGTGTTAATAAAAGTTAAAGATGTAAATATATTGTAATTAGCATGTTTGCGGACAAAGTAATAGCACCACACCAGTTTTAAAGCACCTGGTTACACGTGCTACATGTGCCATTACCTAAATCTGTGGTAGTGAATTTGGGACCTCAGGATTATGAAGGCATGAGTCGGCCTGGCAGAGACTCAAACTGCTGTCAGTGCAGCAGCTCCTCCTATTCGGCGATGCATGAGAGAGAGAGAGAGAGATTCAACTAACCAACAGTATCTCCGTTTGTATAGCCGGGCCTGAGTTCTTCAGCTGGAAGGTTCTGATTGACATGTTGAAGCTTAATTGATGCTATTGTATATTGATTGCATTCAATGTTATACCCCTTCAGTACCCCTTATATTTAAGATTGCAAATGTATGTTTGGTGGTGTTGTTTAATGATTAGTATAGTTGCTAGGGTCAAGTGCTAGGTAAGATTCCATGACGTCACCACAGAGATGTTGGTATGGGGTACTATGCAGCCCTACACTGACTCCAGTCTTGTAGTCCCCTTTTCCTGTCTGTTAATGCAGCATACATAGATGGGAGACGTAGGAGGTACACCAATTCAAGACAGAGGCAGATAATCCCCTCCTGTTGGTGAGGATGGAGTGGAGGATGTGGTGGTCTTGGATGCAGCCGACAAGTCAAAGAGGTTGAGGAGGCATGAGTCGCCTTTATCCATGATTTGCAAAGCATCATCCACCACCTGCATGATGGCTGTCTGGATGCTACTCCTGAAAGCCTGACTGATGGTCGTTTAGGAGGTGTAGCTGCCAAGGTGCTCCTGTTAAATGCTTGGGGTACAATTGCATGCCCAACTGGAGCCTTTAATTCCCTAGTATAACAATCATATTCCTGGTTAATCTTGTATTCTGAGGCCCAGGCACATGAGCCCAGGCTGAGCTTCATAGGCCCAGCAATACCCATCACATTTCCAAGCACAAAACCCAATTGCGAAGGCTGTGATGCTGGAAATGCATTGGAGGGACAGGGCCTCCAATTCCTTGTCCTGTACTCCCTTATCATGTGTGTGCCATGTTGTTTTCTGCACAGGAGTCCATTTGGGACTCCTGGCAGTGCAGCTCTTCCTCTTTTTGGTCATGGTGAACCGAGACCCTTGGGATACCTTTATGGCACCCAGGGGTGGGGGTACAAACCTGTACCCCTAGTGTATGTTTTTGGGCACCTGTGTATTGCCCACAGGGCAGGGTATGGGCTCATTGCAGCTCCATGCTGAATTTAACACATGCTCTGAGTATCCTCCATGTTGGGAAGCCTTGGGCCTGCCATTTGAGTCATTTGATTCCTGATAGAAGGCAAGGTGGCCCCTGTGCCTCTTGGTTTCCATTGCCTGTTACAATGTTTTACCAAAGTAATGGGAAGCCCTGACTCAGTTCCTTCCCCTGACTGGCTGTTGGGTAGGAGAACCATATTTGGTATTGTGGAGAAGTTCAGGCCAGACTGGCTGGAGCCCTCCCAGTGACTGTATGGTGCGGTTACACCCTTAGGGTGGGACCTGTGTGAATAGAGTTTGTGACCAATATGCATTCTATGTTATGGGCGTCTGTTTTCTGTTTGTGTGACACAATGAATGAGACAGCCCTTTCTGAAACTAACATGCATGCAGTGTGGTGTTCTGAATGGCTGAGTGCTTGCCCCAATCAACATTCCTTCTTATGGGTGTGTGGGTGGAAGTGAATAGCCTGAATGCCTGTGAGCCTGATTGGCTGCCTGGCTGCACGTACGCACTTCTGTGTGATTGGATGACTGAGCCTGGCTCAGCCAGAGTGAATGAGGTACAGATGTGTATATCTGGGGACCTCACACTTCTCAATTTGTTCAGTAACTGAAGTTGAAACTTGAAGCTCATTCTTGAAGCTCAGCTGGAAGAAGAAGAATTGCTGCTGCATTTCCTTCGATGAAATCTAAAAGCTGCCGAGTCTGTTGAGAACTGATATGAGAGAGGAGCTGGCTAGGAGACCTCTCCCCGAGTTACGAGGGACCATCATGCAAAACTACTGCTCTTCATCAAGGCACCCTGGAAGCCAGTCCCGAAAGGCTATCAACCGGAGAAAGGGTTTGCCGAGAACCTTAAGGTAAAGCACCGGGACATCGAGTCCATCGAGGTCCATTGCCATCGACCGTGGTTAGGAGGATTTCCGTTACCACTGGAAGCCAGTGGAATTGTGTCACTTAGATGCGGGGACAGCTTTACGTTGTGCTGCTTGACGACCGGAGCAGCAAAGCTCCACCTTGCCTAAGAACATTTGAATTAAGTGCTCCCTTGACATCACCGTCGACTGCTTTGTCCCACCAGAGAAAGTCAAGGCCATCGGCTACCGTGAAAAGTCTGCCGGTGGGTTTCCCAACACCCAAAGAAAACAAAGACGGCAACAGAGTGAAGATCTAAGATCCAATCTGTGGTCTGGTCCCGATCCCCAAAGCTATCCCACGGTCCGTGCTATGGCTACAGCACCAAAAGGCCAGAGGACAGCTGAAGCATCTCCCAACACCCGACGCCTGCTGCTGTGCCTACATCCCTCACCGAGTCTTCCTTATGGCACTGAACATTTTGCATTGAGGTGGACCACACGCCTCAAATTCTCATGACTTCCCAGAACGATTGTCGAAGAGCACCGCGCAGATCAAAGCTGCTGTCTCCATGCCAGTGTTCCACTTTTCTTCAAGGAATCACGAAGCCCTGTGGCTCCTGCTTTACAGGGAATCCACCCTCGAGGGATCTGTCGATGAACCATTGAAGAAACTCTTACAAACCTGTTACATTGGGGTGGTTCAACTTTTTTTTTTACCAGGAAACAAGACTGATTAAACATATATGGACTGGGCGTGTTAATACTTTTATTAAAAGTTGCCCAGGTGGGGGATGCTCACTCAGAATTGTGTCTAGGTAGCTGGAGAAAGCACTCTGCCATTGTTTAACCTAACTTGCCTTCCTTCCTATGATCTATGCTGTTACACCTTGCTGCATGATTTCTATGCTATCTTTTAACTGTAAGCAGTTGATGCATTTTGAAGGAATCTATAGCTGAGTGTGGTACCACGTAGACATTGTATATATTTTCCATATTAGAATTGCCAGAGTACAAAGTGTGTTACTAATTGTGTATATATATCTCTGATCCTTGTTTTTATATAAAGAACTGTGTTAGCACATAACATAGTGTGTGGCCATTCCTTTGTGGGGGGCTTGGGAACTCACTGTACCTAAGAACTAGCCCACATCACCTCCTGAGAGCTTAAGCCTTGTTTGCTCGTCCATTGGTACCACAATAGAGAACCTTGGCTGGGGTGCTCTATGCCTCTGCTCTGCCATATAGAGAGCAGAAGTACAGGTACCCCCTCCAGTCTTTACAGAGACACTGTCTCATAGGACCAGGCAAAGCAAAAAAGGCCCAGACACGTCCACGCATGGGCAAATACAGACTCAATGAGATAGTACACACTTCTTTGCCAGGGGTGTCATATGCCCAGAAAACCTGCTATGTCTGTCTACAGCTTTCTCTGTTATTGGGATTGTCGATAATGGTTTCAATGGAAAAGAAGTGTTTGCGTTGCGCAGGCATATTGGTGACTGGGGCAGATGCAATTTTAGCGCAATGTTTCAATCTGGTATGTATCTGGTATAGTTAATGAGAATGGGATGAGTGGTACTATTAGTGTTATTTTGTGTATAGTTGATACATTTTAGATTTGCATACATTTAGCAACATATTGACAAGTATGCGGATACAGTGTGAACGCAATGTAGTGCTGAAAGATGGGAAGCGAGGTGCTTTATATGCGCACGCGAGAAAAAAGATTCATGGATTGGCAAGACACTGTGAAAGAACGCGGTGGTCTTGAACACACGTGCCCAGACATATATACACTGGGAATTTCTCGGGAAATGTGTTTGGGGCAGTTGGGGAACAGAAGGTACATAGTGAATACGTGAATACATGGGAAGGTTGTATACTGCAGGTCCCTTATGGCTGGGGTTTGTGTAAGCTGCAGAAACCTGGGTTGGTGAGATAAACTTTGTGTGACCTGGAGAGTTGGTTGATCGAGGTAGAAGGATGGGGGAGGTGGCTAACTGCATTCGGCCAGCTGCAATAATATCAAATTGTCAGTTGCGGCCAGAACGAAATGAAGTGCTAGTGGCTCATAGGTTTATGACTTGTTGCAGTTGGGGATAAGAGATGTAATCTTCCTGAGAACATGGGAGTTTGTTATTCAGTGACCAGGGAAGTCTGGGCACATGGCAGGGTCGACCTGGGGCCAGGTAATAAACCCAGTGCAAGAGGTGCTTAATGGCAGAGGTTGTAAAAAAACGGTTTATGGGTTTTCGATCAGTTTCTCAGGGAAATGACCAGGATGTGGCCATTGGCCATGTGAGTTGAAAGGGCAGTTGTAATAGATTAGCGTGAAATGAGAAATACCAGGGATGCCAGCAAGTCTGGGTGGATAAGATGTTCATCACAGGTTCAACAGAAACTTGTTTATTTCTCTCCCTCCACATATTGATGAAGTGTTATTGTGTAAAAGCCATGTGCATCACTCCCGGGGTTAAGTGGTCCTTGACCAGATGGAACGTGTAATAAATTAGGATTGTTGTAGGTGTATATGTAATTATGTGATGATGTCACGAAGGACTATGGAAAAAGCCCAAAAAGGGGCACTACTGTAAATATGAGCAAATGAAAATGTATGTTGAAGGTGGTTAGGTGAATGTATCCAATGAGAGCCTCAGAACTTTTTGGAGTAAATAAATCTGAGGTCCGCCCTGACACTGTGCAGTGCATCCTCCTAAAAAAAGTTTTCCTGTGTTGTCTCATAGACAAAGCTGCTCTGATAGCCTCCATGCCCCAGCACAGCTTTATTTGCCCATGCACAACCTTATCGGTGCAGACATAGCAATCCTATTGCTAAGCACATCCTCATAGGCCATGGAAAACCTCATGTGCCATATGCATTCATAGATACATCTTCATTTTCTGAATACAATCCAGTTTGCAGAGGACACGAGCCAATATTTAGCAAAGCTTCCTATGTCTGTAGTCTCCCATGGCCAGTATTTCTATGTATAATTATAGTTTTAATAGGTACAAACCTTGGCTCAAGGGCATTCACAGCACTACACAATGAAGAGTGATACAGACAAAAACAGTATACGCCGTCAATAATAAAAAAAAAAACAATGATATTCATCGTCAAAGAATAAAAAGCAACAAGGAAAGAGTTTAAATAATGACATGATGGCTGAGTTTCTGATGTGGGAGTAAAATGTTTTGAGTGCAGCCAAGTACCCTTACAGGTGTATAAGTTCAAGAAACCCCTCATTTGTTCAGGTACAGCTATTATATGCCCATGTAAAGGCGTACATGCTCAAGTACAGCCTTATTTAAAAGGATAATTCTTGCATGTGCATTCTCAGTCTTAAATGTCCAGGGCCGTCGCCAGACGACAGGCCTTCTCTTTCTACACCCCTAGATTCTGGAACCTCTCCACTGTCAACACCAGAATCGCCCCCTCACTTCTACACTTGAGGGAGGATCTCAAGACACGCCTCTTCAATGAATGTCTCCTCTCTAACACCAAGGACTACACACCACCCACTCAACGCCTAATGTGAAAATGGGTGAACCCCCCTGATTGTTTGGAGATCCCTTGATGCCAAATTGCCCTCCCTCCCTCTCCACTGTTGTTAGCTCCCCGCTCCCTTGTATCTGTACTTCCTTCACTGTGTATTTCTGCCAATGACTTATAAAGCAGTCCGTTGTTTGCCAAAGCTAGGTCTGTGCTCAATAAATACGCTAATAACAATAATAATTTTACTGAATAACCATGCATGTCTGGCCGCAGTTTTCTAACCCAACATATCCTCCTGTGTCCATTATAGTCTTGTACAGCAAATACAGCCTGCTGGGTCTATCTACCATTTTATATGTCCAGTGCAGCAGCATCATATGTTTAGCTGTGGCCTCACATGCCCAGTTGACCCTTGTATGTCGAGCTGCAGCCGCATAGATCCGTTGTCACTTCCTAAATCAAGTAGTACAGCACCATGTTCCATGCCCAGTTAAGGTTCATATTGGCCATACTGCCTCGTTACCGAACACTGCTTTCTATATCCAGTGCAGTCTCAGATGTCCAGGACAGCTTTTTAAACACACCTGTGACATACTGCCTGTGTCTTGGCACTTGCACTGTCGGGAGTGTCTGGGGTGTCGATAAGCTGAGTGCAATGGTTAATCTTTGCCTTCTTTTTCTTCATGACCTGTAGGAATGTTTTTGTGTTTTCCCTTGTTACCACCGTTGTCGTGAGGCGCTTGAAGCGCATTGTGTGTGGGCGCTGTACGAATAAGCTATCATATCATATCATTTCACTATGCTCTCTCTCTACACCATCACACAACTAGAGTGCAGGTACACCCCTCGATCAATTCGGCCTAGCTGCTCAAATATGAACACTATCCCATGAACACCTCATCATTCTAATAAAACACAGCTATACCCCACAACAAACCGGCCTAGCTGCACACATAAGCGTTCCACAGGCCTAACGCAGCCAGAACCCAGTCTTGGTGTCCACTTGCCGAACTGCACACATTGAACCAATATCAATGCCACCTCACCTAATGCTAGGATGCAGCTACCATCATGCAATTACATCAGCTGCACACTTAACTGGTGGACCCAAGCACCCTACGACACCCTACTCTCTCAACCGACCTGAACTACGGTCCTCCAGGGCGTTCAACCTACCAGCGTTTTGAGGTCATACCAATGATATATAGAGTGCTATATGAATGCCAAATAACAAATAACAAACAAATACATGGCCAAGAATGGTCTCAAACATCCAGTCGAGCCCACTCCCCATCCTAACACTCTCCCTTACCTTTGCAGGGCTCCTGCCCTTAATTTCTGTCAGATACGATCTGTGGCTTGTGGGATATAGAGGAAGAAGGATGGATTGAGTGGGGGGGAGGGTGGTATCATTGGACAGGCGGGCATGTGTGTGCGAACCTTTGTCATAATATTGACAAAACAAAAATAACACTAACTGCCACAATATGTATTTTGTGGAAATATATGCAAAGATGTTTCCTTTGCAATGGAAAGTAAATCTACTGCAATCCCCTTTTTCCTTTTGAGCCACCTGACCGTCCAAGTCTTGGGATGATGGCTCAGCGGCAACGTGCTCGCCATGGAAGCAAGACGACATGGAGCACCACAGGTTCGATCCCCGGGTCTGTGCTTAGAAACCTCTGGGTATTAAGCGCGTTATAAACAGACTATCATATCATAATCCACCTACTGTACAAGCTTGCATTTTCTATCCCGTTTCCCGGTGCCTTCCCCCTCTCCTCTACTTCGAGCTATTGTGAAGCTCACCACTGCATCCAAACTCCCCATTTCCCGGTGTCCTCCCTAACCAACTCGTTCTTCTTAGCCCATTATTCCACTTGCTTTAAAGGGTAATGGCCTGAATGCTCTCCATGCAGCCCCAGCATGTTCATCACTGCCCCCTCTTCCCTACCTACCTCCTGCTACTGCAAAGCCCACCACTGCATCTCAACTCTCCCTTTCCCAGTGCCTTCCCTCATCGGCTCGTGCTTCCTCGTCCATTACTCCTCTTGCATTAAAGGTAAATGTCCTGAATACTCTCCTTGTAGCCCATGCATGTGCATAACTGCCCCTCTTCTCAAACTGCTGCTGTGAATCCCACCTCTGCATCTAAACTCCCCCTTTCCCAGTGCCTTCCCTCACCGGCTCGTTCTTCCTGGCCCATTACTCCTCTTGCTTTAAAGGGAACGTCCTAAAATCTCTCCATGTAGCCCCAGCATGTGCATCACTGCTCCTTCTCCTCTACCTCCTGCTTGTGCAAAGCCCACCACTGCATCTAAACTCCCCCTTTCCCAGTGCCTTCCCTCACCGGCTCGTGCTTCCTCGTCCATTACTCCTCTTGCATTAAAGGGAAATGTCCTGAATGCTCTCCATGTAGCCCATGCATGTGCATAAGTGCCCCTCTCCTCAAACTCCTGCTGTGAAGCCCACCACTGCATCTAAACTCCCCCTTTCCCAGTGCCTTCCCTCACCGGCTCGTGCTTCCTCGTCCATTACTCCTCTTGCATTAAAGGGAAATGTCCTGAATGCTCTCCATGTAGCCCATGCATGTGCATAAGTGCCCCTCTCCTCAAACTCCTGCTGTGAATCCCACCTCTGCATCTAAACTCCCCCTTTCCCAGTGCCTTCCCTCACCGGCTCGTTCTTCCTGGCCCATTACTCCTCTTGCTTTAAAGGGAACGTCCTAAAATCTCTCCATGTAGCCCCAGCATGTGCATCACTGCTCCTTCTCCTCTACCTCCTGCTTGTGCAAAGCCCACCACTGCATCTAAACTCCCCCTTTCCCAGTCCCTTCCCTCACCGGCTCGTGCTTCCTCGTCCATTACTCCTCTTGCTTTAAAAGGAAATGTCCTGAATGCTCTCCATGTAGCCCATGCATGTGCATAACTGCCCCTCTCCTCAACCTCCTGCTGTGAAGCCCACCACTGCATCTAAACTCCCCCTTTCCCAGTCCCTTCCCTCACCGGCTCGTGCTTCCTCGTCCATTACTCCTCTTGCATTAAAGGGAAATGTCCTGAATGCTCTCCATGTAGCCCATGCATGTGCATAAGTGCCCCTCTCCTCAAACTCCTGCTGTGAAGCCCACCACTGCATCTAAACTCCCCCTTTCCCAGTGCCTTCCCTCACCGGCTCGTGCTTCCTCGTCCATTACTCCTCTTGCATTAAAGGGAAATG
This sequence comes from Ambystoma mexicanum, assembly GCF_040938575.1. Classification (NCBI taxonomy): domain Eukaryota; kingdom Metazoa; phylum Chordata; class Amphibia; order Caudata; family Ambystomatidae; genus Ambystoma; species Ambystoma mexicanum. The sequence continues at coordinate 504,955,392 of NC_090940.1, read as the reverse complement.
TCCTGAATGCTCTCCATGTAGCCCATGCATGTGCATAAGTGCCCCTCTCCTCAAACTCCTGCTGTGAATCCCACCTCTGCATCTAAACTCCCCCTTTCCCAGTGCCTTCCCTCACCGGCTCGTTCTTCCTGGCCCATTACTCCTCTTGCTTTAAAGGGAACGTCCTAAAATCTCTCCATGTAGCCCCAGCATGTGCATCACTGCTCCTTCTCCTCTACCTCCTGCTTGTGCAAAGCCCACCACTGCATCTAAACTCCCCCTTTCCCAGTCCCTTCCCTCACCGGCTCGTGCTTCCTCGTCCATTACTCCTCTTGCTTTAAAAGGAAATGTCCTGAATGCTCTCCATGTAGCCCATGCATGTGCATAACTGCCCCTCTCCTCAACCTCCTGCTGTGAAGCCCACCACTGCATCTAAACTCCCCCTTTCCCAGTCCCTTCCCTCACCGGCTCGTGCTTCCTCGTCCATTACTCCTCTTGCATTAAAGGGAAATGTCCTGAATGCTCTCCATGTAGCCCATGCATGTGCATAAGTGCCCCTCTCCTCAAACTCCTGCTGTGAAGCCCACCACTGCATCTAAACTCCCCCTTTCCCAGTGCCTTCCCTCACCGGCTCGTGCTTCCTCGTCCATTACTCCTCTTGCATTAAAGGGAAATGTCCTGAATGCTCTCCATGTAGCCCATGCATGTGCATAAGTGCCCCTCTCCTCAAACTCCTGCTGTGAATCCCACCTCTTCATCTAACCTCCCCCATTCCTAGTGCCTTTCCCTCATCAGCTCGTTCTTCCTGGCCCATTACCCCTCTTGCTTTAAAGGGAAATGTCCTGAATGCTCTCCATGTAGCCCCTGCATGTGCATCACTGCCCCTCTCCTCTACCTTCTGCTACTCTGAAGCCAAACACTTGCCTTATTGCTCCAATGGCTTTTAATTATCAAAAGCTCAGTACACTTGTGTTGCCTAAAATATAGTTACCATTTGTTCTGCATGTATTAAAATGGTTTCCGGTGAGAGTCAACTGCATTCCAAACATAGTTGCCATTTTAACACTGTTGCAGAACTCGGTTGCCTGGCAAATATATATTTTTTACCATGTTATGATCAACCAATAATTTTTGCAGGGAGATTTCTGGAGCATGGTGCAAACTTCTCTTGGCATCCTTAAACATATCCACCTGAAACCAGGTGAACCACTAGAGCACGGGAAGAGGAGCCTTCTGCAATAGCCCCTCCTCTCCTTCCGGCGTGGCTGTGCACAGTTGTTCTGCCTTCCACTAAGACCTACCGCTTTGCAGGCCCTTTGCATGTTAGGTGGCATTGACAGGCTCTTATGTTGGTTTTTACCTACCCTGCCACTTCCTAGCGACCACACAGATGGAGGAAACCTATACACCCCGTGCTCCATCACACACTCAGCATCAAATAGGAGGCTTTCTAGAAGATGGAGGCAGTATAGGGATGGCAACTCCTTTCCTTTCCTGGTTTCTTTTGTCCCCTCACTGGCACTATACCTGAGATACAAACAACATAGAGGCGAAAGGTAGGGATAGCAAGGCATAAAATAAGCAGTGTCAAATAGCAATTTGCTAGGAAATTCTGTAGGTTTGCTAATCAAATGTGTGCAATAGCACCTTGAAGCCTCTAATGTGCTCGATGGAATTACCAATAATGATCTCAGACCCAAATAACTTGACAGACTTAAATAATATGGCAAAGTAATACTTTATTATCAGCTCAATAAAATAGGGCAATCTTGTGAACAACAAGCTGCAGGCCACTCACTTACACTTCAGGTCTTATTACAAAAGGTTTTTATTCCTCAATGATGTCAGCTATGACGTCATCCTACGTGGCAAACTTAGAAACCTATTGAAGGGAGGGTTTGGTTAGGGGAACATATGTACCAATACCTTTCTTAGGTGTTAGTGATATAATTGGTTGCCTTCTTATCTGGTAGGCACACCTTGAACTACCTCTAAATAGGTATAATACAGATTATAGCAGAATAACAGCAGCAGATTGGTCCGTGCAACACTGTAGGAATCCCAGTGATTTGACCGAATGAAAAAGTATCGAGGTTGAAATATCCGAAAACAAAGTGCTCGAATGACCAAAAGTTTGAACATTTTGTTTTCGGACATTTCAGCCCCGATAATTTGTTAAAACACACATTCCCTCACACACACACACAACACACCCACAACACCCCCCCCAGCATATCCCCACCCACACCACCAACATAAAGAAACCCCACTTAGCTTCACCTTCACGCTGGTTCCTGCAGTGCCAGTTCCCTTTCACTTCTGTGATTGGGAACTGGCGCTGCAGGGTCCTTTTCTTTTCTTTTTTTTTTTTTTTTTAAATGGACGGCTGTAGGGGTGTCCCCCGCAGACCCCGCTCACTATACCATCAAGTATAGTGAGCGGGGCAATGCAGGGGACACCCCCGCAGCCCCCATTTTATTTATTTTTTTTTTTTTTCATGCACTGCTGCAGGGGTGTCCCCTGCAGCCCCTGCTCACTATACCATAAAGTATAGTGAGCGGGGCAATGCGGGGGACACCCTCGCAGCCCCTGTTTTTTTTAATGCTACCACCAGAGGTTCGAACCTTTGGTGGCATTTTTAGAACTTTTGGTCGTTTCGACCTTTTTTTTCGGTCATTTCGACCTAAACCCACTGTATAGCATGTTGCTACATAGACCCATATGATTGGTTGGCATTCTCTCCCAACCTTGGGCTTTCGGCTTGGAAGCAGCATGTAAGCAAAATGAAACTCAGGTGCAGAGAACAATGTCAGACTACCCACTTGCTCTATTAGTCCATAATCTCTCAGCGGTCAGGCTCCAAGCCAAGTCAAGGCATCTTCTTTATAGTTGACCTTGCAGTCTGTTCTCTGCTCTTGGACTTTTCAGGGAGTGTAGGTACACCATTATCTTTATCTGGAGCTTAATGAATAGCCCTTATTTCTGACTCCTGAGTCATGCATGAGGAGACCATGATATTATCCATTTCATCCTTTTATTTACTGCTATTTGATTTAATTGGGCTGGGTGCTATTACTCCTCTTGGTCTCTGGAGACTTGATCACTCCATCTTAAATGTGCTTTCTGCATGTTTGATGGTCCAATACTTGGCACTTGAAAATGTTTTTGCTTTTGCTTAATCGAAGAGAAATGAGTCTTACGTACATGGCTTATCCTCTTTCACTCCCTTTGTGTCTTACAATTATTCCTTGAATTGGCATCCTTGAAACCCAGGCCAATAGACTCCTCTTTACTCCACACACAAAACTGTTTTTCCAGCATCTCCTCTGCAGTCCCGGTCTGTTGCTGAGGTAGCTCAATTGGTTTCAACACAAGTCTGACGTCCATCTTTTTCTCATGCCCGCTTTAATCCTATTATGTTTTCTCCAGCATCAAGCTTCTATATGTCTCAGCTACCTTGCGTTTCTGCGTTTGTACATTCACCTCATGTCTTCTTATTTCTTTGGTGCACATGATTTCTTCATATTTGATTACATGTTTCTCTTGTCACTTCAGTTACATCTTTATTCTTTAAGTGTTTGCAAATCGTTTCAGTGCGCCCTCGTGTCTTTCCTTCATGACGTCACTCTGCAGCTGTCAGTTTGCACTTACAGCCCTTCTATGTCCAATGGTGAATGTCAACAAACTCCTACCTTTTCAGTGCATGGGTACATTCGATACGGTTGTCTGAGTGCATAGCGTCTCTCATACACTCAATCTGGTATTGGGACAATACCTGGTGTCACATATAGGGCTCTTGTACTGTTGTTCCAATATGACAGAGGTGCGGAGGCGGAGTCTATTAGTGACATACTCATCTGCTCCTCTACAAATGAACACTTGTGTAGCAAAGCTAGCTATTTAAGTTGCCCTCTTCAATGACAGCACAGCTCACCCTCCATTCCTCTATTGCCCACAATGCTCTCTTCACCCTCTTGTCTTTGTTCACTTCAAGTGCTAATGGAGAGAAAGTGTAGCCGTAATCATATTCTCCACTCTTAAGTGTCAAAGACGTGTGTCAGAGTGCTAGTCAAGAATTTTGTTTTCTTTAAAAAAAAATACAAACTAGAAGTTATCAGGATGGTACTTTTATTAAGCTTTCTATATCATGTCTGGCAAAGACCAGTATGTGTTAACTTTATCTTTTTTAAAAAAAAAAAAAAGACAGTCCTGCAATTCCATTCCTGAAATGTAAATTGTTATACAATGCATAAATACAGAATTGATACTGTAAAACACTGCATCATCTCCATGCTTTATAGCAAGGTTTAGGTTAGTGTATCCAAATTTCATAGTGTCAACTATATTTCATCTTGTTGCGGAAGATGAATCATATTGATGAGTGAACACTTTTTGTTTTAATATGTTTATTCTAAATCAAAGCAGGGTGGTCACAGAACATCTTTCACAAAAATGCATTGTCCACCATATAGTAAAGCCAACCACTCACCTCTCACCCTCCCATCCTTGGCCACTGGGCTGGGCCAACATTTTCAGTAGTTTGTGTCCTCTGCTCCCTTTTCACTCTCCCCTCCAGGGGGTTGCCCCTCACCCAGGGCTCTCCTGAACCCTTGAGGCGTGTAGGTCAAGGCGGGGAATCTCTGGTCATAGTCTAATATTGGGGCCTAAATGTTCTGAATGTGGTGCAGAAGCCCTGCTCTGGCCGCTGTTATTTTCTCTGCAATCAGTATATCCCATACCTTCCCCCACCAATGGGGCATGAGGGGACCTTCTGCAGATTTCCAGGAGCAAGCGACCACTATTCTCCCTGCCAGGAGACACTGGGTCAGTAGTTTGGTTCTTTTTCCCGATCTCGGATAGACCCCTGGGACCAGGGCCCCCAACAGGATGGGCTCAGGCTCTAGAGGGAGAACTGCCTGGGTGATCCCTTTGATGGTGGCTAGGCATTGTTTCCAGAATTGTTGTGCCTTTGGGCATACCCACCACATGTGGAAGAAGGAGCCTGGTTGACCACAAAGTCTCCAGCAGGCAGGGTCGAGTGCCCGATTCATATGATGAAGTCTGAGGGGAGGATAATACCAAAGGAACACGATTTTGTAGGCACATTCTCTGTTGGTGATGCAAGAGGACGATGAATGTGTTTGTGTCCATATGTCCACCCAAGATTGGTTCTCTATCGGGTGCCCAGATCTGCCTCCCATTGTGCCATACATCGAATCTTCGTGGTGAGGAAATCTCCCATAAAGCGTTTATATAAGGTGGAGATCTTTCCCCGGGTTGGAAGTTCTTTGAGGGTCAATTTGAGGGAGGTTGGAGTGTGTGTCGCCACCTGAAGAGTGTGAGGGTGAGAGCACCAGTGGCGAAGTTGAATGTAGGAGAATCTGTCCCTTTCCTGGAGCAGGAAGGTCTCCTTGCATTGCTAAAACATGCAGGGCAGCCCTCCCTCAAAAAGCTGATCTAGAGTTTCAAGATCCCCTGACATCCAGTTTTTGAAGTTCTGGGGATTTGCCCCGGGTGAGAACGCCGGGTTATGGAAAACCTGGTAGGTGGGACCAAGACCTCTCGGGATCCCTTTACGCCTCAGGGCCGAGTCTCAAACGCCTATAGTGTGTTTGGTAGCTAATAGCAATCCATCCCATCACCACTGCAGTGGGGGTGGGATGTGTGGAAGGAAACGCAGGGGAGGAGATAAGCAGGATTGTTACAGCTCCACCCATCTAGAGCGATCAGTAGTTACGTGCCACGCTTGGGAGTGCGCTAGCTGTGCTGCCAACTGATAGCCTTGCAGTTTAGGGACTCCCAGTCCGCCCAGCCTTGGGTTACCTAGCATCGTTTTTTGGGGAATCCTAGCCTTTTTGCCCCTCCACATAAACCGGAGCATTTTCCTCTGAAGACCGCTAGAGCAGGCAATGGGATTGCAACCGGTAGGGATGAACAAGCATACAGAAATCTGGGGAGGAGGTTCATTTTACAGGCTGTAATATACCCCATTAGTGAGATTTCCTGAGACGCCCACCGCTTCAGGCCATCCTACAGCTCTTTGAAGAGCGGGGGCAAATTAGCGCAATATATTTCCCTTGGACTTGCGGGAACCTGCACCCCTAGATAGGGGATTGCCTTAACTTTCATTTTAATAGGGCACAACGGGACTAGCGACTCTCGTTCGTCCGGGGATAGTCCTATCCCCAGAGCCACAGATTTATCGAAATTGATGGAGAAGCCCGTAACCCTCCCATAATTATCTATTTCGGAAAGAGCGTGCCCTAACGAGGAGTGAGGTTCTGAGATGGTCAGCAAGACGTCATCTGCATATAGGGTGATTTTATGTTGGTAGGACCAGTCTGGAGGCCCTTAATGCTGTTATTTAGTCTGATTTTTTGGGCAAAGGGTTCCATGGTTAATGCAAATAGAAGCGGAGGTAGCAGACATCCCTGCCTGGTCCCGCAAGTCAGAGGTATTGGGCCAGAGAGGGAGCCATTAATCCTAAGGAGGGTTTTTGGGGCTTTATAATTGGCTAAGACCATAGCCTGAAATGCTGGGCCAAACCCGAAGGCCGCCAGGGTGTGGCACATGAAGGCCCAATCAACTCTGTCAAACGCTTCAGTAGCGTCTAGAGCCATCAATACCAATCTCTGGGAGGCGAGATCTACTAGGTCCACGGCTCTACGAATATTGTCACCTGCAAATCTATTTTTAATAAAGCCTGTCTGGTCGGATGGATGATGTCTGGCAAAATGTGTGACAGGTGGTTAGCAAGAATTTTAGAGTAGCTATTGGCATCTACGTTTAGTAAGGCAATCAATCCGGTATAGGCAAAAGGATGGTGATTGACTCCTGCATAGACAGGGTTACACTACCAGTTCCCTAAAGGAGTTGAAAAGCGCAACCAAGGGGGCAATCAGTTGGGGCCTAAAGATCTTATAAAATCTGGTAGAGTATCCATCAGGGACAGGAACTCTGGATTTAATAGGTTTTATGGCCTCTTCAACCTCCTCACCTGGGACCTGAGCATCTAGGCTATCCAGGACTGAGTCCTTCAGCCGGGGGAGTGTCGCTTTCTGCAGATAGTCCTTCTGTTCCTTCTGGTCTCGTGGTGGCGCAGTCATTACCTGTGCCAGGTTGTTCGCTGCCAGCCATTGCTTTTCCTGTTCAGGGTAGTGTATTATGCCATGTTGATCCCGCAGTCCAATGATCGTGTTGCTCCTCCTTGCTTTAGCTAGTTTAGCCACCAGCAACTTATTCAATTTGTTGTCCTTTGTGTAATAAAATTGCTTGGTTTTAATCAGTAGTTGTGCCGTATGTTTGGCGTAGTGGTCCTCTAGCTTCTTCCACACAATGCGGATGCTCGTTGTTGTTTTTGGGGTCCAGCCTTTTTCCTTGTGGGTTTTCTCCGCTTCTTGGAGTCCCTCCTCGAGGATCAGACGGGCATGTCGTCTATTCCTGTGGAATGCTACTACCTGCACAATCAGTTCCCCTCGAACCACTGCCTTCATAGCATCCCAGGTGTTTGCTGGGGAGGTATCTTCGCTTAGATTTTCTCTAAAGAAGTATTGTCCTCGCAATTGAGTCCCTTAGCGGCATTTCATTGAGCATTGGGTCATATAGGGTCCATCTGCATCGAGTGTTAGGAGATGGCTCATGTGCCCGGATCTCCAGAGTTATTGGGGCGTGGTCAGATAAGATCATTGACCCTATAGCCACATGGTTGAGGTAAGCCAGTACCTGGGGGGACGTTAGGAGGAGGTCAATCCTTGAAAAGGTCCTATGAACATACGAATAAAAGGAAGAGTCCTTCTCCGAGGGGTGGAGCATCCGCCATGAGTCCACCACCTATAAGGTCCTAAATAGGCGTAAGAGACCAAGTGCAAGAGTGAAATCCCCAGGGGAGGGGGGATGCGATCTGTCCTTTGTAGGGTCTGGAAACCCATTGAAGTCCCCTTCAATTACAGTCTGACCTTCCAAGAAGGGGGAGAGGGTATCGCCCAGTGATTCGTAGAATGCGGTTTGTCCAAAGGTGGGGGCGAACACTCATATAAATGTGCATAGTTGACCCAACAGCAAGCATTTGACTGCCACATATCGGCCCTCGGGGCATAGTTTCATGTCCAATATCTGGGGGTTCAACCCCTTTGTGAAGAGGATCGCCTTTCCCCTTTCTTGGTGCCACCCGAGGCAAAAAATTGAAGTGGGAAGAGTCTAGAGTGTAGACGCCCGAAGACTGCTGGGAGCAGATGTGTTTCTTGTAGTAGGGCCACAGCCGCGTCTTCATCCTGGAACTTCTGCAATATGGATTTGCGCTAGGCGGGAGCGTTCAACCCTCTAACATTGAGGGAGATAAATCTCAGGGTCCGGTGTTCCTGGGTGGGATTTGAAGCCTCCGTAGGATCCGAGCGGGGGGGTTGGGGTGAGTGTGAGTTAGCCATCATTTCGGAATAGCAATAGCCATATGCCACCCTGTCTTTGGAGTTTTAACCCAGGCCTCCAACGGGAGGTCGGAACTTTAACTGGTGGAGGGGGACGTCATTTGGAGTTCGGCCCCACCACTGGCCAATAGGGCCAAGTGGAAGCCCTCAGCCAACATGGCTGGGGCAAGGAACAGGAACTGTGTTTCATTCCAAGGACTCATGGGTGGACTATACCTTAGAAATGGGCAAAGGGCACGGGAGGGCCCGCTGCAAGGCGTTCTGTTGAAGGGGCATGTAATCGCAGGCGAGTCGGAGAGTCGGGACTCGCCATCTGGGGTTGTCACCGGGTTGAGGCTATGGGACCATGTGACCAGGTCTGTAGTGTCCCGGAATCTAGTGACCCCTTAGTACTTTGTCCCCATATCAACTCACCTTTTCCTTCCACCCCTAGGCACCCTTGACCAAGAAGTCCACCTGGGTTTCGGTGAGGAGATAGGGTCCTCGCCCCTTAATTCTTCCGAGGCTGGATGTGCCGCCCCGCCAGGTGAGTCTGGGTGCATGATCTTTTCGGCATCTTCAAGGTGGCTGATTTTTCGAAGGGTGCCTTTATAGGAAAACTGCAGTGCTGTTGGGATTAGCCATCTATATCGGATCTGATGGTCTTGAAGGAAGAGAGTCAGAGGTCAAAGGGATTTTCTCTTTTGTAGTGTAAGGAGGGAGAGCTCCTGGTGGATCTGGAGGGGAAAGGCCTGGAAAGATAGTTCGTCCTGAGAGCGGCTTATTGCTGAGATGGCCTCCTTTGTGGTGAAGAAGTGCAACCTAGTTATTACGTCAGGGGGGAGTCTGATTCCACCCCGCAGTGCGGGCACAACCTAAGGGTACGATCCAGAAGGAGCTGAAGTTTGTCTAGATGTGGGAGTAGAGATTGGAAAAAAATCTCCCCCATATTCTGCCAAATCTTTGTCCGAGACCGAAGCTGGGATCCCTGTATCGAAGGTTATTATGCCGGGCCCTGTTTTCGAGGTCCTCCTATTTAAATTTGAGGATTTCACACTTGTCTTGCAGGGTCCTGATCGAGCGTTGAATTTCACCTGGAGTGGCTGCGTGGTCTTGGGACCGATCCTCAACCTCTCCAAGTCTTTGTTCTGCTTCTGTTACCCTTTGGTCGGTGTCTTCCAGCTTCGTGGTAAGCTCGGTCATACATGACCTAAATTCCGCCTTGATATCTGCCATGAAAGCTTGGATGTCATCTTTGGTGGCTAGGGATCCCTTATCCTCTGGGGACTTTTGTGGAGTAAGCCTGGGGGGGTCATGTTTCTTTCCCCTCTCAGCTGAGAGCAGCATCGTAGCTATGTCCAGGTTCTTACCAGATTTTGATTGCTTAGCCATGATGTCTTCAATTTAGAGGAAGGAGAAGCTTGATGGCTTCTGAGGTACAAGAGGATAGCTGAGGTTATTGTCCTGGTTTAATATACAATATTCAGCTGTGCGGGGGATAGAAGGCCCCTTTCTCTGCTATTTGTTGGCAAAGGAGCTTCCGGAAGCTGTGTTCCCCTGGTAAGGCGGTAGATGAGGGAGGGGCCCTCTTATTCTTGATTCAAGAGCTGTGGGCGGGATTATTGTATCTCCATACTTGGGAGCGGGGGGGTTGTTATGTGGGCCAGGGCGCCCCAGGATCAAGGGTGAGAAAATGGGGGATAGAGCAGCCACAGGAGCATGAGGGGGGGCTCTATTTGGCAGTTCCACTTGAGGTTGTTTCCCACTCAACTCAGAGTGCTTCCAGTGGCGAGATTACCCGGTGGTAACATGGGCCTTTTCGGTGGTCTCCTATCACCTCATTGATGTGGTCCATGAGCTCAAGGTTGGACTGTTAACAAAAGTTGGTCTCCCTTCTCAAGTGTGGGGGACTGAGGGCTATTGTGCTGGCAATTGAGTCAGTAATGGGGCCCAAGCCGACGTTCCGCTCCATGTAGGTCCAGCCGGTTCTCCAGGTCAATGCCAGGGCTGATTCAGCCCCACAGAGATGCTGGATCCGCTTATCACCTCCAGGGGTGGGGAGGAGAGGAGAGGCCCCACACCTCCTCCCGTAGTCCCGCTCCTCTGCTTCACCTGTGGCTCCAAATCTCCGCCCCCTGCCACAGTGAAAGGGATAGTCCCCAGCTCCTAGCCCCACTACCGCTGCGCTCCAACTCCGAAAGTTCGGAGTGGCGGTCCGGGCCGATACCGCAGGATGCACTGGGGACTGCGGTCCGATGCAGACAGCAGCAGGGACAGTGGCCCACCTGGTGGGAGAGCGGGAGGCGGGATGCCGCAGCAGGACTTCTCAGGGCCGGGGACCTCCACCACCAGGATTTCCTCCAGCGTTGTTTTTGCAGGCTCTAGCAGCTCCGCCCGCCATCTTGGGGAAAGGTGACAGAGAACCCGCGGAGCTCATTGAGCTTGTTCTCAGGCTTCCTGGGGGCTCGGATCCATATTTTTGTACTGGTGGCCGCTCCAGAGCCCCACACATCCTTGAAGGCAACCCGGCTCGGATTTGGAATGCCAGAACCCTGTCAGAATTAGCAGCACATTGGGCTCTCCGCGAAGGCCATTAAAGGAGCAACCACATCGCTGGTGCTCCAGGCCACGCCCCCCTGAGTGAACACTTTTAAAAATGTACATGATCACTTGATCAAATGCTTTTGATGGCAAACCTAGTTCTGTAATCTGCAGGTTGAATACATCTTGCAACTGGTGCTCAACCCATGAGCGAACGCATTCTCCTTGACATTCTATATTATCACCCTGTTGCTTTATATTGGGTACCCTGAAAGTGAGATGGCCACAAACTAAAATATTCACCTAGTTTGCCCAGTTATCTGCCTGCTATGCAATCCACCCTACTTAGTCTTTCTTTCCTTTTTCATAATGAATACACAAAGCAAACAAGATGCTTACGCAAAGTAAAGATCAACAGTTCCATCCAGTCTGTTCATCCACAGATCTACGGCAAGACCAAACACTGCAGTTAGCCTCCAGAGTTCACTTTGCTTTATGATTGTGATTGTATTATATATTACCACCTGCAGGAGATAGCTGACCAAAATGTTTTCTGAGCTGTTTTATCATATCTATTTCTGTGTGTCGATTCATGCAGCTATCCTTTTACATTTTACAGACACTCATCTATAAGTCTTTTCGCCCACTCGCACAGGGCTGTCAGAAGATGTGGTGAGGCCTGGGGCAAAACATTTGGTGAGGCCCCCTTACAATTTTTTGCACTCAGCCAGTGGCGGCACATCCGCAAACAGGAGACTCGAGAAATCTACCCTTGAGTTTGTGCGCAGGATCCCAAATATGGTTTATTACTACAACTCCAAATTAACTGCAGCAAAGTTAGATTTCTCTACTGAAGAAAGGTTCGTGCCATACTAACTTTTTTATCATATGAAAGAATATGTATAAGATGGCATGAGCTCTCCACTGCGCCACCTCGAATTCTCTGAGGGTCAGTCACTTTTCTAAGCAAAGAGTTGAGGGCAGATCTCTTTCTTCGGCTGGGGCCTCCCTCTGGAAACAGCCTCCCTGCCTCTCTGAAACTTGAGCAGAACCGTCTCCGGTTCCGGAAGCACCTCAAGACCTGTCTCTTTGCTTCTGCCTTCTCTCTTCCTCTCCCTTGCTGATCACCTGCCTGATCCATGCACTGGTCACCTGGTCAAGCTCTGAATTCGGGCCCAGGTCCCTGCCTGTCCTGTTGCAATCCCGCACTGCCTCTTGGCTCCCCTGCACTTGTGGTCTGTATCTGTAACCCTATAGTCCCAGCTCTTGCTCTTATTCTCCACCCGTTGGCTGCACTTATGAGTACCCACACTTGCCACCTGTTGGCTGCACTCTTGTTTCTCCTTTGTCACTGCACTTCTGCATCCTACCCCACCCTCAGCACTTCTCCCCTCCCGCTTCCCTGCTCTTGCGCGATCTGAATGACACAAGGCCTAGTAAGATCTGTGTTTTGTCCTACTCTTTTGTTTCTCCCTCCTTGCCTTGTTGTGCCTAGAAACACCTGTGTACAGGCACGTTATAAATGCCATATCATATAATTAACGGGCACCCTGCCCCTGTGTGCGCATTAAAACACACATCATACACAGTGACAAATGATGTACAGTGGAGGCTGGTACATTTCTGAACTTAAGAGGCTTTAACGTTTGTGCCAATTAGGCAGGATCAACAGAGCACAGTGAGGGAGCCCAAACCAAACAAGGGTTGCTTGAAGGGGGTTCTCACTCCCAAGAAAATGTTTGAAACATTGGGTTAAAATATGCATTTTACAGCACTTTCTTTGCAAAATTGGGTAGAAATTCATACAGTTTGCAATTGGTTTTGTATGGAAGCACATGGAAATTCCCAATAGTTGCAAATCACAAATTGTGCATAGGAACATTTTCCAATACATTTCATGGCGCCTTTCCACGCGAGATATGCTAGTGTAAAAATATATTCATGCTGGTTGTTCTAATTATGTCGATGCGGGCTGCATCAATATATGCCATTATTACCATGTATGGACTCCCAGCCAGTAGAAATGCCATGCCACAGAAAGTATATCCAGACTGACTGTGTACCATAAGTGCTATCACTGGCTATATTGGCCTACATTCAATGTGGGCCAATTTAGCCAAGTAGTATGTTTGCTTTAACCTTGATGCATAGTCATGTGCATCAAGGGTAAAGCAAAAAGAGCACTGGCAATGCTAACAGTTTGGGCATTTGTGTAGGCATGGGAAAGGCACTTCTGTATTGGTATTATCTGGCCATTGATAGTGCCAGCGCAAAACGGTTTGAGTACCTGAGCAGCTAATAGCAGTGCCTGGTAAATGCCTAATACATATACACAAGCCAAAACTGTTGGTTTTGCCAATGCTTATTTTTAAAAGAACTTCAGTGAAAGACACGCAGGGTGTTTTTTAAATTGAGTGGCCAAAGGCAGACCTGGTTAAGACATTTTTATTACACCAGTTACTCCAATTAAGTCATGAATTCTCAGAAGACTCCTTTGAGGAAACTCTTGTAGACACATCGAGGGCAACGTTTGATGACAAGGCATGTTTAAAGCTAGCTCAAAGAGTTCCAGTGAGGAGGTGTTTTGGGTGGGGAGGGCAGGAACTGGATGAGAATTGCCTTAGGGATTAGCATGGCCATTAGATGTCATTTCACTGGTAGCACCTGCATTCATAGCCATACATTTTTAGGTAATTGAAATCGTGATGTGGGGTTAGCACTTGCATGCTAGGGGAGTGATTAGAAGGGAAGTGGTGACATGAGATATCTCATTCTCACAGCAGTCCTTAAGTGTGACGTTTCAGAAATGAAGGCAAGAGGTATCTGCTTGTAACATTGAAGCTTCACCAGAATAGTCTCATTCGCAATGTGGAAAGATGTTAGGTGCCCCCACACAAGGAAGTTTGCCCCTCCTCACAGCCTCTGACGTTAGCACCTCTCCCAACATTTGAAGTGTTAGTCCCCTTCCCCCCTGACATTTTAGCCTAGGTGCACATCTGATGCCATGAACCCACCCCTTAATGAAGTGGCCCCCAGCGGCATTTATCCACCAGTTACACAACTCCATACATGCATGTATACATAAAACCAAACACAGCATTGACACAAACACCAACATGCACGCATGCATTCATACATACACATATATATACTAATTTAGTTTAAATACACATATACACTTTTAATTTAAAATAAAAAACACTTACCTTACCTCCATGCACCCTTAAAACGCATCCACGCAGCCGACACGTAGACATGCTGCCTGACAAGAGAGAACTCCTCTCCCACCAGTCGGTATGATCACCCAGACAACATGAACACACTGGCTGACAGGAGAGGAGTCCTCTCCTATCAGTCAGTGTGGTCATGCTGAGCAACGTGAACACACTGACTGACAAGAGAGAACTCCTCTTCCATCAGTCACTGATGGACAAGAGAGAACTCCTCTCCCATCAGTCAGCGTAATCAGGCTGACAACGTGAACACACTGACTGACAAGAGAGAACTCCTCTCCTGTCAGTCAGCGTGGTCATGCTGAGCAACGTGAACACACTGCCTGACAAGAGAGAACTCCTCTCCCATCAGTCAGCGTGATCACGCTGACAACATGAACACGCTGACTGACAGGAGAGGAGCCCTCTTCTGTCAGTCAGCGTGGTCACGCTGAGCAACGTGAACTCACTGACTGACAAGAGAGAACTCCTCTCCCATCACTCAGTGTGATCACGCTGACAACATGAACACACTGACTGACAGGAGAGGAGTCTTCTCCTGTCAGTCAGCATGGTCATGCTGAGCAACGTGAACACACTGACTGACAAGAGAGAACTCTCCTTTCAGTCAGCGTGATCATGCAGAGCAACGTGAACACACTGACTGATGGGAGAACCCCTCTCCCATCAGTCAGCGTGATCACGCTGACAACATGAACACACTGACTGACAGGAGAGGAGTCCTCTCCTGTCAGTCAGCGTGGTCATGCTGAGCACCGTGAACACACTGACTGACAAGAGAGAACTCCTCTCCTGTCAGTCATTGTGGTCACGCTGAGCAACGTGAACCCATTGACTGACATGAGAGGAGTCCTCTCCTGTCATTCAACATGTCCACGTTTTCAGCTGAATGACGGGAGGCAACAGAGCCCACTTCTGGGCCCTGCTGTCTCCCATTATTTTGCTGTTTGTTGCGGAGCCAAATGGCTTCACAAGAAACAGCAAAATCATTGCAGGGGCAGCACAGTCGCCCGTGTGAATAAAGGACACAGGAGACTGTGCTGCCTTCCACTTAGGAGAGGGGGGCCGCGAGGCCCCCAGCAAGCGCGAGGCCCAAGGCAGTTTGCCCCCCCTGTACCTCCCTCGTGACGGCCCTATACTCGCATAGTCAAGTCGATTTTATGAAGGGCGAGTAGTTGTTTGAAACTTTCATTTAACATTTACTTTGTTTGCAGTACGTGTCAAATAAAAGTTTCACTTTGCATGGCTGGCCTCTGGATGGCAGTGGGTGTGTAGTGACATGCACCATTTTTCAGAAATCGCATTTTAAATGTGTTGTCCTGCGTTGCTATGGATCGAGTTCCTTTCTCTTAGGGTGAATATGTAAACTAAGTCACCCAACCTGCAGGTCTAACTGAATTTTAAAGAATTTGCAAGGCCCGAGTCCTCTCACTATTGTCTTATTTCAGCGGTACGCAAAACTGTTGTATACTTGTTAATTTCATGTCTTGGCTACAAATAACGTCTGGTGACATTAACAATATTCGTACAAAACTGCTAATCAAATGGGTCAGTTTGCTAATCAAAAACATTTTAATTAACAAACCCTGCTAATCAATTTTTGAAAACTAAGTTATGCCTTGGTATAGCAAAGGATTGTCCAGAGGTTGCAGTTGGCATCCTTGCAGACCCCGTAATAAGATTCAAACCGATTTGCAAACTAAGGGTAGGGCCAGGAAGGGACATGAAAAGGATTGGCTTCATCCCACGTGGGGAAAGGTACTTTCTGGTTTCTGCATTAACACCATAGTGACCACCCAAAATAAAAAGGCCTTTGTCGCCAGCCATTGATAAAATGCCACCTTGCAGAATGCCCAGTGAAAATACCAGATCATCGTGGCAGGACTTGTCGTTACCATGCAACCTATTTTTATTTTTGTAATATGTACGTAGCCCTAAGCAAGTACAGCTGTGCTCTGCGTCTGTGAGCCTCATCCAATTTAATAAAAGTTGGGATGCTTAGTTGTGGTTAGCAAATAAAGGCTAGCAGTTCTATTTCAAATAGAAACTTGGCAGCATCTTGTGTTCATGGCGGAGCCCGCAGTGTCCTGAGCAAATATTAAACCTCCATCCAACAGCGTGGAGCTACTCCGGCTGTCATGCGTGCCAGTAATCTACAATGCTCTTAAAAGTGAAACGCAGATGAACATTAGTGAACATGGGTCAAACCATTCCAGAGTGTGAAAGAAAACCCTTTTTATGATACGAAGAGCCCATGGAGACCATGAAAATGCGGTGGGCGGTACAAATAACAATAACATAACATAGCAAATGAAGGGGAAGGTTTGTTCTGAGGACACAGCAAACCTGTAGCCCTTTGCAATCACTGCTTTATCTGCCAAGCAGTAGCCATTCTTGACTGAGAGACCACCCAAGACCAGGGGTGAGCCAGAATTAGCAAAGTAGTTGCCCTCACCTTGGCAGCCTGAAAGCACGTGGTTTCCCCATGACATTGCATCTTACCGTTGCCTTCCCTTCCCTTTCTGATTCATTAACTGTCTCGCTCATCCTGTTGGCAAGCGGCTACAATCCGGGTAAGTTCCTTACTGTGTAAACAGTGGGCACATCTTTTACTTGTGGGTTCTTGACCCGCTGTGTTGGTACTGTTGTTACCATTTCACCTGACTTTTTCTTAAGCGCAAGGTTATCCGAGTCATGCACACCCCCAATAGCTCACCAGAATTCACAAAAAGTCGTCTAAGGGAACCTCTGGGTCGGTTTCCAGTCTTATTAAAGGAGGTGTGTGTGTGTAGGATTTATGAAGTGTAAATGAAGCTTGGAAGCAACATAGTGGTTCACATAGGGGATATGCCCAGGGGGTTACAAGTATGGGTGCAGAGGTGTAGAGGCACTGGGATGGATAGGGGGAGCAGTGGAGGGAAGAATGAGGGTTTTGTAGAGATATCAGAGATTGGATCAGGGGTGTTGGTAGGTCTGGAATTTTGGGACTGTCGGAACTGGGGGCTATCTAGCCTTTTTGGTTGCAACCCCTGAGCTTCTATCTGGGGCTAGAAGCAAAATACCAGGGGTTATAGCCCCCTCAGTGCCCCCCAGCAACGCCTCTGATGGAGATGTTCTTTGAAAGGTAGCATCTTCAGACACTTCCTGTAGTCTACAGTGGAAGGGGCAGGGGGCACGTCTTATCTGCATTGGTAACTTGTCCCAGAGACAGGGTGAAAAGCAGGAAAAGGGATGTACCCTGTTTAGTCCTCTCTTGAGTTTCCTTGTTTCCAACCTGGTGATGTTGTGCCTTCTCATGGTACCAATGTGTCTGGAGATGATGGGTCTCTTGCCCAGGTAGAGCAGTGTTATGGATGTGACTGATTGGTAGGGGACGCAGGCTGACTTGATCATGATGTATGCGGGAAGTGGTAGCCTGTGCAGCACCTTGAGGATATTGGTCAAGTGGCCGTATATATGCTTAGTGCTGTGATGAGGTGCACTGCAGCGTGGTAGACGGCTTTCAGAGGGCACCTAGTACTTAAGAAGGTTTCTGACACCACTCGGGTGGGTGATGACAAGGGCTTGGACAACTGTTCTGAAACTCAGTGTAGGCATGATAGGCATGGGGCAGTACCCTGCGCATAGCTTGAGTAGCTTCCATTAGACCAGTGGAGGTAGGATCCCACCCCTACATGCTGTCATTTCATGGCTGTTATTAGCAGCAGTGATTACTGGGGCAATCACTTCTGAAGAAGCAGTTTATCAGGAATGCTTGAGGTCCTGGGTGGCGCAGCTGACATCACTCTGCTTTGACTCCCAGCCCAGGCTCAGACAGCAAGAACCTGTCAAATGTCCCACCTGATGAGCAATTTATTTACACACTTATAAACTTTAAAAGTAAGCAAATGCCTCGCTCTTTGAGATGACTGGAGTGTCATTAACGGGACTGCGGCAGCAGGAAATGAACAGAGGCATAGGACAAAAGCCTGCCCACCGGACATCAATAGATCCCTATGTTGAAATGGTGAAGTTAAAGGCTTACTATCCACTGGGCTCAGTTTTTAGATGGCTCACGCCTCCAATAATTAGCATTAACTAAATAGCCTGTGAGTTTCAGGGGCATAGATAGGGTATGGCCTGAGCAATCCGGAGGTAAACAGGTAAGAAGACAAGCATTGGCAATGCCAACAGTTTGGGCTTTGGTGTAGGAATTGGAAATGCACTTGCCAGGCACTGCCTTAGTGGTATTAAATGGGCATTTATGGTAGCCAGTGCAAAATGGTGTGAGTACTTGGGCCTCTAATATCAGTGCCTGGCAATTGACTAAATACTTGTACAAAAGACAAAACTGTTGGCTTTGCCAATGCCTTTTTTTAACGTGTCTTCAGTGAAGGACAGTCGCAGTGCTAATAAATCGAGTGACTAAAGGCAGACCCAGATAAGACGTTTTTATTACACCAGAATTGTGTTTGCAGCTCCAATTAAGTCATTAACTATCAGAAGACAGCTTTGAAAAAACAATGTCAGGCATTTTGAGCGCAAAGTTTGATGGTAAGGCTTGAGCAAAGCAAGCCCAAAGAGTTCTCATGAGGAGCTGTTTTGGATGTGGAGGGACAGGAACTGTTTGGAATGGCCATAGGGATTAGCATGGTCATGAGGAGTCAATGGATGGGCAAACACCCAATCACCTTCAACCTTTGTGCCCCATCTCATTTCTCCATATCTGTACTCTAATACAATAGTTTTGGCTTATAGGTGGCTCTGTCACCGTAGCCAAAACTAAAAAAACGTTTTGTTTGTTGTACATGTGAGGTTTGTATGCCTGTACTCATTTATTTATTTATTTATTAATTTTTTGCTTGTAAGGTGCTTATAAAATAAGAATATACTGTTTCAAAGCGCCCACAGGACAGGGAGGGAAAGAGAGTGGGTAGTACATTACAACAATTATAACACAATATTTTCAGAGGGGGCAGAGCGAGGGTGGCAAACCTACTATGCCTTGTGAGTATTCAGAACGTGCAAGTGCAGAAGTAAGAGCGAAGAGGGGGGAAGTGCTAGGGAGTCCCATTCCCTGGGTGGGCATTGGACATGTCCTAGCATGTTGAGTGCTACACAGCTTGGGCCGCAAGAGGTGTATGTACGAGTCTCCAGGGCAGAGGGTATGCAGATGTAAAGTGCTGTGGAAAGACAGGAGCTGGGAAGAATTGGTGTGGAAGGTCATGGCCCCTCATATGCATAAGGGCCAGGGACAACGATTCAGCAACAGTGAGATTAGTAGAGGAGGGGGGAAAGGAGTGGGAAAATAGGAAAGCCTTAAGGAGCTTCCAGAATTGGAGGAGATCCTTCTTCAAGCGCAGAGGGAGGGGGAGGCTATTTCCAAAAGAGGGAGTCTGCAGAGGAAAGTGAGTGACCCCCTCCCCTCTGTTTGGCCAAACTCTTTATACACAAAGAGGGTTGCCGCCAGACTCATAATGAGGCCCCATGTATGGTCTTCTGGCTCCGGGCCTTTCAGACTAACTTAACGTGATAACAATCAATTAACTCGCTATTGCCCTCGCCCCTAAGTTCCCCCAGTTTGAGATCCCCTCCACCGTATGCAAATCACCTTCCCCTTAACAGGCAATCTGAACTCCCTTCCCACAGACTGCTGCCTCCAAAGGGTGTAAGGGCAAATATACATCCAGGCCTGTCATTCCACCACCTGTCTACCCAGGCAAGCCTGTCCATAACAAACAGAGCTAAGTTTAGCCACACCTATTTAGTAAACATACAATACCCAGAACCTACAAATTCCAACTCTGTGCACCCCCAACCAGTTCCTCCTCCTTCTCAAACTTAATGTAGGCCAGCTACAGGTAGTCATCATTGAGTAGGCTGCTGTCCATGCCCTGACACTCAGTTGCTCTGCCCACCATCGGGTTTCACATTTTCCAAGCATCTACTTAAGGACTGTAGGCTAGCACCAGGCAGATAGAATTGAGTAAGCTGCTGGTCACTTGACCAGGCCCTGCCACTCAGTTGCTCTGCTCACCTGCAGTTTTCGCACCTTCAAGTCTCTACTTAAGGACTGTAAGCCAGTTCCAGCCAGACAGCATTGAGAAGGCTGCTGGCCGCAGGACCAGGCCCTGCCGCTCAGTTGCTCCGCCCACCTCCTCCAGTTTTCGCACCTTCCAAGTCTTTACTTAAGGACTGTAACTCAGCTACAGGTAGACAGCATTGAGAAGGCTGCTGGCTGCATGACCAGGCCCTGCTGCTCAGTTGCTCCGCCCACCACCTCCAGTTTTCGCGCTTTCCAAGCCTCTACTTAAGGACTGTAAGCCAGTTCCAGACAGACAGCATTGAGAAGACTGCTGGTCGCGTGGCCAGGCGCTGCCACTCAGTTGCTCCGCCGACCTCCTCCAGTTTTCTCACTTTCCAAGTCTTTACTTAAGGACTGTAACTCAGCTACAGGTAGACAGCATTGAGAAGGCTGCTGGCCGCAGGACCAGGCCCTGCCGCTCAGTTGCTCCGCCCACCTCCTCCAGTTTTCGCACCTTCCAAGTCTTTACTTAAGGACTGTAACTCAGCTACAGG
Source organism: Ambystoma mexicanum (assembly GCF_040938575.1). Taxonomy (NCBI): domain Eukaryota; kingdom Metazoa; phylum Chordata; class Amphibia; order Caudata; family Ambystomatidae; genus Ambystoma; species Ambystoma mexicanum. The sequence goes on along the minus strand of NC_090940.1, from coordinate 504,934,679 downwards.
TAGACAGCATGGAGAAGGCTGCTGGCCGCATGACCAGGCCCTGCTGCTCAGTTGCTCCGCCCACCACCTCCAGTTTTCGTGCTTTCCAAGCCTCTACTTAAGGACTGTAAGCCAGTTCCATGCAGACAGCATTGAGTAGACTGCTGGTCGCGTGGCCAGGCGCTGCCACTCAGTTGCTCCGCCCACCTCCTCCAGTTTTCGCACTTTCCAAGTCTTTACTTAAGGACTGTAACTCAGCTACAGGTAGACAGCATTGAGAAGGCTGCTGGCCGCAGGACCAGGCCCTGCCGCTCAGTTGCTCCGCCCACCTCCTCCAGTTTTCGCACCTTCCAAGTCTTTACTTAAGGACTGTAACTCAGCTACAGGTAGACAGCATTGAGAAGGCTGCTGGCCGCATGATCAGGCCCTGCTGCTCAGTTGCACAGCCCACATCCAGTTTTCACACCTTCCAAGCCTCTACTTAAGGACTCTAGGCCTTCGCGAATCAACTTTGGTGCTTACTGTGTTCCTCTTCAACAATATAGTCTAGATAATTCATTTCAAGTAACATTTGCCTTTCTTTCAAAACCGAAGTTTCATTTTGACTGCTTTATTTTTTTTAACCTGAACCCCATTTGAACTTGACAATCTCATTCAAAACTGCAGCAACCTCATTCTTGCACTTCTGTAATATCCCTGTGATGTACCTCTGCTCCCCAGACTAAAAACCGCATCACGATTTGCAATATTTCACCCGTTTTTAAAGAAACCATTTGAGTAAACTTACACGGAAATTGAAAGGAAATACAACTTTTACACGTGTCATTTGGCTGCAACCTGTTTTAAACTTTCCACTCGTTTTTCAATTGTATGCTCTTGGTAATCCATTGATTGTGATTGTTAGTGTCTATGCATTGTTGCTTTAGTGAGACATTGTATTTACCTTAGAGTTTTAACCGCACATTAATTATTTATTTGTCCATTTCCGAGTGTCATTTCATAACATTGCAAGGGGTTTAAAATCAGTTTCCCACTCTTATTTGGTGAGGGAAGGTCTGATTTTGATTCTGTTTTCTGCCTCTTTTTCCTGATTACCTGCTTTGTCTTTCTATCCATTTGGAATTTAATTATTTGTGGGTTGAGGGAGCATTGAAGGGGGAAATCCTAACTTAGGTGCTATCTTTCCTAAATCAAAAAGTGCTCCTATTCCCTGCTGCTTTGTATACGTTCCACTCGAAGGTTAAATCAAGTGCATTGCTTACATTCTCATTGTAATTATCACCCCATTGGTGATTGCTGGCCCATATTAAAAATGGTATGATTTCTTTTGAATTTTAAAATAAATAAATAAATATTGCCTTTCACCAACCAGCCTGGTTCATGGTCCATTGTGACCCGGGGTATTTGAAAAGGGGATGTGATACGAGTTGTGTACATCTCAAACTGAATCTGCATAAAATAAGGAGAACAGCATCTCAGTTGTGCGCTACATACTAGACCGAGACCAAGGTGTGTGTCGCCTGATTGAAATCCTTAACACACCTCACAGGAGTGGGTCTTTTATTGCAGACAGCACCAACTTACTCTCCTCTGCCAAATTAGCACATTTAAATAATGTCAAATCATGCTTTCTCAGTGAATTTAACATCCCTCAGTCACAGGTTGACAACCACACTGAAAGCATGCTTTTTGCACTGACTGCTTCCATGACCCTTAAGCAAATAAGGCAACACCCTAGATGTAGTCTTCACATCATCTCCCTGCATCACCTGTGCAGATCTTATCCCACTTGACTGGTCTGACCGCACCGCCATCCCACTATCAGTCACCCACTGGACTACGGCTCACAATGGTCAGACTAAACGCGCCCTCACTCAGCGCTGCTCATTCAAAACTTTTCCGGTCAATGAGCTAGAAGCAACACAGAGCCAAGAGAGCCCAAATAGCCTTGCTCAGAATCTCTACCGTTCGAAAAATCAAACCCTTCATCCCACTGCAGGACTTTGGACTGTAGTGCAGGCCCCCACCTCAGGACTTCAGACAGTAGTGCAGGTCCTTGTGGTCTCGCACATCGATGGGGGAAATGCTCTCCTGACAGGCCTCCCAGCTGCTCACCTGGCTTCCCTAAAAACAGTCCACAATACTATAGCACATCTTATTACGGGAGCACAGATATTTGACCGAATTACACCCCATCCTATGCAAACTACACTGGCTTACACTCCAAGCCAGGATACTGTTCAAGACTGCATATATCATCTACAAAGCCGTCCAAAGTAGCACACCAGTGCACCTGACGGCTAAGCTCCACATATCTGGTGGACCACGCTCCTCACGCATCAAATGGACCAACTGGCTTGAATTACAACTCGTCCGCAATGAGAGGACCCACAAACAATCTTTCTCTTGTCATGCACCCACCCTCTGGAACTTGATCCCGGTGTCAGCTCGGAATGCTCCCACAATTCTCCAATTTCACAAATCTCTCAAAACATGGCTCTTTCAACAACACCTGACCAAGGACTAATTCCAATCGATGCACATACTGACACACAGACCTTACAGTACTGCGCTACCATTAAAAGATGGCAGCCCAAATGCTGGCTATCCATACTCTGTACAGTGCTCTGCTGTTCTCGAAATAGGTCTGCGCTTTCAACAATAAAATCCAATAGAAAATAAAACGCATCTCTCCTACTATATCCTCTACCTTATTCAAGCAGCCTATGTTGACCCTTCACCTCTACAACAATCAACAAATACAATACAATAACTTTCAAGTTCTCCCTATGTCCTAGATCCGAAACCAAAATCAGCCTGACAATGAGGAAAAAAGACAATAGTATACCACCCGCTCAGATACCACAATATAGGGAAGGGGGTGGGAGACAGCATGGGGGACTGGAACAGCTAGAAGTTTCCAGCTCATCTGTGTCCCTGAAAAAACCCTGATGACCCCGGCCCACCAATCAACTGGCTGACATGCCCGGGCTCTACACACGCTCAAACCATCCTTCGCATCCTCCCGGGAACCTCTAGGGCACACGCATGCAAAAATATACTGGACACCCAATAGGTGTGTGGAAACAACTGTTCTAATATTAGGTGTCTAAGATCACATTGGATGGCGGTAACCTGTCTGCATGCCTTACGGACTAAAGAACACTGTGATAACAATTAAACCCACCTTTCCCCCACCCCTAAATCTCTAACCTTCGCTATTCCCCCACCTTCCATAAATCACCTCCCCCAACAGAGGCACACTGAGCTTGGTTCTGTTTCTCCCGGTTCTCACTCCAAAGGTTGCAATCCCAAATCTACATCCCTGGCTGACCCTTCACCACCCCTCTCTAACACCGGCGTGCCCGTCCGTCTGAACAGAGCTAACCAATCTTGCCCTCAGCTTAGCCACACTTGTCAACTAAACCAAGATTACCCACAACCCCCAAGTTCCAACCAGCAACACCTTCTCCAAATATGTTATTGCTCCACCCCAACCTCTTCTCTGCTCTCATGTAATACCTTACTGCAACCATTAGCTCCATCAGGTAAGTAAACCTAATTCCTCATCATTCCTCATCACGAATGTGTTTTATCCTCCTGCCTCCTCATACCATATCTCCTTGTGCATGTCCACCTCCATGCGCCATGCTCTACAGAATGTATTAATTACCCTATTCAATATCATTCTGGGCCCAATGCACTACTCCTGGTGTAGGAGCTCCCCTCAATACACTCCAGAGCAGTAATTCTGTCCATGCTAACTGTCTATGAAGCCAATCCAACCTCGCCTGAAAAAGGGCCCTTTGAACATACTTAAAAGCAGTGCTTGGATGGTACACCCAGTCTTTCTTCCCCATATTTGTCAAAATCCTCTGTTACTGCAAGCAGTCGTCTTTAACATAGAAAATAGTCTGTCTGCGTCATTGCAAAAGGGGTCCAGCCATATGCAAATCAGCCAGGTACTGCCACCAATGGGAGCAGCCCAGCCCAAACTGCTAGTCCAGGTCCCCTCTGCACAGAAACACAAACAACCACAGACAGGTTTCAGCCTTTTTGGGCCTCATCAGTGAGGTGCAGCTTGATTCTCTATTGTACAGCGAGCAATGGACCCAAGTCTTGCTATAACCTCTCTCACACAGGGAGACAAATTATTTGAAAACGAAGTGATGGGTGGAAGGCTTTGAATCAATCTGTATGACGGGCACTGCCCTGGGCAACCTTCCGCACCACTGTTGTTTAGTCGGTCTGCACAATTGCAAAAGGGGTCCAGCCCTATGCTTCTGATTTCTTTACCATACAATCGCTGTAGCTAGTCCTCATCTGCCGTCCGCACACCCTTTTTTCAGCGAGGATAACTGCCCATTTAACCATAGAATGTCCCACAATCCCGATCTCTGGGGTATCCACTTCCCTTTGTGTGGCTGCATCTGAAAAACAAACAAAAAGTTGAGAAACACCAACCCATGCAGTATGAACACCTGACCACCCTTTTACCCTCCATCGTCCTATTATACCCCATGTAGGCTCTGGACTTCCACCACCATAGCTTCTTGATGTCCATCAACAACCCCATCCTATTCCGCTTTGACGCTGCCCAATGTAAACTGAATGCACACCAAAACCTTTCCCCTGCAGACCCAACCTAATCCATGACCCTTTCCCCTTCTATTCCCCTTTTGCCCTTCTCAGCGTTATGCCCACCTCTAACTCCCCCATTCTCACTTTTGACAACTCTAGTCCCTGAATCCCCCAGCACACCAGTTCATATACCCAAACACCCCAAATAACACCCACCAGAAGCAAACATTGAACAACTGCTGCTGCTCACATACTGAGAAACTGCCCTCAGCATCAGGACCATCTTCCCAAGTAACCGAACCATTGTCGGTGCCCTCTGCGCCGTCCGTACCCTTTTCGCCCTGCCCCATCCTTCCAACATCCTCTGCCCCATTTCCACAGCTGATGGCTAAAACATCCAAAAGCATTCCCATAAATGGCGTCCACCTGCCGTCTTCCACACTGTGCTTGCTCTTGACAGCCTGCTGTCCATCAACTCCACCAGCAATGTGCCACATTGTTCCTCCACCTTATAATCAGATCACTATAGCCGGTACTAGGTTGGGTGCCTGGAGGAAAAGAGAACTCTGAATTTTAGCCAAGGCTTTGAATTTTAACAAAGGCTCAGTCCCCCAACTTACAAAATCCCTCACGGTCTCCTTATAGTTCTCAACAGATGATCAGGTCCACGACCGTGCAACAAACCTCAAAACCCTTAGTCTCCTGGTCCTACAAGTCCTCCAGGGTCTTCTTTGGCCATCCCTCTGCACCAGGTGCTGCGCGCCGAACTTCTGCACTGAGAACGGGGAATAAAATCTGTTACATCGGTGTCCATTCCTGGAATGTGCTTATCCTTGAACACAATGTTCCATGAAAGACAACCCAACGTAAGTACACTCAAGAACCTCTGCACCCATTCCTCTTTCGCAGACTCTTTATTCACTATTGCTACTAACGCCTTGGTCGCAATGTTGAAGTTTAGCCTTTTTTTTCAAACTCCTTCCCTCACAATACCAACGCCACCGACAGCGGGAAAAACTTCAGGAAAGCGAAGCTCAACTACTTGACCCTCCAACCTATGTGGCCACTTCTCTGCACACTAGCTTCCTTGCCAAAACAAGCCGAAACCCGCTGGCCGCCACCTAATCTTTGCCTCCTTGTCTTACTCCTGTCTCTTCTCCATCGGGCACACAAAACCTCCTGAGGACCACATCTCTGGAAGCCTCCTGAGGGCCACATCCCTGGAAAGCTCCTGAGGGCCACATCTCTGGAAGCCTCCTGAGGGCCACATCCCTGGAAAGCTCCTGAGGGCCACATCTCTGGAAGCCTCCTGAGGGCCACATCCCTGGAAAGCTCCTGAGGGCCACATCTCTGGAAGCCTCCTGAGGGCCACATCCCTGGAAGCCTCCTGAGGGCCACATCCCTGGAAAGCTCCTGAGAGCCACATCTCTGGAAGCCTCCTGGGGGCCACATCCCTGGAAAGCTCCTGAGGGCCACATCCCTGGAAAGCTCCTGAGGGCCTCATCCCAGGAAAGCTCCTGAGGGCCACATCCCTGGAACCCCCACAGTTAAGTGGTTGGGGCCTGGCAAGCTGAGCCATTGGCCCTCACTCACTGCTTCCCCCGTTCGGTTTCCCTCATCGCAACCCAAGACTACTGGAGTGATCCTGTCCAAGGCCACCCGCCATGCTAGCCGACCCCCTCTCCATTTCAACCTCCAACCTTTCCTTTTCCCTTCTCCCACTTTCTCCCATGCACGCCACAACTTCCCTCATGTCACCGGTGGCCTCCACAAGCCGGGCTGATAACCTCAAACGCCTTTCAAAAGTCCATATGCCGATCAGCTTAATCTTTCTCTATATTGTCCCCAAATGTTCTGCCAACCAACCTACACATTTGCGGGAGGCACCACCAAAAAAGCTTCCCAACAGCCGGAGACCCCAAAAAAGGGAAACACCAACCCCCGGCAGCCGAGGACGTACAACCCTAACAGTGCCCTGTTCCTGTACTGGCTTAGTGATGAGCCTCCTCAGATCACCCCGTGAATTCCACCCCCCACCAATGCAGAGATGATGGAAAGTTAAACAAATATTGAAACATTCGGGGAGTAGAGCCAACAGACACTGAACATCAGTGAACCCCAATGCCATGTCGTGCTGTAGTGCATTCCAAAGCACTGGGGCTTTTTGATATCAATAAAGCGCATTTAATAAATAATAGCGCTTTCAAAATAGCGTCAAAAGAGCACATATTGACAATAGCGCGTCATTCATTGCGGGTTAGATTAGTGAAAAAACATCATTTTTACAGGTTGAGGAGTGGAGGGAATGGGGGGCGGTGGGGCTTACCCTCTGTAATAGCAACCCCAGCATTGTAGTGCCAAGAGACCACTAAGGTGGCAGCGGGTGCTGCATAAATGCCTTGCATGACATTATTTAGATGCGGGCTCTGTGCGGTTTTGATGATGCCCTGTTTTCTATGTTCACTCTATTTTCAGGTGAACTCTTTTGAAACCCAACTTCTACGAGCCACATTTCCAGCACTGACCCCAGGTTTTTTGTTTCATGCTGGTAAGATAGCTCAGCAGGTTAAGCGCTCGTTACTGTGACCTGTGTTTGATCTACAGGTCACAGGTTCAATTCCCGGGAAGGTCAACTCAGCCTTTCATCCCACCCAAGTCGATAAAGTGAGAACCAATTTCGATTGGGTGAATAATGTATGTAAATATGTCCTATGTAAAGCGCTTTTGATAAAGCGCTATATAAAAAAAGATTTTAAAAAGTTTTCGAGCTCACATCACACACCCTAGATAATGCAGTGCGCCATGGTGAGCACATGCCACTGCAAAGACATGAAGGCAGACTAACATTTGCTCTATCCTTAAAGACAAATACGTGGAGCCATTAATGTGTAGCACACAGAAAGCAGAAGTGCTCTGGGAGGCTGCATGAGGCGCGTGGAGCGCTCATGCGCGAATGAAAGGAACACGTGGAAGGAATCATTACTAATCTGCACTAGTCTGGAGAATGGTGAGCATGCTCACGTGAAAAGAAAGGGGCGTGTCTGCCACCAAATATTTTCTAAAGATTCAAAAGTAAGCCATGTTACTGCCCTGGCACAGAGCAAAAAGAGTGTGAGTGCAGCCATAGGCGTGCCCAGGGAGTGGCCTGGGGCGGCGCATGCTGCCCCTGGAATCCGATTGGCCACCCCATTATCCTAAACTCTGATCATTAAACTTTAAACAGTGGAATGCAAGACACGAATGTTAGTAATTAAAGTAGATATGGGCAGTGGAGCCAAATAGTAAATGAATGCTATTCAGACGTGCGTGTGCGCGTGCGCGCGTGCCTGTGCGCTTGTACTTCATGCACTTCACGTGGGCCACCCCAGTCAAAGGTCTGGACACGCCACTGAGTGCAGCATTCCCTGTGCAGTGGATTTCATCCAATAATGGCACCTGCCATCCAGTGACTTGTTATGATTGACTCCCATGCACCACCCCTGCCCTCACCTACCTTTTATTCCTTAAGGGTGTGACGTGTCTGCACTATTTCTCCTCCAAGTTGCCATCGACTACCTACCCAATAGTGACTGGAAGATGGGATGTCGCTACTGCAGGGCCCCTGCTGCCTTTTCTTGCCACATAGCATGTCAGGAAAAGTAAGTGCACGTTGTTCATTGCTGATCTACCTGGCGTGAGCCCCACTTCTGAATCATGCCCCATATCAGACATCTTAATCCTACTGGGGATGCCCAGTGATAGGTCTGCACTCCAAGAGCTCCAAGACATGTACATCCCCACCATCAATGCAGGTGACCCATGAGACGTTACCTGGATACACCTGGACTGTTAATAATCTTATCAAACCATGTTATTATTCTGTCCTCAAGTCTTTGGTACTGCAAAATGAACACTCAAAGAACATTAAAAAAAACGATATACATGTACAGAAGATTCAATCAAGCAGAGACACTGATGGAAAGTGAAGTCCCGTGCCTAAACATTGACATGCTGAGTGCAAAAATGCATGTTGCACCCAGGAGGAAGAAAAATAGGAAACGTTTCTAATTAACGATTCTTCAAAAACCGAGCATACATGTTCAATCGCATACGAACTGTTTGAAGGGGATCTTCATCAGGGTCAAACAGCCCTCTCATTACCATTACAAGGAATTTTCAGAAGCATATGCAAGACACCACATTCAAACTAATATTTCAGTCTTTTCTTCCAGTGTGTATAGGTTTTTATAAACTTTTCTTGTTTTCTTCTTCTTGGGTCTTCAATGCTTTTTTGTGTCTAACAAACCTATACTAACCTTCAACTAAATTACATTGATTAAAACCCCTTTGCCCCTGTATTCCCTTAACAAAAACAACCTTCTTAGGGCAACAAGTGGCACACCACTGCACAACCTGCTGTTCCCTCTTTCTCTACTGAAAGGTGCAGGAGGGCAAAATTAATGGGGGGGGGGAGAGGAAACTGCAGAATTTTGTTTCGAATTTCCATTTGCCCCTTTCAGGAACAAAGGGGATTCCACACGTCAATATCAGGGCGAACAACAAGAACTATATTTGAATTTCTTCCATAAAATATTTACAATTTAGTAGCCATTTCCTCAAAAATTCAAAATTGTGTATGTCTCAGGAAGACACCTCAGGTGCAACATGCTTGCCTTGTAAACAAGACGACAAGAGCACCACAGGTTCGATCCCTGGGTCAGCGCTTAGAAACCCCTGGGTATTAAGCGCTTTATGAATAACCAATCATATCATACATTTCATGCAGGCTGTTTTGTGTGGGGGAATTCACGAGGTGGGCACATTTCCAGCGAACTCACGTACAATGTTTGACGAGCAACCTCATGGAATTTTGCCCCACCCTACATAGAGGCCTATCTTATCACACACATCACATTCTTTTGCCCCTCATCTCACATTCCTATCACAGTATTCGATTCCTGTGCCCCGCTTACATGTTTTAGCTAACCTGCTCTTATCAGGTGGGAAAAGACTAATGTTCTCCCTCAATTTCGTTCTCCTTAGTAATTAAGGGCCTGATTCATGGAATTTTTTGCATGGTTCAAAGGGACTTTGCACTGCCGACACAAACCTGCCCCCCTGAAACTTGAGGAGAACCATCTCCGGTTCCCGAAGCACCTCAAGACCTTCCTCTTTGTTTCTGCAATGGTCGCCTGGCTACCCTCTGATCTCGGGCCCAGGTCCTCTACCCCACCAGCTGCACACGTGCACTGCCCGCCGGGCAACCCCTGCACTTGGGGGCTGTTGCTGTAGCCCTACAGTCCCTACCAGCTCTTGACCCTAGATGTCTGCACTTACCCCTGCACTTGCCACAAGCTGGCCGCTCTTTCACCTATTGTTTTATTTATTCCTTTTACTTATTTCTGTTTGTCCTATGTACTGCACTGCCCCTCCCTCCCGCACTTTCCCTTTCCCCCCTCGCCTGCACTTGCATGATCTCAATGTCACTCGGCCTAGTGAGATCGTTCTCTCTGTCTTCCCTCTGATCCCCCGTCTTGCCTCGTTGAGCCTTGAAACACTTGTGTATAGGCGCGTTATAAATGCCATATCATATCATATCATAACCCTGATTCATGGAACTGTGCAAAAGGTATTATTGTACTGCAAAAATGACCTACTTACTTTTTTACTGACTTTGCACTGCAAAAATACACTTTGCACAGTTCCATGAACCTGGGTTTCTATCGGCAGTGCAAAGTCCTTTTCAGCAGTGCAAAGTCACTTTGAACCGTGCAAAACATTCCATGAATCAGGCCCGATGTGCTCTTGGCTCCAGCCAATGCAAGTTTCATCATTTGCAAAGCAAGAGTGCAAAACCCAGGTTTTCAAGCTGGCGAAACTGCTTTTACGTCTTGTTTTGCAAAACAGTAAATTGCCGCCATTCCTTTGCAATCGGCCTGCTTTTATCAGATGCTAAAAAGGCATTGAAAAAGTAATAGTCCATATGAATCAATTGGTTTCATGCCAATATGAAAATGCCATGCTGGCGTAAAACCCGGAGACATTTGAACGTGGAGGAGGAATGCACAGCACTCCAAATGATTCCGTCCCATGCCTTATTCCACCTCCAAATGGATTCACAGTTCCCTTGAGTGTAAAAGCAGGGGGTACACTACTTACGCCTTGCTTACACGCCTTACTTTTACACTCCTAGGGCCTAGAACACAATCCCCTTTCTTTGCTCGCTGACCTCGGTTGTGATTTCATTAAGTTATTGCGTGCTAGCTCTGGGAAGCCACTGGTCATTTCATAGAACAGGGTTGTCCAACTCCAGGTCTGGAATCCTGACATGTTTTCAGGTTACCCCCTCATTAATATTCATGAGATACATTTGCATACAATGATTCTAAATGTACTCACATTTCTTCTCATCAATATTAATGAAGGATATCCTGAAAACCCGTCGAGCTTCTGGCCCTCGTGACATGGAGTTGAACAACTCTGCCATAGGACTTGATCGCTAAATACAAGGAGGAAGGTTACATCTGTATCAAATCATGCTTGTTGTGTTTTTCACCTTAATAGTGCCAAAAATCTTTGGAGGTAATTTAAAAAAAAATGGATATATTACTTAGAAGGGGACCATTATATTTGCACTTACATGCAAAATGGTACTTTCTGTTCCATTTTTTGCGTCATTTGCACCAGGAAGTGCCACAAATGGAGCCAAAACAGGTCACATTCACACCTTTTCGCACTTAAAAAGCGCAAATAGTGCACATGCCGCGTGCGGCAGGCCATTTATAATGGATTCCTGTGGAATCACCTGCTTTTGACAAGCATAAAAAGTAGGTGTATTCAGTGCTTTAAGTGGGCTGAATAATGGAGTGGGGGGTGTGGCCTAAATGATGGGCATGGCCTGAAGTGTCCCCAGCACGGGACAATAAAATAGAAAGGTGGCTTTCCTTCTGTTGGGCCACTTGTTTTTTACTGTCCCGTGCTGGGGAACCCCGCTGTGACACGCCAGCGTTGCATTGCACTGTGCTATTTCATAGGTGCTCATTTTCTTTTGTTTCATTCAATAGATGGGATGTATGTGTCAAGCAGTCTACTCAATGAAACGAATGGAACCCAGCTTCTCAATGAGATGTGACACTGGCTTGTCACCGGCAGGGTTCACGTTCGAATCCCCAGCATGGGACAAAAGCGAAATTGAAAAAAAAGCTTCTTTTTTTTTTAATTGTCCTATCCTGGGAAATCTTATTTGAACCCTGACATTGACAAGGCGGAGTTGCATCACACTGTGCTATCCCATAGGTATTCGATTTCTTTTGTTTTATTTAATAGACTGCTTGACACAATTATCTGTCAGTCTATTGAATGAAACAAAAGAAATCTAACACTTATGGAATAGCACAGTTCAATGTGACTCTGGCTTGTGACAGGTAGTGCTGGGGTTTCACAGCATGGAAACAAAAAGAAAAGTGGCTGTTCAGGCTGGTGGGATTGTGTGAACCCCGGCTCGATGGAGGCTTTTGGAGATTGGCGGAACTCAGCCCCAGCTACCCCTACCACACTTAAAGCCCCGGGCAGATTCCATGGGACCCTTTTGGTTTCATGCCAGCACTGAAATACCATGCTGGCGGAAAACCAAGTGGGTTTGGAAGCGGAATGAAAAGGGGAGCCACAAACGTCCGGATCCCCCACTCCACTTTTCCAAAAAGCTTAAAAACACTCCAGAACACAAAAAGATGCGAGAACAGGCGTAAAGGCGCTATGATTTTCTTTAGCACTTTTTGTATGCACAAGGGACTTAATAAAATAACCCCCTTTGTGTGATTCTTGCACCTGTGAGCGGCCCATCAGCCTACAAGGTCATCCTTTTCTCCTCAGCATTGTACGGATTTTTAGCAGTGTCATTTATGCCGGGGTCGTTTAATGATGCACCTTTAGCGACTGATAAAACACTACCACGCTTTTTCTGATTTAGCCCTTTTGGCCCGCCACGCAGCAAGATCCTTTTTCGCGAGGAAAAGGTTGTCTGCGGAGCGAATCCCCCAACCAGTGAAACTACTTTGTCTTAATTACCTCAGGATGAGAGAGTGGCCCCGAAGCAATCATCTTTGTTTGTTAACACCCTATCTGCAGCAGGACTGCCCATAAATAAAACATGACCAGGATTACAATGTCATGTTCTCCTGGACTCCAGTCCCTGGTAACTGCTGAAGGAGAATGCACAGAATCCCTGAGCAAGCCGGTGCCATCCCAGGGCAGCCGGGGACCTGATCTATTCCTAGGCAACCAGATGCCTGTCGGGCTCCAGAATTAAGCATGCTATTTACTGCAGGGCTTAAAACACAAGGCAGGAGGCTTCATCTCTTGCGGGGAAGCAGAATTATCATAGATGCAAGAAAAGGGGCACTCTATGTTTCTTATTAGAAAGGGCGTTAGCACTGTAAACCTGGCAAATAAAAACACATGCTCGTAATCACTTTACTATAGTGTGACCAGACATCCCGGGACAGTCCGGTGAAATCACCCTCTGTCCCGGGGTCCCGGGAGTTTTTTTATTGTCCAAACCCCGTCCGGGGATTGGAAAACTGACTGGCTATGGTCCCGGTTTTTAATCCCAAAATCGGGTCCTGGCGCGATTTTTCCTGCGCGTAAATGGGGGCGTGAATGCTTTTAACGCCCCCATTTCCTCCACCTTCCCCTCCCCAGCGCTCGCCTCCAATGAGAGGAGTGTGCCTGTGAGCACACACCCACCCCGACAACGGGTCAGCGACATAGAAGTGGGACTACATTTTTGTTGTATGTCCTACTTCTATGTCTATAGCATGTTCCGTTTTTTTTCTTTTTTTTTAATCTGGCCACCCTACTTTAGTACCCATTGCTGTCGTCTTCGTATATGTAGAGGAATTCCTAGCAAATAGTACAAATCCCAAATCACATGGCGCATGATCTATTACAAGACCCTAGCGTATGAATATTTATGTGTGGTGAATACAAAAAACACACACCTTAAACTGATGCATATATTATGTTATGCTATGTTATACAGACGTATAAAGTGCAGACCTACACCAATAAAGGGATCATGGCGTTCAACATAGCTAAGAGGAGAAATAGCTAAAAAACAGACAAAAGAAATCAGAAGCGAAGAGTCTTACGTTGTCGTCGAAACAACAGATGATTGTTGCACAAAGGGAGCCTGGCAAGTTATTCCAAAGAACTGCCGCCCCCACAAAGGAAGCTTGTCCTCCCACCCGCAAGCGTTTGTACCTAGGTAACTGAATATGGCAAGCATGCTCTGATCTTAAAGAACGGGTGGGAATATAAGGCAAAATGTCTCCTGAAGGTTCTCTACACCTACACCATAAAAAGCATGGTGGACGATGCAAAGTGTCTTGAACTGAATATGGCGGCAACCAGCAGCCAGTGCAGGAGACGAAGGGCAGGCGAGATGGAAGCACTCAGAGGAGTGCCAGTGGCAGCACCAGCGGCAGAATTTGTAGCACCTGTAACCTATGCTGGCCAACCCTGCTGCAGTCTCTACCCTTCCTGTTGCCTCCCAGGCTCTTTGCAATGCCCTTGCCTCTAACTTCATTTAAAAAACCCAGGACATCCTATCCACCCTCTCCACCCACACCCCCCCTCTCCCCTCCCCATCTGTGCTTGCTGACCATCCTTTAGCCACCCCTCCACCATCCTTCTCGTCCTTTCCTCTTTTCTCCCCTGACAAGGTCGCTACACAAGTCCGATCTATAAAAGCCTCGTCAAAACAGGTTCATCCCTGTTCCTCTAAAACCATCAAGGACCACATTGACACCCTCACTCCGGCCCTTGCTGATTTTTGCAACCACTCCTTTGCCTCGGGATCCTTCCCCTCCCCTCTGAAGTACTCCTTTGTGCATCCTCTTCTCAAGAAACCCACAGCTGATACTTCTTGTCCAGCTAACTATCACCCAATTTCCATTACTCCCTTTCTGGGCAAACTCCTAGAAAAGTAGGCCATCTCTCAGCTTAACCTTCATTCCAATTCCTTTGGTTGTCTCCAGGACCACCAGTCTGGCTTCAGAGCTGCCAGAAGCCATTCAAGATTGGTGTGCTGCCAATGATCTTTATCTGAATGCCAGAAAGACGGAGATCCTCCTCATCGGCACACCTTCACTATCCTTTCCCCTCACTCTCTGGCCGGCCTCCCTTGGCCCTCCTCCTACCCCCACCTGCGAGGCTAAGAACCTCGGGGTCATCTTTGACTCCACCCTTTCCTTCTCCGCCCACATCTCTGAGGCCCCTAAAAAGTCAAATTTCCTACTGCACCTCCTCAAAGGTACTCTGCCTTTCCTCTCCTTACCCCAGAAGCTCATGGTATCCCAAGCTCTGGTTCTCTCTAGCTTGGACTATTGTAACAGCCTCTTTCTAAATCTACCTGCCTCTACTCTCCGCCCTCTGCAACTAATCCAGAACAGGACTGCAAGACTTGTCCTTGGCCTCAAGCCTTGGGATCGTATCTCTCCAGCTCTGAAATCCCTCCATTGGTTCCCAGTGGATGCAAGGATTAAATTCAAAACCCTCTGCATTGTCCACAAGGCTTTCTGGGGCCTGGGTCCAAAATACCTTCAGCTATCCCTCCGCAAATACCTCCCCTCTCGAGCTCTTCGCTCCTCTACCTCCAACTCCCTCAGGGTCAGTAATTTTTCAAAGAAACGAGCTGGGGGTAGACCTCTGTCTTCAGATGGGGCCTCCCTCTGGAACAGCCTCTCTGCCACTCTAAAACTTGAGGAGAACCATCTCCGGTTCCGGAAGCACCTCAAGACCTTCCACTTTTCTTCTGCCTTCGCTCCCCCTCTCCCCTACTGAAATGTTCTCTCTTGGCACCGTGCACCTGGCCACCCTCTGTCCTCCGGGCCCAGGTACCTGCTCACCCTGCCACCCTCCCGCACTGCCTCTGGCCCACCCCTTGCACTGGGGTCTGTATCTGTAGCCATACAGCCCCCCTTTTTCTTCCTGCACTTATCAGACCTACCCTGTTTGCTGCCTTAAACCTAGCACTTGCAAATTGCTGGCTGCACTACCACTGTTTGTTGCCTTTATTATTTATTTATTGTTATTTGTTTCTCCTCTGCTTCGCACTTTCCACTTCTCCCCCCTTCCATGCACTTTTCCCCTCCCCCTCTCCCATGCACTTGCACGTTTTCAATGTCACTGGGCCTAGTAAGATCGCTGTTTTGTTCTCCCCTGTTCCCCCCCCTTGCTTTGTCGCACTCTGAAACACTTGTGTACGAGAACGATAGAAATAAAATATCAATATCAATATATGCATTTAAGATACAGATGGGAGCTAGCACACCTCCTGGCCAGTGCAGGATCCCACTGTCTTTGGGGATGAGCAGAACGCTTACGGCACTGAACCCTGTGCAAGCGGATCAGTAGGTTTATGGTGGGCTCTACTTGTGCAGTCGTAACCTACCTGCCTTTGGTAGAAGGCTAAGAAACACTGATCTAAATCTGAACCCCACCTGCCCCAAACACCTTCATGAATGACGTCAGCACAGTGCTCAGCCAGGACCACTCTGAAAGAGTGCCTTAGTGAGGTAATATGCTGGGTGGTGCAGCGTGCAAGTACATGCTGGGTAGTCCTAGGCACTGTACATTCCACTGTGGTAGTTATGGTGGATGAAATGAGATTGCGTCACCTGTTCCCACGAAGCTTTGAGTAGCAGGCATGCCACTTTGTAACAAGTATTTATTGGAGCAACATTTGATACCCCTTGTTGTAAAGAGTTCTTTACTGATGGGTCTGGCTGTGAAAACAAGGAAATAATATGAGGCAGGGTAACCAAAAAGGAAACACACCAAACACAGGTTACAAAGGAACATACAAAGCACTTTATTTTATACTGAATCCAGTTACAAAAGAACAGAACAAAATTCAGATAGCTATCGACCCTCAGTACAACACAGCGAACTCCAGCGTGGTTCGGTGTGCTCAGTGAGTGCAAATATTCATTGAAACAGTCAGGCTTTTATACATTTCTCCAGCCTGTTGTCCAGCCTTTCTTCAGGTTAACCATTCCATAAATAAGTTACTGCTCTAGGGTCCCTTGCCAGGTCAAATCTAGTTCATCTTAGGTTTATACATTAACAAGAAGAAATGGTAATAATGTTTGCCCTAGCCCTAACATTACAATGCAGGACTTAACTTATACAATATAGTTAAGCAGGTGTTCTCATTCAATTATAGATCAGTTTTGGTGATACAGGTAATCCATTACACACAGGTCAGCGGAAGGACAAGGTCTCAGCTCATGACCCTAACAAGTGGCCTGCAGGCAAGTTATACATTAGCTGTACAGAGGTCCTGACAATCGAGTTCTTTTCTGAATAATATAGGCCACCATTTTAGCTCACATGGTGACGTTATAGAGCAAGAAAACCTAAAATGGCGGCTTGAACCAAAATGGCCGTTTACATAGATTCTAAGGTTAGGACCTTGCAATGCGAGTTTATTCGCATGTAGTTTATAAGCAGCTTGTTAGCAGCTTGGCGTAGGCCAATATACATATATTCATAGCAATAGGAGGCACGATATAATTTCTAGTTTGACAAACCCTCCTTTTGGCCTATGCCAAGTGCTAAACTACTTCTGATCTCCCTGCAAATAACTCCATGTGTCATCGTCCATACACCCTGAATAGCTGTCAGAAATATCTATCGCCATTAGATCTTTTACTAAGATCTCTTTCAGTACATACTCCTTAGAGGTTTTATCCGGGGCATACACTTTATGTCCTATTGTACCTATCGCCTGAGCGCAACATCCCCCTAGCATTGAACATATACTTGGTAGACATTGGATACAACAACAAAGAAATAGCAGAATTCCCAAAATATCAGCAAGACTGAAAGCACTTTCCAACCCCAAGACCGCAAGAAGTCCCAGAACCAAGCGCTAAGATCCCAATTTCCCTCGGGAACATGCACTTCTGAACTAAGAATGTGCAGATTCTGTATTGCCTTAAAAATAGTTGGGGAGGAATCCGGTACGAAAACACAGCAAGCGGACCCCACTAGTTTACATACTCTACCTCGTTCAGCCAAAATGACATCTAATGCCATCCGGTTCTGAAGCGCTACCAATCTGATCGCTTTCTGCTCTAAAGTCATATTATAGAGTATATCTGTGGTCCGGTTGATGGTTCTCTCCAGTACTCCCGCTAGTTTCCTGATATCCTCAGAATTCGCTATCTGCCCAAAGAATGGAAGGAATGATTTTGCTACATCTCCTAAAACCTGTGCTGGAGTGTCGGCATTCTCGTCCCGCCGTGGACGAGCCTTCGAAACCTCTACAGTACTTGCTATAAACACCCCAGGTAACAGGATTCCTAGATAACAAGTTCCCTGCCAATCCCTGGGTAACCATGGAAATGCTACATTACCGCAAACAAAATAGACAGGTTCGCCTACATACAAAGGTCTGTCTTCCCCAGTCAAATTTGCAACGTTGGCAGAACCTTTAAAATCTCCCATTGACCGAGTGCCATTCCTCTGTATGCAGAAAGAAACTGAATCGGGGCTATGGTTAACAGTGTAAGAAGGAGGCATGGCATCCTTATTGCCTATCGGAGCCATTTTAAAGGAAATCAAAGATTGGAAAGGACGAGACAGTCTATCAGAAGGCCTAATAGAAGCAATATTGAGCTTACTCCTATTTGCGAAAAGCGAGCATCCCAGGGGAGTCAGAACACATTTCTCAAAACTATTCAAATTAGTTCCATCAAAGTTCCCCGAGATGCTATCGTTCCATCGGCCAAAGAACAGTGCTCTAAGTGAAGCATAACAAGCAGTTTTCAAAGGTAAAGGGTGAATATACCAATCTAGCCCCTTATCCCCATGTTGCAGTAAATGTGAGCAGACCCAACAATTAGTCTTATTAAAAATGGCATGTGTTGCATTCATTATAAGCAACAAGGTATTATTGTGATACTTCTGTCTATGCTGTGAGTCCCTAGGTGACAGAGTATGCAAATGTACAAAAGCTGTAGGAACAGTGGGTACAATTTCAGTCGGCAGCAAATACTCTAAAGGATGAGTTTCTTCGAAATACCAAAGGCCTATTACAGTGACTATTATAAACCCAAATATTATCATAAAAACACAGCAATACGTTTTCGGGGCCCAGGCACATTGTTCATTGTCCGAGTTGGTCCCCCCCTTATTTATAAGTCCAATACGAGCAGCAGCGGTGGCGGTAGCAGGCATTGTAGATTTTCAATTGACGACCCCAATGTTCGTTGCTGGCGACACTACGGTCGCGCGGCTTCTTAGTCCTTCCACAACCCCTAGCCAACAGAATCCCCTTCCTCAACTTTTTGGGCAAAAGCAAGCCCTTGATGATCCTTTCCTTCCTCGAATGCACAGCCGAACCGTGCCGTATGTCTATCAGATGCACAGCAAAACCATGCCGTATGTCTATCTTCGTGGCCGGAAGTTGTATCTTGTTGTGCCTGGTATTGTTTGATCCGAGAACAAGATGTCGTCACTTCCCATTGGAAGCAACGTATCAGAGGCAAGTGAAGTTGGAACAGCAATTTCCGGGAGCAAAATTTTCGGAGAGTGCGGAGACAAAATGGCAGCTTCCCCAAGCCTCACGGGCTCAGAAAGATTCTCTGACGCACTCTCAGTGCTACTCACTGCTTTGGGATCATTGGTTGCAGCGTTAGCGAGGGGTTCTGTTTCTTCTGTAACGTGTGGCACTGGGTGAGGAAGTTTCTTGACATGCGTCGCGTGGATCCAATGCTTCCGGCCTGCGACACGCACCGCTGTTTGGGTGACCAGCAGGACCTGGAATGGGCCCCGCCACCGAGGTGCAAGGCAGGAAGATCGGTCAAAGGATTTGACCAAAACCCAACTTCCAGGTTGTATACTGTGGCCTGGGCCCTCGTATCGCGCGGGTAAAGCGTCTGGTACCCGGTGATAAATGAAATACAGGTTTTTAGTCAACTGGCTACAATAGTCTGAAAGCAATACATTTTCTACATTCCTCAATGCCCTAGGCTTCGGAAGACCCCAGATATTGGCAGGTCTCCCCATTAACACCTCAAATGGAGAGAGCCCAGTCTTAGTTTGAGAGGTTGTACGCATGGCTAGTAACACGATCGGTAAGGCGTCCAGCCATTTTAGTTTGGTGCCGGCACACATCTTAGCGAGCTTGTTTTTTATGATACCATTGTGTCTTTCCACTAATCCGGCGCTCTGAGCATGTCTGGCTGAATAGAATCGTTTGTCAATTTGCAATGCCGTACATATCTGTAGAATTACAGCAGCGATAAAATGCGGACCATTATCCGACCAGATAACTCTCGGCAAACCGAACCGTGGGAAGAATTCCTTTAACACGGTCTTTGCAGTGGTCATGGCTGTAGCGTCTTTAACAGGGAAAGCCTCGACCCACTTACTAAAGGCGCAAATGACCACAAGGACATATTTTAGATTGTTACATCGCTCCATTTCAATAAAGTCAAAGTGAATCACTTCAAACGGGACAGAAGGAGGCCCAAAGCTACCTCTTGGAGTTGCTGTCCCCTTTCCCACATTGTGTTGTAGGCAAATCATGCAATTTTGGACATAATGCTGGGCAATTTTTGAAATCTTATTATTTACCCAGACTTTCTCTAACATTCTCGTGATCTGTTGAGCGCACACATATGTGGGACCGTGTGCCATGGTAACCATCATTACTATATAGGCATTAGGAAGCAACCATTTCCCTTCAACCATGTCCACCCAACACCCATCATCATCGAGTTTCCCCAAGCCCTCAGCCCACCTCTTGGATTCTTCTAATGTGGCATCGGCTTGGATATCCCGTACAGACCCGACACCCTCATCGATTTCATAGGCATCTACAGTCTCCCTTGAAACATACATCTCCGTGAAGAGATCAGAGGCAGTTTGTCTAGCTATTTGATCAGCGAAAGCATTCCCTTTCCCTACATCATCTATAATCTTGCGATGTGCTGCGCACTTAATGATTGCTAACTGACTAGGGAGCGCAAGCGCTGAAAGCAATTGTACTATCAGGGAGCCATGTTGGATCTTGATGCCATGCGAAGTTAAAAACCCTCTCTCTGACCAAAGTCTCCCAAAGTTGTGAGCCACCCAAAAGGCATACTGGCTATCAGTATATATGTTTATTGTTAGCCCTTCGGAAAGCTCACAAGCTCGAGTCAATGCTATAATCTCTGCGGCCTGCGCAGAGTTATGCGTAATTCTCTTGGTCTCCACAACCGTACTCAATGGAGTGACTGCATAAGCAGCTGTGGATGTACCATCCAGTAGTTTGAAGCAGGAGCCATCACAAAACAGCTCCCCTTGTGGGTTATCCAAAGGAGTGTCCCTCAAATCAACTCTGCCTTTTGTATCTTGTTCAGTAGTATACAGGCAGTCATGTGACTCTTCGTCACCGCAAACAGTATTTTGCGGGAAAGGTAGGAGTTCAGCCGGATTAAGAATGCAGCACCTCCTAATTTGAATGTGGGGAGCACACAAGATTAATTCATATCTTGTCAGTTGTGCGGAAGTGAGGTGTTGTTGTTCAATAGAATATCTACAGAGTGAGGCACCATCAGGGTTAAATCATGGCCTAGGACCATTCCCTCACTCTGTTTTACAGACGCAGCAGCAGCAGCGACAGCGCACAAACATCTTGGCAAAGCGCATGCAACAGGATCAAGGGCGGAAGAGTAGTAACCGCATGGCCTATTCTTCCCTCCATGTTCCTGCGTTAATACAGCCAAAGCACATCCATCACATTCATGCACAAACAACACAAAGGCCTTCTCATAGTTCGGTGTGCCCAAAACTGGCGCCGAACATAATGAAGTCTTGAGCAACTCGAATGAATGTTGATGCTCCGTATTCCATGGCAATGGCGAAGAAATACCCTTCTTCGTCAAGGCCAACATCGGTTTTATCACTAGTGAGAAGTTTGGGATCCATAACCTACAGTAAGAAGCCATACCTATCAAGGCTCTAACTTCCTTTTGTGTATTTGGGACAGACATGCCAGAAATGTGTTTTATTCTTTCAGGTGTCAATCTTCTTCCCTCCTTTGACAGGAGATAGCCTAAATAGGTGACCTCCTGGCAACAATATTGAAACTTTTTAAGCAAAGCTTTGTGACC
This sequence comes from Ambystoma mexicanum, assembly GCF_040938575.1. Lineage (NCBI taxonomy): Eukaryota > Metazoa > Chordata > Amphibia > Caudata > Ambystomatidae > Ambystoma > Ambystoma mexicanum. The sequence continues at coordinate 504,912,972 of NC_090940.1, read as the reverse complement.
ATGCTTAGCTAGACGGATGAGCAACAACACAGTGCCCTCTTTAAAAGAGCTCTCAGAGTCAGCTGCTAAAAGCAAATCATCGACATATTGAAGCAACGTACAAGTAGGGGGCAATCCAAGGGTATCAAGCTGCTCTTTCAAAGCCCTACTATAAATACTAGGACTCTCAGTATAACCTTGAGGTGCACGAGTAAATGTGAATGAGCATCCCCCTAAGGTGAACACGAACAAGTATCTACTATCCTCATGTATAGGAATACTGAAGAAAGCATTCTTTAGGTGCACAACACTGAAGTGAGTAGCCGTAGCTGGAATCATGGTTAATATTGTCGTCACATCAGGCACAATTGGAAATTGCGGAGCGACGACTTTATTAATGGCACGTAAATCAATTATAAAACGAAATGGAATTGCATTATCACCTTTTTTGTACACGGGTAAAATCGGACTATTGCACAAACTTCCTGCAATCTCCTCAATCACCCCACGATGCACAAAATCGGAAACAATGCTCTTCAAAGCTCACTCGCCTTCAACTGAGATCTTATACTGTGGAATACGGGGCAGCTTAATTCCATGTTTCAAAACTATTTTAACAGGCTCAATCTGCAAAACACCGACATCATTGTCATCAACTGCCCACAAACACTCTGGTACATTACTGAATTCTGGCGGCAAAGGTCTAGTCAAGAATTGCGAAATAGAACATTGCTGTGGTGAAATTGTCAAACGCACTCCATCAGAAGAACAATGAATTACCGCATTTAATTCCTTCAACAGATTCAACCCCAGCAAATTCTCTCCACAATTCGAAGTCAAGAGAAATGGACAGTGGTCCGTAAAGGGACCCAAAGAAATAGGTACCGGTGAAGAAACCGGACAAACAACTGGTGTGCCAGAAAACCCTACAGAAACATTGGTTTGCCTGACAGTGGAATGTTTGGAACCCAAGAATGATCAATGGAGCACTTCTGTGCTCCATTGTCTATCAAAAATGGATGTTTCCTATTTCCCACTACCATTTCAATGTAGGGACCTTTCTTACTAACGGGAATAGGTGTAGGTTCCAAACCCTGCTTCGGGCAATCCTAACGAAACAAAATATCATCAAAAGGAAGCTCTTCAGATAGATATGCAGCAGAAGGATGATCAAATATGTTTCTAGTATCCACACTCGAAGTCTGATTATCCTGTGAAAAAGGTTGCTGGGGATCCTGCGAAAACTGGCCTCAACCAGGGCCCCCTACACCCGGGCGACCTCTGGATCGTCTACCCATATTTCCAAATGTGTTATTCGACCTCTGTCGAAGGACGGGGCATTGTGCACGCCAATGACCCTCCTGGCGACAATAGGCACACTGGTTAATATTCACAGGACCCAAGGGCACATTCCCTTGTGGAACATACTGACCTCTAATCTGCGAACTACCCTCTCTGGGGCCTCTAACAATTTGCTGTAACAATACTTTAGTCTTCAAATCACCTCTTCTCTTCTCGACTCTATCTTTTTCATTATTGACACGGTTCTCGTAGTACTGAGCCATGTGCAGTACTTCTGATTGGGATTTCTCCTGCCAAGCACTCTCAGAAGACATAATTTGTGACTGGATGTCAGGCAGCAATCCACGTACAAATTTGTCCACAAATAATCTTTTCCCAGACTCTGTGCCTAAGTCTTGTCCACTGAAATCCGAGAATACCTGTTCGAACCGATTAATGAACTCGGTAGCACCCTCAGATTTTCCTTGGACACAGGCCGTAAGCTTGTCCCAAATAATTCTCTTTTCGGGGATTATAGTTTTCAGTTTTGCAATGATTCTGTCAGGCAAAGTTAGTATCACCTGAGGTGGTCTCTCACCAGCTGGCCTTTCCCCATCAAGCCTAACTATGTTAGCCCAGTCTATAGTTCTAACTTGTTTCCACGAATCTACAGGCAGGAGTACAGGGAATAGCAAATCAATGTAGCCTAGGGTAAACACTGAGGACTGCAAAACGGACTCTATCTCTATATAGAACCCTGTCGGATTTTTCCTAATGTCAGGAATAGTTTGTGTAATAGTATTCACTTCCTGTCGTGAAAACGGGACGTGAACAAACTGCGATACATAATGTGCAGGAATGTCCACAGCAGGTGTACCTGCTGCAGCATTAGCAGGAATCTCAACCTTTGGGACAAATGTCGGAGGAACCTCTCTCATGGGCAACTGAAATGTAGGCAACTCCGAACGCTTACTAAGCTACAGAGCTAAGTCGAGCACTAAAGCAGTTGAAGAAGTGTCAAGTGAAAAAGCTCTCTTATAAATGCTCAATAACTCTGTGGGACAACTAACCTTTCTCTTTAAACTTTCATCCTGCAGGTACTCTACCATTACCTGTATCACTTTCCTCTGCATTTCTAGCGTATATTGACTGTATGTGTCATATACCTCAACTGGAGTTCTCGATATGTCTGAAATCCATCTAATCGCATCTTTTGTACAAATTCGTGCCTCCTCAGATGTCGATTTACGACACGGAAGAAATCGTTTCTGTACATACATACTTTCTTCTTCGTCATCCTCATTCCGTAACCTTTCCAACTCCATTCTATACTCAAATATCCTCTCAACATGCTCATGTACCTTCTCCACAGTGTCTCTTGAAAATGCTAAAATATTCAGGTCCCTCAACCCTTGTGGGAGGTCTGCATTATTTAATTTACCCCACATTACACATAAATGAATCCCTAAACCTTCAATGAAAACATTTTTCTCAGGAAAATTATCCATATTAGAAAGTGTGGCAAGAACATTAGCTCGATCATCTCTCTCCATACAATGCTTAGCCCATGCAAACAAATCCTGTTTCTTTTCTGTAGGAACAGTATTACGAGTAACAAGTCTCGACCCCGCACCCTGATCAACTACAAGCGGTACAGAACTACTTGGGAGTGAGGGTGCAGGCAAATTCAATGGAGGTACTATTACTGGTGCAATGGGAAGAGGCAGAGGAGCAGGTGGAGGAACAACAACCAGAGGAATAGGAACAACAGGTTGAGCAGGAAGAGCAGGAATAACAGCAGGAAGAGGTACAGCAGGAGGAAGAGGAACATACGGTGGTGGTGCAGAGGCACCAGGCCTTCATTCATTTAACAATTTGTCGATAAACTCATCAGAAACATGAAGATCTTTAGAAGGATAGATTTTCTGAATACCGAGTGAGAAAGCCCTGTCCATATTCCTAACCGACTCAGACTGTTTGTCCTGATCATATAACAACGCCTTTTCAGCATTTGTTTTATGACGGCGCATATGTTTTTCCCTACTTTTAAGCTGCTGCAACGCTTCTCTTTTCCAATTTTGCAAAACATCAAATGCTGCAGGTCTGGCCTTCTTTTTTAACAAGACTGACTCTAAATATTCAATACGAGGGATCTCAAAACTACCATTGACTGGCCACTGAAGTTTGGAGGCATGTCTGGTTTGTCTGTGCCAAATTTTATTAAATACTACACTTCCAATGCCATGCTTACAATACATAGTACATGCCGGTGTCCGCTCCTGTGGTGCCGGACGGCTAAATTCCAAAGATTGTCTATCGCTGCAGAATAATGCCCTAAAGCAGCTAGACAATTTCCCAGGCATTTCTCAAATACTCGGTGTTACCTGGGCAATAATTGTGTCTGCAGATACAATGCACCAAATTCAAATTGTCAGAGTTGAATTAAGAGTCGGGTAACGACTCACCTGACCAAACCTAAGGAGGACCGATCGGTTTACAAAGGACTTACCTAACGAATTTTACCTTGTGTATGGTGATTTCGGCAAATCTGCCCCCGTCAAAAAATTGACCCTCGTCAACATGCCGTCTCAGACCACACGGCTATCGTCCAGGGAACGGATCGTGCAGCGCTGTTGAGGTGTCGCGTCTCGTTCAGTCGGGCCCGTTATGTCACACCGTCCGATCCCGGTCCGATAGCGTGCGTCAACCTTCAATAATCCGGCATCAATCTTGAGGGTCCCTATTCCGAGCGCCAACTGTGAAAACAAGGAAATAATATGAGGCAGGGTAACCAAAAAGGAAACACACCAAACACAGGTTACAAAGGAACATACAAAGCACTTTATTTTATACTGAATCCAGTTACAAAAGAACAGAACAAAATTCAGATAGCTATCGACCCTCAGTACAACACAGCGAACTCCGGCGTGGTTCGGTGTGCTCAGTGAGTGCAAATATTCATTGAAACAGTCAGGCTTTTATACATTTCTCCAGCCTGTTGTCCAGCCTTTCTTCAGGTTAACCATTCCATAAATAAGTTACTGCTCTAGGGTCCCTTGCCAGGTCAAATCTAGTTCATCTTAGGTTTATACATTAACAAGAAGAAATGGTAATAATGTATGCTCTAGGCCTAACATTACAATGCAGGACTTAATTTATACAATATAGTTAAGCAGGTGTTCTCATTCAATTATAGATCAGTTTCGGTGATACAGGTAATCCATTACACACAGGTCAGCAGAAGGACAAGGTCTCAGCTCATGACCCTACAAGTGGCCTGCAGGCAAGTTATACATTAGCTGTACAGAGGTCATGACAATCGAGTTCTGTTCTGAATAACATAGGCCACCATTTTAGCTCACATGGTGACGTTATAGAGCAAGAAAACCTAAAATGGCGGCTTGACCCAAAATGGCCGTTTACATACATTCTAAGATCAGGACCTTGCAATGCGAGTTTATTCGCATGTAGTTTATAAGCAGCTTGTTAGCAGCTTGGCGTAGGCCAATATACATATATTCATAGCAATAGGAGGCACGATATAATTTCTAGTTTGACATGGCTGGCATAAAGAGAGTCGTGCTGGAACTGATGCAATTTACATTTATACACATTGGTTCATGAGAATCTTTCATACAGTGATCTGATTTTAACTTCTCAAAATGTGATGTCCTTTTTTTATTTTTTTATTTTTTTATTTTAGTATTATTCAGTATAACATATAGTCAACTTTAAATACAGTTGTCCATCTCATGTGTATAATAAAATAAAATAGAAGTTCATTTGCAGTATTTACAGATTCAAAAATTAGAATATTTGGAATGGAAATACCAAAGTTTTGGTGAGTGAAATATATACTTGCATCATTGTTTCCACACATAGGTTTCCCACATGTCACTCCCATTGTACACTTCTCGTGTGCCCCAGGCCTGCACATACCTGCATCAGATTTCTCATAATGCTTGGCAATCCAGCATAAGATGTTTTACAGTTTCAATAAGGTGCTCAACACATAATCGACATGTTCTTTCCTTCGTTGCTTCCAAGCGTGACCCCAATACGTCATGGGTCAGTAGGCCATTGAATGTAATTCATATGTATGTCCATATGAGGCGACTCCCCAAGAAACCTTTTGCATAACTTGGAGTCCCTTCACGCCCCTGATAGTAAGTGGCGAATTGCGCAGCAGTTCATGTACCCGCTAGTTCTGCGAGATTTTGTTCTCTGTTATGTTCTTCAAGAAGTGTTTGCATCTTTTTCTTAAACCCTTTATAAGGTAGGGTCAGCTCATTGCCAGGTGTCCTGTTTAATCACAAGCTAGCACATTCAACACGTTTTGCGATATTACTAGTTCTCATGTAAGCATTTTTACTAACGTGTGCATCTCTAAGAAAACTTTGTAGTGTGCTAATTTTGATATTCAAGATTTTCCGGTACGTGCGTATGCTGCACTGGTCGATTTTCGCAGAAATGCTATCGTACTCCAACAGGATAAATGATATCCATGTATTCTTATTTCGGGCTCAATAACCTCAGCAGGATACATCTTTCAAGTAAGGCTAATTTGGTCACCATCTTTAGGCCCCAGAATTCAACCCCATAAAGTATAATTGGTAGTATCTTCCTATTATACAGTATCCAGTCATTCTTTCGAAAACATAGTTTTGAAAGACAAAAGTTCTGAATACAAAGTTTTGAAAACATTTTTTTTTTAGTTTCGTATAGAAAAAAAAGTTTATTTTAAAAAGAAAACGGGGTATTGGGGGGTACCCCCATTGATTTTTTTTTTTTTTTAAATGCATTCAATCCTTTTTTTCAATGCTTTTGTGTCAAAACTTTTATATTTAGAAATTATCACTGTCGAAAAAATCACTATATACCTATTATACAACTTAATGATGGTTCCTATGGAGTGGACTCCCTCCTTGTAGGTCAGTGAATTGTGCAGTCCTGAGCTGTCCTCAGCGCAGAGCTCTGCCATTGGTAATATTCGCATCTCTGGACATGCGCCCTTGATTATTACAGTAGACTTTGAAAATGTTGGCTCAAATATGTTGGAAGGTGCAAGAGGAATGCTTCTCTGATGTAGAATGTTGAGGTCTAGCCAAGTGAGGAATGACATGAAGACCTTGATAGACCACAGCTTGGTGTATGTGAAAGAGACAAGCACTGCCTGGGATTCTGTAAAGGCTCACCTTAGGGGGAACATTGTCAGCACTGCTTCTGCTAAGAAGCAGGCCATCTGAAAGCATTTGATGTCTTTAGAATTCGTTTTGAAGCGGTCAGAGAAAAACACTGATTCACAAATCGAAATAGAGGCAAAGCCACAGCTTCAGGTACATGATTGCTGAATCAGAAAGCCCAGCATGCTGCGTCTCATTTTGCAGGCCCCACGGCTCATTATAGACAGTGCTTTGACAGGCGAACAAGCACCAGCACAGACTGGATTTCAATCATAAGTCTGTGTTGGAAGGTGCTGATCTGGGACTCTTCCAGACAAATGAAAAGCAAAAGAAACTGCAGAGCGGCAACCCAGTGGTTATAGTTGTCTCCCTGTGTGATAGAGGGTATGCCCAGACGTGGGTCCCTTGCTCGCTGTGCCATAGGGAACCGAGCTGCACCTCACTGATGAGACATGTGTGGCGTTGCTTGTGTTTCCATGCAGAGGGGACCTGGCTTAGCAGTTTGGGCTCAGCTGCTTCCATTGGTGGTAGTACCAAACTGATTTGCATATGGCTGGACGCCTTTTGCAATGGCGCAGTTGGGCTAAAAAACGGAGGTGTGGAAGGTTGGCCAGAGCCATGCCAATGGGTCAGATTCATTCAAAACCTTCCACCCATCAGTTTCTTAGTTAACCCAGTGAGGCTGGAGCAAGAGACACGTGGTCCCATTAATAACAAATGTTTCCCTCAGCCCAGGCTCATATTCCAGGCTTATGAAGGTGTAGGCCTAGCAGGGGAAACCACTGGGAGGAGTAGGAGGTTCTGGAGCAAGGGACAAAGACGAAGAGGCAGACTTTAAGATTCGGAGCGACAGAGTCTGATATGATCCGGAAAAGCATTGAGATCGAGAGTGGAGAACACAGGACAAGGCAAAGGGCACGAGTAAAAGCAGGCTTTTGAAGGCTGGGCCATAGGAGCACCTGTGAGGCATCAAGCTTATGACCTGACTGTGCTGGAGTTAACTCTTGCACTGCCTCCATGAAGCACTGCGACCTTGAACTGTTTGGCTCTACGGGTGAGCTGGAGATTATTGACACCCCTGTTCTCATTTATCATTGAGAAAATATTAGACTGAGCGTGCAAGAAGGGTGAGCACTGAGTGTAAGACCTTGCCGTGTGCATAGGAGGACTTGCAGACATGGCCAAATCCAGACATTACTTTGGATCAGTGCAACGATGGCTTGATTCAGGTGGCAAGCTTCCCTGCTCTGCGCTGCTTCAAAACAACAGAATATTTGTTTAATTTTATATTTCAAAAACAAAACGTTGTCCAATTTCTTGAGAATATGTACCAGAGCGTCTGCCGAGGTCAGGAATTTAAAGTGGCTCTATGTTCAAATGAAGCATCTGGGGACGAACATTGCAAGGGATGTGACGGTGATTGTGTTAGTACTTTTTTAAGGGCGATCGGTCGAATTTGGAGAGGTTGAGGTACATTAAAATATAATGGGGTTCTTCTAAACCTTCAGTAATTTTCTTAACTTTCCCTCTGCTATACCTAAAGTGGGTCATGGACGCTCTTACTAGCATGAGTCATTTCCATTGGGTATTGGGAGGAAGGCATGTTCTACATATTGAAAATCCAGGCTGAAGACTTTGGTTCTGCTAGGAGGATTTTGGGGTTCCAAATGTTCTAAATCACCAGGAAGTGACTGGCTCCTTCATGTCTCTAGGTGGGTGCCCACCCTCCTAGTTCAGAAGAAGATGCAGCACCAAGAATAATGAGCAGGTCTTAGCCTGTTTAACATTACACAGCTACTGGCAAGGGGTAGGAGGTGGGGAGTCAATTTAATTACAATAAAACACCTGGAAGACAATTAGGAAACGATTTACTTAGATTCACTTTACTCGTGGTGTTTGGTTTCTTGTTGACCTAAAGTAAAGTCCAACAAAACTTTGAAGCTGATCTGGACGACCATGCTCTAATTCAGGGGTCTGCATCCTTTGGCTAGCCTGATTTCTGGACTGCAACTCCCATCAGCCGTAGCCAGCATAGTCAATGATGAGGGATCCTGGGATGGTTAGTCTTGTAGAGAGATGCACATCATCAGAAAGACGGGTTGTCACATTGGTTTTCTTTAATTACTAGCAGCTCTGGATTATGAGAGCACCTGTCAGTAGCCTTCAGGTGGTTGCTGGATAGAGCATCATTGTTATTGTTGGCAATTGCCAGTATATGTTGACACGCAGCACAGGTGCAGCAATGTGCGTCAAGTCTCCAGTTGTAGTATTTAAAACCGCTTACTTTCTGGCACAATGTTTACCATTGATGGCATTTCTATTTCCTTTCAATTATGGGGCACTTCCCCAGTGTGGTGATGAGGTAGGGGGCCAGACATTGCTTGCGTTAGTGTTGTGGACACATATCAGTGTGTTGCCAGGGCACACTTTATTTCTGGTGGGTGCATACATGATTAACTTTATAGAAAGGTGCTGCACTCTGGCTCACCTGGCATCTAAAGTATTGGCACAGCCCATGTCTACTCCCTCAGAACTGATAGAGCATCGTTTGACTTTTTACGCAGTAACTCCCCACAAGTGTCCTGTAAAGTGCACGGTTTCACTGGAATTAATCCCAGGGAAATTAACAGCACGAACACACGTACCTCGGCATTCATATGCAAAGGACTCCTGCAAAGTGCTGTATGTTTACCCAACATATCAACTAATCTGGTGCCTGACCCCTATCCACCACACACACACTCCTCACATTTGTATGAAGTGTATGCAATATATGTGGGGTGACGTGTGCGACGTCTCAAGCATGAACTGCTTCACTAGTATGCTTGTCCTTTTTGCATAGACTTGCATAATAGCATGGCATTTAAGGGGTTAAAGAGAACATTCTGCTCCATGCACTATTCCCAATGGGAGCCCACACTTCCACTGCCCAATTCTCACAAACTATTGGTGCTAAATAAAAATAGAACAAAGGAAAGTAAAACCTGAGATTCTAATACTTCAAAAAGCCAGGAAAGGACTTGCTGCCCAGTATTGGCATTTGACAGTTTTATTTCCAAGGATGAAATTGAATTACCAGCAGCATTTTAAGGATCAAAAACTAGGGCTTCTGAACAATGGCTGGGAGTTAGGTTCAGGCAGGCTCGGCCTGGCCTATAGGGCAACAGGGCAATGCCGAATTGTAGGCCCCACCAGCTATTGTGGGCAGTTTCTTTGGTCAAAATGGGCCAGTTTGATGAGTTGCTTCACTTTGTAGCTAGTAGATTTGGCCAGTGTTACCGAGCAGATATTCCTTAAAATGCACATTTTGCAACATATTTAGCCAAAAAAACTCACTCTTTGGTACTATTCAAGTAGTATTTCGGAAAAAGGAATTAATTGCCATTTCAACTCTGCTCCACTCTTTCCTTGGTGCCCCTGCCAGTTTTATGCCCCTATCTGACCCTGGTTTCAGGTGGTTCTGAACCCCAGGCCGGGGGTGCAATTGTTACATCTTGGCATGTTACTCAGGGCTTTGACTCGTGTTGAAGGAGCCAGCAGTCAAAGGAGGTAGCGCATGCATACACGCACACTCACACGCACAGGTACACACACACTGACTCAAGGCAAGAAGGCACTGAGAAGGGCAAACCAAAGCTTAAACACTCATATCTACCCTTTTGATCCTTAATATGGCAATAAAAAAGGATTCAACGGTTGCACTAAGGCCCCCCACGCCCCCTGTTGGAGCCCGCACGTCCATAGGTGGCAAACACCTTAGACTGCTGCACATAAGCATGCTAGTAGCCAGTTCGGAACAGTACTGGTTATTTTCAATGTAGAGTGACCTCAGGGCATGTAGGCAGGCAAAACAAAGGGGCAGAGCTTATTCCTTACAGGAATGACTGCTTAGTGCCAGCACAATGGTGCCACGAATTGCTAGAGGGCAAAGGATGGAACAAGGGATACTACGGATCACCTTTCTGTCTCCTCACACAATCAACATCTTGTTGGCATGCAGGCACCAATGACAACTTTTGAAGGAGCGCATGTTGTGCAGAATAAGGGATTGCATTCTGTTCTAGGCAAGCGTCAAACTCAATGACCATACCCTTCAAATGCAGTGCCAGACATGGAAAACATTTATTGGGGGAACTGTCACCTCTTTGGAGAGGGGTTTGGCTGGGGGAAGGAGTGGGCGGGGGCCTAGGGGCGTGGCCGCCAGCCAGGTTGCGCAACACAGTGTCTCTTCATAGAACTCAATCCTTGCGATTTGCATAAAATCAAAGAGCATTATGGGAACATCATAATGTCCAGAATTTTAAATGTTACAAATGTCATATAGTGATTCGGTAAGAAGCCCTTTTAAGTGAAAAATAGATTATTCTGTTTTGATTAGTCACAATATTCCCCCTAATAAAGAAAGGTCCATAAATTGCAGGACATATATAGTAGCTTGGACAGCAGCAGCACCATATTTGAGGCTTTGGCAGTTTCTTTCCCTCATTAGTCCTTCCCCCATTCCCATTTCAGCCTCTGTGCCAAGTCTTTTGAAAGCAGTCTTCTTTCAGGACCTGGGACAGTTGTGTGCTGGCCCATGATATAGGGGACGGAACGTTGCTCCGGCAAGATATTTTTTTCCGGAGCGCATTCAGTCTTGTTCCGGCCCATTCCCTGCACTGCTCAGATGTCGAGGGTAATGGACAGTGGCATAAGTAGCAGTCAGAGGTTTCAAGGCAGATTGTGTCCACTGCCTATGTAGCCGATCATTCTCTTGTTGCAGGATGTGGTAGAAAAATGTGGAAAAAGTCTTTCCACATTTCCCTGTGACATCTTACTTCCCTGGTGTGCAAAGGTGTGGCAGTGGCATATCTCCATGCCCACAGATACCCCATGGGAATGGTGACACAATACTGTTAGAAGCATGGCAGGCCAAATCTGATGATTCTGCCGAGATTGGAACAATCACTATTATGCATGAGTCTTCTTGTGAGATCCCACACCACTGCGTATCTGGAGTATACCACTGAGGAAAACCTTTGTGTGGGCCAGGTTCAGAGTGCAGTCCATTCCAAAGTACTCCACCTTTGAGATGAAGGCAGAATGCATCTAAGGCAGAGGAGAGCCCTGTCCCCTATCCCTCCCGTCAAGCAGAGGCGTTGCTAGGGGATGCTTGAGGGGGCTATAGCCCAGGGTATTTTGGTTGTAGCCCCGTATAGAAGCTCAGGAGCTACAACCAAATGGCTAGCTAGCTCTGAGTCCTGACAGTCCTGACATTCGTGTAGCCCCAGTTCTTTCCTAGACCTGGCATCACCCCGGCCGTAAAGGAACAGCAGGCGTGAACTGCTCTGGATCAAGTCCTCTCTTCTGGTTGCACTGGAACCAGGCTTCTCTTCATTGGAGGTGACGGATCTCCTGTAAGTCAACAAAGTTCCCTTGAGTGGGAGCGTGGAACTCACTGCATCATCGAACGCCTGGAATGGGATTCCCAATAGCCAGGAAGCCAGGAAGCAGCTGGAACCTTGTTTCACCACCTCAAGACATCTTTGAATGCGATGAACCTCACGTGACACCTTCCAGATACCAAAGAACGTGCAGTGCTGCTTTTGGCACTCTACGTTAGCTTGGAACCGCTTGCTGCATTTCAAGCTATCCAGAGGCTGAGTCGACTCATTTCAGCAGAATGACTAATCTCAACACAATTGTGGGCTCAATATCGTGGGAGCAACTGACTCGAGCGCACACTCGACTGCTGAAACCTATCAAACACGCCCACCTCAAACGCCGACTCAACCTAGCAGAGCCATCGCCTTCACCATTGCCCTGAACTAATGGAAGCCATTGTCTCGCCGTCTTGAACCCCGACTCAACCAATGGGAGCCTGCACATTTGAACTGAATCGACATCGACCATCAGGGGGATCGCATCGACTTGAATATCTCAAATGTGCCTTGACTGTGGCAAAGTGCCTATCAGCCCAGCCTGGCTAGAAAACGCCAAAGACAAGAAGAAAGGTACTGTGAAGAGGTCCTTTCCCCAAATCAATTTTTTTAGACCATAGTGACTTTTAAGCCCCCCCTTCTCTCTCTTGTTCTTCAAACTCATAACCTTAAACACTGACATTATTATTTTGCATTTGTTTTATTTTATTGTTTAAAGCGCAGACCTATCTCGAGAGTAGCGAACGCTGTACAGAGTATGGGTATCCAGCATTTGGGCTGGCATCTTTTAACAGTAGCACAGTACTGTGAGGTCTGTGCGTCGGTATGTGTGTCCATTGGAATTAGGTTGAACGTGTGGGTGTGAGCTTCTTAGGAAGGAAAAGACGACCCCTCACTGATCCGGTATTCAGAGAGACTGTCTTCTTTCTGCTGCTGTATACAAGGTTTCATTGGGACAAGCTCACAAATTCCCATATGTGAAAGTAAGAGAAGTGGTTGAAACCCTGTAAGTTTTGGCGCTGAATCTGTGTAAAATTCACTTACATGTAGTTGCAAGTGGTAAATGAAGGTCAAGACACTTAATTGTGCATGTATTCTTGATTTTATTGGTACTTAATTGCCCATGGTAAACTGGGCACGTGTAGTGCTTGGACATATGAAGAAAGCCAACACGTGTTTCGACCGTAGGTCTTTATCATGGCTGTGCAGATGATGGTGAAGTACAAGTGTATGGTGGTGACAGGGTACGTTTCTGTGAATTATCGCGACGCAACATGTTGTATGACATTGATGCATAAGCAATCACATACATGGTCATGTACATATTGTAATAAGTACAGTAAATGGTGTCGTCACAAGTGTGACATTGGCATGTTGGTTCATGTATAAAACAGAATCATATTAAATAAACCTGATGGGTATATATTATATAGAGACAGTGAGATTATGCACCAAGGAGAAGACATGAAAGAGAAAAGACGAGGAGAATTATGGTTAGCTCAGGTGATAGCGTTGGACTAATTGAAGGTAGGTAAGAGATCTTACTAGAGTGTATGATTGGTGCTGGTCCTTGAGTAAGAAAGCTGGATAGCCACTGGAAGAGAGGAACTGGACTGATTAGTTGCATGCATAGTCGCATGGGGCGAGGGTGGTGACTGTGCACGTTGCAGAGTTGTGGGTAGTCGAAGGCGACGGCGGGTGCCTTGGTGAGTGATAGTGACTTGAGTGGGTGGGCGTGTGGGTACTGATAGTGGCGTGTCCCTGTGGATGTGAGACTGGGTGAAAGCCAGGGGCAGTTGTGGGTGAGTCTGTAGTGGGGCATCTGGTTGCACCATGTCATTCGTGGCTCTATTGAGCCGAGCCATCATGATGGTGGCAGACTCTGGTTGGTGGGGCTAAACCATGCGTTGGTGTGCATGTGCATAAGTCCATCCAAGGTAGGTAAGTTTATAGCTGGAGAGCTATGTGGGACGGCATGTCAGTAGGAGGGGTGGAGGATGGTAGTGCTGTCTCCAGTAGGGCCGAGGAAGCTGGTTCGCAACGTGGAGGTATGAGGGACACGATGGGAAGCTGCGAGTTTGTTGCACACGATGCTGTGGGGGAAAGTGTAGTGGAGTGGAGGCTGGGCATGGGGTAGAGTATGTGTGTGTGTGTGTAGTGAAGGCCACAAGAAGCCTGGTCTGAAAGGTGGTGCATGAGTGGTGCCCAGCGCTGTCGGTGTGGAATGCAGCAGAGATTTGGAGAGCATCATCCACCAGCTGGATGGTCGCTGTCTCGATTGTACACTTTGGGCGGAACCCTGACTGATAGTCATTTAGGAAGTGGAGTTGTTCGTTTCTGGTGAGAAGTTGTGTAGCAACTACTTTTTCCAAGATTTTGCTATTAAACGGGAGGTTCGTAATGGGCCTGTAGCCTGGGCCATCTGCAAAAGAGGTCGTATGAGACAAGTCTTGAGGGTGTCTGGGAATGATCCTTCTGTGAGGGAGGCACTGATGATGCTGAAGAGCGCATTGAGCGCCGGGCCCATCAATTGTTTAATGATGGAGGCCGGAATGATATTGTCAGAGTAAGAAGTAGGTTTAAGGGAGGCAATTATTTTTAGGAGATCCGAGGCAAAGAGAGGAGAGAATTCGGTCCAGAGGGGTAGTGTGCATGCCGGAATCCAGGGGATGTTAATGCTGTGAGAGGTTGATTCGATGGTCTCTCAGATTTTGTCTATTTTTTTCAATAAAACATGTGTTGATTCTGTTGCATTTTTCCTGAGCTGCTGGTACTTCAGAGTTGGGTGAGGGTTTGGTACAGTGCTTTACTACTTCAAAGAGGGCTTTGCGTCTGTTACAGGCTGCAGCAATGGCGGTGGAGTAGTAAGAAGCGTTGTCCTCAGTAATCAAAATCCTACGGTTTGCACGAGAGATTTGAGGTTGGTGAGGCCTCCTGAGTTATATTTTTTTGCTCCACTGTTTACCTTGAGCTCTGATTGAGCATTTGTTGATGGCTGGCTCAGGGGTGTACTATAGGCGTATGGTTTGGTCTTAGTCCGACTGGATTTTAGTGGGGGCACGAGTGTCCACTCGTTTCATAGCAGAGTTGCTGAATAATTCCAGGAGGCCAAAGGCATTCCCTGTGGTGGGTAAGTCTGCAAAGTTTGAATCCAGCTCATTGGGAAGGAGGGTTTTGAATGAGCAGCGTTGAGTGATGGGGCTTTTAGCCTGACCCTTTTGATCCATAGTCGAGTGGGTGACTGATCAAATGGGATGGCAGCGTGGGAAGACCAGTCAGGTGGGATAGGGTCTGCAAATGGGATGCAGGGGGATGATGTGAAGACTAATTCTAGGGTTTTGCCTTTGTTGTGGAGGAGAGCACAATTTGCTTATGGTCCATGGAAGCAGTCAGTGCAAAAAGCATGCTTCAAGTGTGGTTGTCAGCCTGTGACTCAGGGATGTTAAAATCTTTGAGAAAGACATTATTATAATGTGCTTATTTGGCAGAGGAGAGCAAGTTGGAGATGTCTGCAATGAAAAAGTCACCCCTGTGAGGTGGACTGCAGATGAGGTGGAAGGTGATGGATGCCTTGTGCGATAGAGGGATCTGGCAGGCAAGTGATTCAAATGTGCCTTCTCTTGGAGAGGGGATAATGGAGCATGGCCAATCACTCCGCCTCCTGCCCTTCCTGGCCGGTCGATATGTTGGATGCATTAGCCTTGGGGTAGAGGACATCGAAAACATGTGGGGAGGATGGGTTAAACCATGTTTCAGTTATGAACAGGGCATTAAGGTTGTTGTACGAGATGAGGTCAGTGATCTCTGCAGAGTGAGCGACTGCTCAGAGAGCATTGATCAACACGAGAGGGCGTGTGCATGTGGTCCGTGGGTGTTAGATGGCGGCAAGGGCAATATTGATGAGGTTCACTGGGGTAGCTTTCAGGGGCTGCCCAGGGCACTTGGCCATTCGAA
Source organism: Ambystoma mexicanum (assembly GCF_040938575.1). NCBI lineage: Eukaryota > Metazoa > Chordata > Amphibia > Caudata > Ambystomatidae > Ambystoma > Ambystoma mexicanum. Next base: position 504,897,155 of record NC_090940.1, on the reverse strand, counting down.
CCCTAGTGAGAGTAGGGATGGGTTGTGGAGGCAGGAGACACATGGTGATGTCTTTTGGAGAGTAGCAGTAGTAGCGATTAGTTTGAAGTTGAAATGCAGGATAGCAGATTAGGCCCAAAAAGGCACAAATAGGTGATTTCCTTGTCATTGCATGTCCTTTGCTGAGGACGACCGCAATGAGAATGCCTAAGGAGGACTGATTAAATAGGTGGGCGGCGGAACAACTGAGTAGCAGGGCCTGCTCACGTGACAAGCAGCCTACTCAATGCTGTCTTCCTGGTGCTGGCCTACAGTCCTTAAGTATAGGCTTGGAAGATGTGAAAACTAGAGGTGGGCAGAGCAACTGAGTGGCAGGGCCTGGTCAAGTGACCAGCAGCCTACTCAATGCTGTCTGCCTGGTGCTGGCCTAGAGTCCTTAAGCAGAGGCTTAGAATGTGCAAAAACTGGAGGTGGGCTGCGCAACTACGTGACCAGGAGCCTACTCAATGTATTGTTGCTTAATCTTTATTGCTAGAACACAAATGCTTATTACCCCAGAGTACTGTTTCACAAAATTCTGCTTTCTGTGTTTATTTACAGAAGTGGGTTTTCCTATTCTTTTCCAATTAATTTCTTTGCATTTTATTGTTGGATTGCAAGTCTATATTTTTAATAGAATCTTGATTGGGCCTGCTTTTATTTTGGAACCTTTGTACTTAAGTTGATTGGTTTACTACTGTGATCGGCTCCCTCTCCTCTTGAAGGTTTAGTCTGCCGTTGGCCTGTACTTCCACAAACGGCAAATGAGGTACACATGTAGGCTGTGCCTTCTTGCCCTTTATGATTGGAATCACTGTTGGTTTAGTAGTAGTGTGGGCGTGAGTAGGCGATTTAGCCATTACTCATCCCTGTACTTGCAGAGCAGTGATCCTTTCATCTTAACCAAAAAGATGAATAGGAGGTTGAGAGAGGGAAGGACAATACCGGGAAGTGGATGTGAAAAAAATCTACATGCCAAAATGGTTTGGCCACTGTCAGATAATAGGCTGGTCGCTGGAAGGGGTCCGGAAAATGGCACTGAATCACTAGGAAGTGAATGCTTTGTGTCTGGCGGGATTCATTTAAGTATGCTGGAAAAAATGGAGATGAAACACACCCTTCAGACTCGAAGCTGGTAGAATGGAATTGAAACATATATTAATTAGCTTCAAAACGGACCCTCAAACAAAGCACATTTCCCAAAGGCGATAGAAGCAAGGACATGGATCTCAACCAACCTCCAGATAAGGCCAAATAAGCCATGCTCTATGGGTCTCTGTTGGATTTGGAGGAAAGCAAAGCATTCTGGGTTGAGGAAAACTCCCTGAGAAGGTTTGTAGGTGACCCTCAGACCAGCTGACTCTCCTTTTGTGACCTTCCCACTTGAGCATTCATTCTTCACAGTTCATACTGATTAGATGTTCAGGACACATTTGGGAACCTGTCAGTATGTAATGCACACATGTGGTCCAAGACCACACATGTTAAAAAAGCCTCTAGCTGCAACCCACATGACCTGCTTGAAACTAGGGTCTGCCACATGTAACGGGCCGTTTATGGGTTTACTTTTACATTACAGATGTCAAATGTCTTTATTTCACAATATGGTTGATGTCTCACTTTAGAAGAACCAAGGTGCCCATATTGAGTGAGGGCAGTGGAGAGTTAACGTGTAATATCAGGGACCAAGTGGTCAGAAATAGGACCCCTGGTGCTAGCTGTGCTATAATAAAATGTCAAAATTATAATCATTATTAGCACACTGTGAGGGGAGCGCTGACAATCAGGAAGCTCAGAATGTGGGCTGTATTGTCTGGCATAAGCACGCTTTTCGGGCAGCCTGAGTGCTGCTGGCCAGTGCCCCCTTCCTTTCCTCGTTCCGCCTCCCCTTTCCCTGCTCCGCCCACACCTCTTAGCACCCGCGTATTTTCCTAATCGGGTGCTGAGGGTGTTTAATTTAAGAAAAAGATATAAACTTACTATTACAAAGTAACTTCCAAGCTTATTGGGGAAACTTCTCAGGTTTATTACAAGTACTTATGACATAGTTACAAGAGGTTATATACAAGAGTATGCGCAGGACATAACACTTGCCCCATCACCCAGGCAGGGGAGCTCTAAATGCCTGAGTGTGGAACCTTCTGGTTATCATTCCAGCATTCACACAGCAACATTCCACATGACATCACCAGCTCACAGCATTCAAGGACAGTCACTACACAACACATCTCCTTCCTTTACCAAGCTCAACCTACACACAGACAGTCACTACACAACACATACCTTGGGGCGCGGTGCAGCACTGTAGTTTCCAAAGTCTGTTTCCTTGTTGATAACGTCACAGTCTTCAACCAGGTCGCGCCACAAGATAAGTTTCTTTTTTTTTTAAATGATGAAACACCCTTAACATCCTTGTAGAAAACTACACTGGTACTAAAGGCGATATAACTCGCAGCGGGCTGATCCTGCCAGAAATGACACCACCACCTGCGTTAAGTGACCCTCACTACACTCAGGCCCTTAACTTGAGCGACGGTCCGTTACCAGCCCACCAACGCATTTTACATTGACCTAATTAATTATGTAGAAATCAATGGTTGAATAATCTTGAAATTTGATTCTAATCTCGTCTCACCAGTAGTTATTGAAAACAATCACTAACTTTTTATTTCTTAAATTACATGAACGCATAAAAATAAGTTCATCACCTTCCGAGTTTACTCCGAGTCGGCATAGCAACATTGCGCAACTTACTAGCCTGCTGCTCTATGCAATCATGACTGTAGCGAAGTGCCTTAACCTTCATGAAATTTCGATGCATATTGTTTTCGTAACAGATAAAGCATTGCACGTTGCTCCACTGTGCCTAAATTTATGATGTCTAGACATAAGTTACAAAGGGAACTATGGCTCCACAGGGATCCATCAATTATAAGCCTGTGATCTGGAAATAAACAGGGCCCTGTGGTCCTATTTAGGCCCTAAGTAACATTTGGACGTTATAAATCTGAGATGTCAAATTTTATGAGAGCGCGCAAAATAGGTAATTGGTAGCAAAGCGTGCACGCTGTCATTGAACTGTACATTGCAGTAAATAGGCCTTAATGAGGCCTCATTTCATTATGGGTTCCTTCTGATTGAATCTAATCCCAAATAATTATTTATTATTCATTTATTTAGTGGTCGTTTATAGCACACCCAGGCAATCTAGCGGTTGCATCATTACGCGGAAGCAAGGTGAGTAGAAGCCAGGGAAGAAAATGGCAGGTTAGAAAGGGTGGGGTATGGGTGGGTAGATAGTGAGTCGGAAGAAACAATAGGTAAAATTGTTCGGTTTTGAGGGGACCTTCAAAAAGGTAGCAGTCTAGGAGGTGGGAGCTTGAACTGCAAACTCACATTCACCCAGACAATGGTTATCACATTTTGCAAAGCTGGGTAGGGTCTGATGAACTGAGAGACCTTGCAGCTTCTGATTCGTTGTGTTTCCATAGGTATGACCCACAAAGATTGCATACCGCCCCGTTTGCACAGTATAAAGGATTCTCATCCTTCTTGACCTATCCTCTGCCTTTCATACGGCCAATCATGCCACCCTTATAAATTGGCTCTCTGATGCCCCTGGCATCACGACCTGGCTCTGGACTGGTTCAGCTCCTTCCTCTCTGACTGACCTTCAGGTTCAACTGGGCCCTTTTCTCTCCTCCATCTCACGTTCCACCTGCAGTGTACCTCAGGGCTCTATCCTCTCGCCTTGGCTATTCCTGGCCCCGCTAGACTATTGGATTTCCACTTCTCTCCTAACTTCAAGTGTTATGCAGATGACACACAACTCTCCTTTAAGCTTCCCTCCTCTGCCTCCTTCTCTTCCACTCTCATTCCTGAATGCCGGTCTGCTATTCAGGCATGGTGCACTACTGACGATCTCTGCCTTAATGCCAATAAGGCAGAGATCCTTCTCATTGAGACCCCTTCTCCCTCAATCTTTCCACACGATGGCCACCCTCCATGGGCCCCCTCGCCTCACCCTCACCTTGGTGTCATCTTCGACTCCTATCACCCCTTCCCTCCTCACATCACGGACCTTGCCAAGAAGGCCAGTTTATAGCTGCACGTCCTCAGAGGCATTCTCCCTTTCCTCACCTTCCCCCAGAAACTCAATGTCTCCAGAGCTCTGGTTATCTCTAGGCTTGATTACTGTAATAAAATCTTCCTCAATCTGCCTAACTCCTCCATTTGCTCCCTTCAACTAATCCAGAATAGGACTGCAAGACTTATCGTTGGCCTCAAGCCCAGGGACCACATCTCTCCAGCCCTAAAATCTCTCCACTGGCTCCTGGTTGCTTCGAGGATCAGGTTCAAGACCCTCTGCATCATTCACAAATTCACAAGGCTTTCTGGAGTCTAGGACCCTGCTACATCCAACTCTCTCTCCCTAAATACCTCCCTGCTAGAGCCCTTCGGTCTTCTAACTCTCTGCAGATCAGATGCTTTTCAAAGCAGAGAGTGGGGGGTAGATCTCTCTCCCCTGCAGGTGCCTCCCTCTGGAATGGCCTCCCTGCTCTTCTGAAACTTGAGCTGGATCTCCCTAAGTTTCAGAAGCTTCTCAAGACCTTCCTTTTCTCTTCCTTCCCTCAACCCCTGCTAATGTCCAGTCTGCCACTTGACTGACTGCCTGGTTCCTTCAGATCATGGCCATAATTTTAGGGGGGACAGGGGTGTTTGCCCGCCCCCAACTTTCATGGCACACAATTGTATCCTCATTTATTTGGCTGGGGCACCTTTTCTTCAGATGTCATGTCCTCCCCAACATTATTAGCAAAGTTACTCCACTGCTTCAGATTCTTACAAGGCACCAGGCCCCCCTCGTACAGTCTACCCCTGCACTTGGCATCTCGTGACCCCTTGCCCCTCTAACTGGCACTTGCCCTCCCAGGGCCCCTCCTCCTGGACTAGCCTGGCAGGCAATCCCTGAGCTGTTCCAGCCCCTTCCCTCGCACTTAGCTCGTGGACCTTCCTTCTCATTCACTCTCTGCATTCCCCTGGCTCTGTCCACTTGCCTCCCCTGGCACTTGCTTATCCCACAAGCCTTTCCACCCAGACCTACACTTCCCCCATCGACTCTCCCCCACACTTCTTGTTACTGCACTTGCACAATCAGAATGCCACAAGGCCAAGTAGGACCGTTTTTGTTTTGCTATCCCTGTTCCCCTCCTCTTGTCTTGTGCCTTGAAACACATTGGGCCTCATTACGAGTCCGCCGCTAACCGTGCTGGTGCTACAGGCTGATTGCCGTTGGATCTGTACAAAATTAACGCTGCCGGACTTCCCGGTGCCCACATACTATTCCAAGTCCGACGGCCGGGAGACCAGGCACCGGCAATTTCGGTAATTCCCATTCCATTTCGGTAATTCCCATTATAGGACTCTATGGGAAAGGGGACATGGAAGCACCGCACCGTTGTTAACGGTGCCGGTGCTTCCGTGATGGGTCTGCCTACGGTGGCCGCTGTGGACGGCAGTGTCAGACCTGTTGGGCATAGTGACTCGGGCAGGCAGACCTGTAATATGCCGGTCCGGAGACAATGGTGCCAGTAAGCTTACCAATACCCTTGTTTCCAGACCGGCAGGGTCTGAATGAGGCCCATTGTGTATAGGCGCATTATAAATACCCAATAAATACAAATAAATAAATAAATCTTGAATTTGATCTGCAAGATATTAAAATTCAGTGATCTGGAGCATGCGAAGGAGAGGAAAGGTGATGACGTGTCAGGTTGTAGACAATTCTTGCAGCTTTGTTTGGAATGGTTTGAAGTTTAGCGAAGCAAGTTGGCAGATGGCAAAGTATAAGGAGTTTGTGCCTGGAAAGGATGACATGTCTCAGAGAACATTTGGTTGAGGTTTCATGATTTAATAAGCTGATTCATTTAGCAATATAGCCTGAACCCATCATAAATGATATGTAAATAGCCCTCCGAATTTTAACTTTACCCCCTTGCGCTCCTTTTCCATTCATCACTTTTGTCCTTGTAGATTTTTTGCACAGAGGCATTCAGTCCCTGGAATAATGCATACATCTCGCGCCGCTCTGTAATTGAAAGCATTACTTTACATCGCTATGTCCTCCGATTGTAATAGCCATGAAAAGTAGAAATAAATCAATCAGATCCTGGTAATGCACACATTGAATGCAAAGTTAATTAAAATATCAGACAAGCATAGGAAGTGCTGGACGTTTACCTGAAATGGAATGGCTTTCACCAGCTTCCTTGTTCTTGGAATAATTCTAATCTGCACCTATATAGAATTCCCATAGAAACAGCAGCACGCTACCTTCAGGCCCATCTCTCCGCTCACTGCACACACCAGAGGGAGTACGTACGGCGCCATTATGAGCTTGCCAGATTTATCAGTGGTAAATCCTTCACACTCTGGTACTGTGGCTGCCACTCGCAGGGCGGAAAACTTGCCAGATTGCAATTGGAGAATTGGCTGTCTTAATCCGCATTCATGGGGTCCGTGGAACTCCACTGGGTATCTGGAACATTTAGCGCAGGTGGTAATTCCACACAGGATAGGTAGAGGAAAAACCTTCAGCCAAGTGCTGGAGGTGTTTCATTTGCTTTACCTGTAAAGCCGGCATTTGACAGTGCAGTAAAGTGGTGGTATGTATCACCACCAACGTTTACGGTTCCAGGTGTTAATATCCCCACAAAAATATCGCCATACAAAAATATCACCATACTTCTGTGGTGATATTAAGCTATGGAACCTGCGGGGGACACCCCCGCAACACCCACATTTTTTAAAGGGAGCAGGGCAATCCGCAACCCCAGCACCATTTAGCCCATAAATTATCCCCCCTCAGCAATAATATCGCCTACGGCCTTACCCCACGACCATATATATAGCGATATTATTGGTGGGGATAATATTGCATGATACCACGTTTACTGCTCTGCCAAATTCGTAATGAGGCCCATAGTGACTGCTTCTCCTTGATCAGGCTATTCATTCCCCACAATCTGCTTCCTGAGGATTCTGAATGGGGATTTAACGGATATACCCGGCCAGTCCCCAGAATGTCCCATTCCAATGCTGTTTCCAGGTGAGCATGGTTCACTTGTCTCTGTCTCTCCCCAAAGCACGAGACTGAGTGACAGCACATGATGGTGCAATGACTTTAATCTATCGAATATAACTCAGTTTTGAAGATTCGTTTTATGGGGAAAGAATTACTTGATCTAACACCACCCATAGCAACAACCCCACCTTACATATTTGGGATGAGAAACAGGCTGTTTTTAATCTGAATATTCTGTTTTATTTAAAAATAAAAATCAGAACTAAAGGTGGTACCCTCACTTTGAATTCTGGGCAAGTCACCCACAATATTCCATACACAAACAGACAGCTTGTCTACTGAAAGGAAACACAATCTGCCTGCTATTATCTCGCTAATATTTACATGCACAATACACACACACACACATTTGTATTAAAGCAAGTTTGAATAACTATTCAATAATGTGCAATCTTCTTCAAAATGAGCATTCAAATTACTGCTGCTTGTCGGCATCAAAGAAAACACAGAAATATGCTAATATTAAATCTGCAGCATTCAAGTCACTTACTTTTCTCTGACATCATCAAGTGGTGGTCGCTGAGAAAAAACATTCGATTTCCATATAACTTTATTTTTCTAGGGCCGATTTTACTCTAAATATTAGGCATTGTTGGTTTCTAGTTTTGACATATATACACAAACACATGGTATGGTATATTTGCCTACTTTGTTGTTACATTTGGATTTAGGATTGAAGCTTTTATTTTGGACCACATAAATCCTGACTCGTCTACATGCATTAAACAACACATTTGAGATTTTGAAAAAAGGCATCCAAACTTTTTTAATTGGCATTAGGACTCCACTTAAGGCACCAGTCTTTTCTGGACAATGCCATTTGGGAAAAATGACTTTGGTTATTTAAATTGACATATTTTCTTGGGAATAAAGGGATACAATGAACTCCTTCCTTTTTCACTTAAAGGAGTATACTATTATAATAACCATGGTTTTCACAGGTCAAGAGGTTTATCAATTCTGGCGAATCTGTGAATCGTTGTTCACCATGGCACAATTCCAGGTATAAATTGCTCCTGTACAAACTCAGGGATTAATTCATATCTCGTTACAGCCAGCGAGTTGCATTCTCTTTGCAATATTATGAACTGGAGAACTTCCAGACCTTTAAGATGGGTCAGCAATACATTGTAGAGGAATGGGGTTGCAGAGGTTACTCAAACATCAATAAAGAAAACGACGCAGAAAGTTGACAAAAAGATAACTGTTTTAATATCAATTATCTAAAACAGGGAGTACAACAAACATCATTGGAAGTATCATAGTAAGGTCTCTCAACGAACTTCATAAAAAGCACACTTTTATAATAAACTTTCGTCATAGGTGTCGTACAACCTGTGTATTACTAACGTCATCCTACGTGGCAAACTACAAAAACCTACTGAAAGATTGATATGGTCTAAAAGATCATCTAAGTATACAACCCATACTCTTCTAATGGGCGTGAGAAAGGTGATAAGTTTCTTAACATCAGTTGGGGCAACTAAGACCTTCCCTCAAAACAGGTCACTATGAATGTCACTAAATACACAGCGTCATATTGGCTACAAAATTATAGGACCTTCAATAATGCGATCCTCTATCATTGGTTGGCTTCTAACCTCCGTCAGCATCTTTCAGCCCATGCTAGCCGCACGCAGGCCAGACTGCCAGGTGCTGGTGGGTTAGTCTTAAACATCCGCTTCCCACCAATTAGAACATCATCCATCATCACATCAGTGGTCGGTTGTCCATTAGAGCCTTTGAACTTGTACTTGGGAGTGTACATTTGCTCTGGAAGAAACAGGGGAGTAGGGGCGCACTCTGCTCTTGTTTGTAGGTGTGACCATCCTGCTCGTCCAACTTCTACTCCTCACGTGACTGAAGACCACGAAATTGAGCTTTCAGTGTATTAACAAGACTATTTTCCAATGAGCCTCGGACGTCGTCTTTGTTCTTTCCAAGTTTCTGAACAGTAGGTTCAATCCTTCACAAGATTGTAACTAATTTCTGTTCTTTTCAGCTGACTATGACCTTGGCTTCTTGGCTCGTTTAACCTCTCCTTTCTGAAATTCGCCTGTAATTCATTTGTTTTCTAAATGCACCATACGTGGAAAATATGTCCTTTCTCCTTTAGCTGAGCTCTTGTTTATATTTCATACTGGGAGCATTCATTCTTTACTCATTCCTATGTATCCATATATTGGCGCTTGACGCAATCTATTCACTATAAAGCTAGCCTCATGAAAACGTCATCTGCTTGCGTTTCTTTGCATTTGTACAAGTGTGAACTGGCTTAATATCTTCATTGTTTCTTCAGCTTAAGCGTCTTCATCTTGAGCCCAAGATGTTGCTTATCTTTGATACTTTCTTGATGCCTTATAGAATATCCGCATTCTCTCGTCTCTGCATCTCTTCTAGGTACGTCAGCTCGACTCTCGCATGACGTCACCAATCTGCTTCGTCAGTCAGCCCTCCTGCTTCCTCTAGGATTGTGTTTAAACAGCCATCATACTGTCTTGAATGCAGGTATGGTTTTCTCAATGGGACCCTTGCCTCATGATTTCCTTTGGAATCTGTTGTCTCAATTGTTCTGCATAGGTCACATACTCTGGTTTCCAAAATATAGGCATTCTGGGTAAAGTGGTTGAGATGGGGGTACTTTGCTCCTTCTCTACAATTACATCCTATATTAAGTATACCTCCACAAAGCTGCCCCTATCAGACAAATCCCATTCAGTGGTATTGCTATCAGGCGTTTAACTCATTCTTGGCACCTATTTATAAATATATACTGGGTTGCTGTACTCACTTTTGGTTGTTCTTTTTAACGTAAGCCAGGTAGGAACATCTACAGCTCTGGGCTACTTCTTGTTAAGGATTTCAATCAGGCGATACACCCTGGTCTCAGCCTAGTATGCAGCGCACAAATGAAATACTTATTTTATTATGTCTATAGGTTCAATGTTCTGAGTGAGATACCACTCATATCACACCCCTTCTCAAAATACCCCCACGTCACAATGGACCAGGAATCAGGCTGGTTGGTAAAGTTAATATTTATTTATTTAAAATCCAAATTAAACATATACTTTTAATAAGGAGCAGCAATCACCAATGTGGTGACAATAACTGATAGGAAGCTATGTAAGACAGTTAAAGTCACTTCTAGCAACACAGAATATAAAACACAGAGAAAAGAACAGTTTTGGCTCGTTTGAAAGATAGCACTTGAGTTAAGATTTCCCCAAGAAAAATTCCTTAACCCACAAATAAGCAATTCTAAACAAATGTGAGTAAGCAGCAGGTATCCAGGAATAAAGAACAGGAAATAGAATTTAAATCTATCCTTCCCTCCCCAAACAAGAGAGAAAAAAGGGTTGGAAATCTTACACTTTTAAAAGGACCTTTCGAAATGGCTGTGTGAAACAATGAAACGTGTACAAAAATCCTTAAATCAATATAAATTTCTATGGGAGCAACATTGAAAGGATGCTCACAATCATAAGCTATAGTATGAGCAAAAGTAAATACTTTAAATCTTAACGGAAGTTTGAAATTAATTGGAATTGAAAATTACACGTGTAAAACTTTGCAGAAATGCGAATTCCCACCTAAAATTCACTAAACGGTTTATACTGTTTTGGCATGCAGTTTTTGTGTTGGGAGGTAGCTACAGGTCTTATGTATAAGTCAGAGTTGAAATGAAGGCTATAGCTCTTAAACTGAGGAAGATATACAAGGTTGAATCAGAGGCGTTTTTTGAAAAATCGGGCAGTGAAAACAGAAAATAACTCAGTTTGGACAGGAAAATATTTACTATAGTTTTACTCTATGACTAGAGCATTCCGGCTAGAATACCAAGGAGGGACAAAGTAAGCCCTGGAGTTGATTCATTACTTCAACACCACATATCCAGTGTCCTCTCATGGTGGAACCAGTCAGATCACTTGAAGTAGGATGGATGGGTTAAGATTTACACAAGATGAAAATGACTAAAGAAATGGCGCTTAGCAAGATCGATCAAAGACAGGATTGCAATAAGGATTTTGACAATGTTACAAGATATTAAGGTAAGGATTGGATGGTTTAGAGATTGGGATGGAACAAAACAAGGCAAGGTATGCTATGATTTTTCTATGCTTCCTATTAATACTTGCAGTCCACTTTAATTTAAGATTTTGGACTGTCGAGGGTTCTGGTCATTATACGGATCGGTCTAACCAAGGACAGCAGGGCACATCTGGCGGAATAGGGTCCGCTAGGCGGTTCTGGTCACCTGGACTGGCACCTTGGACTGGAGACTACTCTGGACTGCGCTGGTTACTGGAGACGGGAGATCAGTGGGATGGTGAGTTTGGAGCAGGCAAGACTTTAGTAGTAGTAGCAAGCCAGACTGGATCAAAATGCTTCCCTTGGATTTTTGGAATCGCTTCAGAATTGGGCCTGGCTGAAAAAGGAGTATAGCAATGCTGAGGCCTTAGCTTGGTAAGTAAAATCAGGAAGCAGGAACAAGGATGGAGAATTCATGAACAGGGCGCCATGCAGAAAATCAGGATGAAGTCAGGAATCAGTGTCTGGTGTATTGTGAGGTTCCCTTATTTATCATGCCAAATCACATCACTAAATTATATGACAGGGGCAGGCTTACAACCCACACCCATGATGCTATGATTGGGCAAAAGCATAATCTCGCCATGCTCTTTGCCGGTTGGATAACAGAAAAGGATGTCATGTTTTATGGTGTTACTTTCACAATGTCTAGGAACCACCCATAGCTATTGGACCAAAATCTAACTTTCCCACAAATATATATTTATGTAGTTATGACCTGTTTGAAAATCAGATGCACATGTTAATATCTTGTGTGTCACATTTCAATCCAAGTCCCAAATCTGTGAGACCTGGTTTAGCCTTTCTGCTGCATTTTGGCAATTTTAACCATTGAAAGATTTGGCTTAAAATTTCCCAGTTTTGTACATAGATTCGCAATTACCCCTTGGATATGTGTACAAAAGGTCATGTGCGCAAATTCAATACTTTCCCCACAAATGCTTATTATTCACAAATTCTGTTCCTTTTGCAGTACAGGGTTCAATCACGTCTTCAATTACAAATAGGTATTTAAACACCAAATTGTCCTTGGCAGTTTTTTTTCTTTCAACTGGCAGCAGCTGTCAAATTCCTTTGAACAGGATGGGGCACTCCCTTTGTTAATTGAAGTTTCCCCCCTCACACTTAAAGGGTGAGTGTCTTAGCCTGCTATTGTCAAAGACAAATGCCTAATGAAGTCTCTTTGTCGTGGGTATTCAAGGCCTCCAGCTAGCAATTAGCCTTTTCCTGTTCCAGCAGTGGAGGTGTCATCCTTGCTCAGGGTCACCACTGACAGAGCAAGTTTTTTTTTAATGTAGTTTATTTAACTCAGACTGAATTTAGCTTTGAGTTTCACCTTTTAAATCTTTCCTTTAAGCATATAAAATGAACACAGTTTATAAGTCTTTCTTTACCATTACAAATCATTTTACAATTCTAAGTAATCAAGCTTTGACACAATAATGTACTTTTAAAATACTTCAGTCAGGAAAAAGCCCATTTGACTTATTTCTTTTAAATTCGGTTTTCCTCTGCAGCAAATACCAATTTTAGTCAGCTCTAGTCCTTCCCTTGAGTGCTGGAATGGTTTGCAATATGAATACTTGTATCAGACCTTTCTTTAGAGTTTCTCTCTGTACAGCTGATTCTTGCTACTTGTTGCAAAGATTTAGCCATGGAAAAATGAAATCACAGTCCCTGGTTTGCTTTTATAAAGATACTGTTGCCAGGAGCTGTCATTCCAGTGAGGCCTGGTTCCTCTGAGCCACAATGGATTTGCTCCTGAGCATTTCAGGGCCTTTTTGATCATTGTGGTTTATGAGAATATGCTGCATTTAGCACCAAGCAGCACTTTTTAAGATTAGGAAAGTGTCAGTTTAAAAGGCATTTTCGGGTTTTCAGCACAATGATGCTGTTTCATTCACTTTGCTCTATGTTGACTATAGCAGAGCCGACTGGCATGCTCCTGCAGTGAGGACTTTGTTTTCACCCCCCCTGAACTGTGTGTGGCAGGGTGTGCAGCCTTTTTCTGGTTGTGACCCAAAAGCAGTTTGAAAAAACGTAGATTTTGGCACGCACAGGAGTCAGTGCAGTCATTTTGGGCTGTTTCTTTCACCATTGCAGTAAAGTGATTTAGTGAGGCACATTGGAGTGTGTCAAAATATCCCACATCTTCCAAGTATGCTCCACTCGCAGTCTCCCCCCTGCTTTCAAAATCCTTCACAGGCAATCTAGTTCTGTTCTGTTTTGGGAAAGACTTCAGCATTTGTGTCCCTTTGAAGAATGGCTTCTAAAGAGGGGTTTCGATCAGCTACATTCAGGCGAAATACCAATTAGCACATCTTTGAATTGACAGGCTCCCTGCTCCTGCAGATTTTCCATGCGCTCTCCTAAATTCCTAAGTTCCTGCTTTTTTGAGAGGCCTAGTGCTGTTGATGTCGTCGGTGGAGAGTGTCTTGAGGGAGAGACGCATGATACCTGCGGATTCCTGATGTGGATGTTGTGTGGACCGTGGAGTGTCTCAAACTGTCAAAGATTGAAGATTATGGGTTAGAGAACAGATCATTGCGGTACACCTCAGGTGATGGGTAGTGTTGGTGATTGGAGGAATCCATTTGGACGAACTGGTGGATGTTTTCAAGGTGTGCGTCATCCTTAAAATGCAGTAAAGCATGAAACGGGGGACAGGATCCCTGTCCTCTCAACAAAAGTGTCTAGGCTAGTCTCTCACCAAACTAAAACTTTGCTTAAATTTAGTCCCACAGTTTTCAATGCTCTTCTCACCCATACCAATCACAGAAACTGTGATTCAACCATAATGGCGCCTGCAAATTTTGAATTTCAGTATATTTTTAACTTCAACTCCCACCCTAGACAGGAAAGTCAATGGTGAGGGATCATGGCAGTCGTGGCCCAAAACATCTGGAGAGCCACAGGTCACAGACCCCTTAGCCACTATAGGTTTTACCGCATTATCATCCATAAAGCACTACTCTCATGTAACAGAATCATCATTACCTATGCTTTCCACAAGTGGCTGTCTCTGTGATGGGAAAGGTTCACCCTTGTAGCGTATTTTCAAAATCATTTAGGTTCCCATTGTGAGTTATAGTGTAAAACATATTGGGGGTCATTACGAGGTTGGAGGTAAGGGATTACCGGCACCGGTAAGGGTGCCGATGCCGGTAATCCCTTACCTCCGTATTCCGAGTTCCCTTTGCGGGTCCTTCCTTACCTCCTGCTTTTAGCAGGAGTTAAGTACGGGACCCGCAAAGGTACCTCAGAGGTAATTACGGTACCGTAATTTACGGTGCCATAATTACCTCCTTCCCCATTCCCATTGAGCCCTATGGAGCAGAAATGGGAATGGGGAAGGGCAAAAGGTGAATGGGGAATTACCGGTCCCTCCAACCCTGGAATGGACCGGTAATTACTCCATTCACCATGCCGGATTTGGGACGGTTTCGTGGGCAACCATGGAGCTGAATACTCCATGGTTAGCGCCAAACCCTGAATGAGGCCCATTGTATATTAAATGCCACTTGCTGTGAAAACACTACCTTTTTATGAGTTGAGATTTCATGGTAGCAGATAAATAGAAAGAACTGAATGGGGTAAATATGGGGCATTTATAACATACAGTACTTTTTATGTACCCCTTGCTGTAAATATTCCATGCCGTGATCAATTCATGATAATGTGGTATTTCAATAATTTTAGGTATTTAAGATACCACATGCTTTAACATTTACACTCTATTCATGATGAGTCCACTAGGGTCAATGTAGCCCCATGAAGATGGAGGGAGTCGCGTAGTTCCAGTGTTTGAGTGCGTTGCGCATCCAGCGCTGGATTTTGGGGGACATCCGGTAAGACGGTCTAATGAAGGAGCTCAGTT
The DNA here is from genome assembly GCF_040938575.1 of Ambystoma mexicanum. Lineage (NCBI taxonomy): Eukaryota > Metazoa > Chordata > Amphibia > Caudata > Ambystomatidae > Ambystoma > Ambystoma mexicanum. Next base: position 504,882,024 of record NC_090940.1, on the reverse strand, counting down.
GAAAGGTCTGCATCATAATGAGAATGCATGCTTGAGAAAAAAATAAAAAGCGGTAAAAAAATACCAAAAGTGCAGAAGCACTTAGTAAAGATTTCTGCTGTTAAGGTGCATGGCGTGGAAGAAGGCGAGGAGAGTTATTGATGATGATAAAAGCCGTTCTGAGGTTTGGAGTTTTACTCCCATTTTAAAAGTTTCTCATGGCTACTGGAAAACAGAAAAGATTAATAAAAGTGGTTCAGAGTAGTGCTGTGGGAAGGGGCCTTCTCCACACATAAACTTATTTTAAAAATAAAAACATTGACACCTTTCTCATAACGAATGTCATGTTTAGCACATCATTATTTATTTTAAATGAATCTGCTTAACCTAGGTATTTTCATTTCCTTTTTTAAAATATTTTTTTCATTAGCTATATCAACATAAATACAAAATTTGTATTTCTTTATTGTTTCGTTTGTTTTTTTACCGGGTTATCATTACAGTTGAATGCACCGTTAACGTAGATTTCTTCGAATACCATTTCACCTAATATCATTTCACTGAATTTATTTTACTGAAAATGGTAGGGGAAATGGTACATGTGTAATGATAATAGGGGGGGGTGGAGTAAGGCTATAAATTAGGGTAGGGAGGAGTGAGGGGGAGGTGCAGGGTGTCTCCCCCGCATTATTAAAAAAAAAGTAGAAAAAGTAAAATGTAGATTTCGTTTTTCGGTGAAATGGATTCGGTGAAATATCCCCAAGGTGAAATATATTCAAAGAAATCACATACATCCAGAATGCACATGATCATGGTGCTTATTTTTAAGGTTGTGCTTGAATTTGCTCTGATTTCTCTTGTTTAAGGGGCTAGTTTAAGGGGTGCCAACATTTTAAAGTAGTACAGGGGGAAACGGCCATGCCACCCGCGGAGGCTGGTGTAATTCCCCTTCACTCAGTTCCTCGGGCCCAGGAAATCTCAAAGGAAGTCTCCCACATTTTGGGTTCTGGAAATCCCAGATGGCTCTCCAAACAGTGGAGGGCAGCTAGAAGGGCAGCTTCCGTCACTCCAGATAAGGCCTTAGCATTCTACATAGTGTCCCGATAGTGCATAGTATCTGCCTGGCAGATGAGTCAATCTCCGTGGTCGCAGAAGGATAGCTCAGGGGCAACGTGCTCGCCTTGGAAACAAGACGACACGGAGCAACACAGGTTTGATCCCCGGGTCTGCGCTTAGAAACCTCTGGGTATTAAGCGTGTTATAAGTAACCAGTCATATCATATCATAGTGTCCTGATAGTGCATACTACCTGCCTGTCAGATGAGTCAACCTCCGTGGTCGCGGCCTTCGTTGCCTCTCGACGGGCCTCCAAGTGGTATCCCGATGCAAGCTCTGCCAGACAGATCTTTGCAATGGAGGCCTTACACCAGGGATCTGCAATCTGTGGCTCTCCAGTTGTTTTGGAGCTCCATCATCCCACAGCATTGAATGTGCTGGCTAGGGCTGATGGGACTTGTAGTCCAAAACATCTGACAACCCGACGGCTGCAGGTCCCTGAGTGAGTACTGACACATGTTATGCTAGTGGGATTTATACAATTTGCATAGCCTCGAGGAGCTCTGGCAGATCTGAACGAGAGGGCAGTGGTTTAGGTCAGTAGAGGAAGAGGGGAATTGAAAGAGATATTTGCTTTTCTGCCCTGCAAGCCGGAAATACCTTGATCTCTGCGTGCGGGTTAGTGTCTGGGTGTTCTGCGTCAGAACCGGTAGTACAATATAATGTCAATGGGCCTCATTACACGGTAGGCGGTAAGGGTTTACCGGTACCTGTATTTTACCAGTACCAGTAAATCCTTACCGCCTTACTATGAGGTCCCTTTGCGGGTTGGAGAATTTAACGCCTGCTTTTTGCAGGCGTTAAAAACCAACCCGCAAAGGGACCCAGGGAGCTAATTACGGTACCGCAATTTGCGGTACCGTAATTAGCGCCTTCCCCATTCCCATTATGCCCTATGGGGCAACAATGGGAATGGGGAAGGGCAATGGTGGAAGGGGGAATTACCGCCCCGCCAACCTTGGAATGGGGCGGTAATTCCCCTTTCCACCAAGGCGGAGCCGGTATTTTACCGCCTACCGTGTAATGAGGCCCAATGTAATTTACTAGAAAGAAAATGGCATTTTTATTATCCAGCGTTACATTGCGTTTCTAAAGTAACAGCCCTGGTGTATCCTTCAACCACTGCATTTTATTCAGACATTTGCAATTTATTCTTAAAAAAAAACATTTGTATTTTTTTTTATGTTTCCCGCTAATGTCTTGTAATATTTTCAAGTTACAGCGTGGTTTATTGTTACTTCGGCTCAAGGCCTTTAGAAAGTATTAATTTGTTTTAATGTACGACAGACGGGAGCGCCATAGTTTGTACTTAAATGTCACCCCCTTCATGGCTGTTTGTGCCTAATTATTTCTGGAACAATCCTGGAACAGGCACCGAAGTTGGTCGTTTTCTGAAAGTGCTAGGGGGGAGGAGAAAGACGAGGGAGGGGCTTTATGACCCAGGAATTATCAAACACATGGGGAGCGGTTCAGATAAGTGTATGGACGGCAGCGAATGACCTCATTGCATTATGCTTAGCAATAATTAATTTGTCTGACACTATATTGATTTGCAGTCTTTTCTCGGACTGCCTGTTTTTTTGTGTGCAATATATGTCAGCTGTGGTTTCATTAACGACGGCTACTATATATAAACACGATGCTCCCCTTGCGCGGCCTGCCTGCCCTTTCTTTCTCTCTCTCTCTCTCTCTCTCTCTCTCTCTCTCTCTCTCTCTCTCTCTCTCTCACTCTCTCTCTCCCTCTCCCTCCCCCTCCCTTTCTCCCCCTCTCTCTCTCTCTCTCTCGCTCACTCTCTCTCTCCCTCTCCCTCCCCCTCCCTCTCGCTCCCTCTCTCTCTCTCTCTCTCTCTCTCTCTCTCTCTCTCTCTCTCTCTGTAAGTTTACTGTATGCATAAATATTGCACATTTTATTACAGAGTCAGCAAGACCAACTCCTTAGTTTATACTACACAGTGAATCAAATCTCTGAGTCAATATTTGGCGGTCTACACATTCCACTACTATTAATTCAGCTCTATATTGGCATTGTTTGGTCGACTTCATATGTTTTGCCCTAATTCAAAGAGCCTTTTCTGGAAAGGAGCAACGTGTCACTGTAACCTTGACATTTCTTGCAGCGCGCCCAGATACCTACGGGTTCGGTGCGCTATACAAATCAATAAACAAACAAAATCCTAGACCAAAAATAAGATTTGATTCCCAATAATCGCTTCAGAAATGTAACCCTTCGAGTATCTTAGTACGTAAATATATAGACCCTTAGTAAGTGGTCTTGCATTCATCCTTAGTGGGCTGGTGGTGGGGGGGCAGTAGTTCCTATACCATCCCCTCACCCCCATGTCTCGGGGACTATAGACGAAAGACAGAGGTTAACAAAAATGCGATAACACACAAAAGTTACAAGGAATCTCGCCATGTTTCTCATGAAGTCATAGATTGTGTCGGAAAGCTCCTAGACGCTCACACCAGAAAAAATGTAACCCATTAGGGAAAAAGGCCCAATACAACTCGCGCTCTGAACACTTGTGTATGAGCGCGATATAAATAAAATATCATATCATCTCAAATCAAGGATAACAAGGCTTATTTCCATACACAAAGGAAAAGGCGCCAAACAAGAACTCTGCTGCCGCGGAACGTTCTGGCAAAATTTGCATGAGCAGCACATTATGAAGGTACGCAGCATCATCATTGACATTATTACATACAGTAGAAACCTGCACAGCTGGTCGGTTCGACCCTACACATAGGTTATCTGCTCCATAGGGGATGCCAGGACACTGGCCCGAGCCCTATCCTTCCATCTTCTTCCACGTGGGGGATGCTGCATGCGTCGTCAGTCGCCAGCCGCGTAATAGGCAAAGTAAACAAAACTTCTCTATGTAGCAGTGCACCTGGTACGGACAGACAGGGTACCGCGGGGAAAGCCGAGGTCATACTAACTCACACACTTTACTCGCTCCCAGACATGCCGGCACCTCTCCAAGATCTTCCACCCGTGTTCTCAGCTATAATTTCATCCCACCCAGCACCTCACAGCACAAATCATGTGACCTAGAAGTGAAGGCAGGAGTGCCCTGCTTTCTGATCTTTTTGATCAATCAGGGGTCCAACAGGTCTATGATCAGTGGTCTGGGGCTGGCTGCTACCTTGGAATTCGGAGGTCCAAACGCCATGGCATTTGGGTGCTATAACTTAGAATTGGGAATGGTTGTGATCAGAGGCCCGTGCCCTCCTTCTAGTGGGATTGTATCAGACAAAGACACTCATCCCTTTTGCCATGGCCTTGCTGGGCACATTCTTCCCAGTGCGTGAAGGTTGGCAACATTTTAGGACAGTTAAGGGTTTATGGGTCTGTGTAGCTCTGGCCTTTCCCATCTGTGCCCGGGATATAGCCTATTCCTTGCTCGTCTTCGCGTGTAGGCCTGTGATGCTGACTGCAGCATTGTGTTTCAAGCTTTATGCTACAGTATGGCTGCTAATATCTAAGACCGCTGCTATACCCGCTTGTGCACTAAATCTATGGAGCGTACACTCATATAATTGTATAAAACTCTTTAAGGGCACCCCGCACTCCCTGGTCTCTTACAATACCTGTGATGGCCTTTGCCTTATTCTGAAGCACTTGGGGGGGGGGCGGGAAGATCGTGCCCCTTCCCAACAAGTGCCTTTTTAGGAATGGCAAAATTACAATTAGCGTTTTTTTTTTTAATTCTGCTAACTTGAACTCTCTACTGAGCATAAGCAGAATAGCGATTTTTTGCCAATCACTTTTGTAAATCAGTATCGAATGACTCAGCAAATTTAAATGCCCAAATAACTATGTGATTGGATGAAGCCTACAAAGAGTTTTCTAAAAGTTCCATCTTCAAGTTGCGAATCCTTTCCTGAGTTAATTTTTCCTGCAAAAAATACCAAACTATTTGACAGACAATCAGCCTCATTACGAATTTGGCAATGCAGGGGAACAAAGTGGAAGTAAATGTATTACTGCCACTGGTTTGGGCAATAAGGGATTTACCGGCACTTTACCACAAAGCCATATTCTGAGATTGGTGGCAAAGTGGAAGAGTTGCCTCTATGTACCTGATGGTATCTCCTCTATTTCACCTAAAGGAATAGCTGTAATACCAGGTACAGAATTACCGGCCACAGTAATTTCTACACAATCCCATAGAAGCGTATAGGCTCTCCAAATGGGGTATAATACTACAATTCTACTGCTTGTAATCTGGCGTGTTTCCCCCGGTTGCAAATGGCAGTAAAAATACATGAGTTTTTGGGTAATTTTAAAATCTGATGAGGAAAACTGGTGAGGAGGAAGAGAACCCTACGAGTGATCCAAGATCATGGAGTTAGCTCTACCGATCCAGATTATAATTATTCTTTTATAACGTGCTTAATACCAGCAAGTGGTTTCTAAGCGCAGAATCGGGATCCAAACCTGTGTTGCGCTGCGTTGTCTTGGTTCCAAGACAAACGAGTTGCCCCTGAGCTATCCTTCCTCCCCACCCCAGATGCCTTGGTCCAAGACCGGATCCATCGACAAAGCCACCAAATGAGCACTGCAGCCACTTGCAACCATGCTTTTCATCCCATGGTCCCGTCTGATAAGTGATCCTTTATAACTACCTTACAAAAGGTACACTTTTTTAAGCCAGGATTTCTCCTTGTTCAATGTAATTAACAGCAAATTTCCTGCTAATTGAAGATATGATTTAGAGCCACTCTAAAGCCACTTATATTTCTCATCCAGCATTTATTTTGTATTTAAATAAAATAATAAACATATAGTTTGAGTTAGTCTGATCTGCAAATATGTTTTTTAGGAAAATAAATCTGTAGTACAATTAGGAGCGTGAGACATACATTCCTTCTCCAACTTCCCAACGCTAGTTGTATGATGTGAAAGTGCAGTTCATTGCAGCATAGGATATGTTAAGATTGGTCATTTATAACACGCTTAATAACCACAGGTTTCTAAGCACACACCCAGGGATCAAACCTGTGTTGCTCCATGTCGTTTTGCTTCCAAGGTGAGCACGTTGCCCCTGAGCTATCCTCCCGAGACAAAAGTTATCCTCCCAGCATACTAAGCTACAATGAACTTTGAGGTTAAAACTTAAATTCAGTGTTACGTCCTTGCATACGAAGAGTGCAGGTGAACTGTTCCTTGTTGTGCTCTGAATGCACCACACTACGGTTGCAAGCTAAAGCAAGCATTGGCAATGCCAATAGTTTGGAATTTCGTGTGGGCATTGGATGCCAGGCTCAGCCATAGTGGTATCAACTGACCATTAATGGAGCAGCTGCAAAATGGTACGAGTACTTCTGGCATCTAATTGCAGTGCCTTGCAAGTGCCTAATTCTTATACACAAGCCAAAACTTTTGGCTTTGCCAATGCTTGTTTTTACCAGGTCTACAGTGAAGGACATGCACAGTGCTTATAAATCGAGTGGCTGAAGGCAGACCTGCATGGGTATTTTTTATTGCACCAGAAGTGGGTTTACAACTCCAATTAAGTGATTGAAAAACACTGGCAGGCATTTTGATCACACCGTTTGATGGTTAGGCTTGCTAAAGCTAGCTCAAAGTTCCCATGAGGAGGTGTTTTGGGAGAGGAGAGGAAGGAACTGGCCATAGGGATTAGCATGGCCGTGGGCAGTCAATGGGTGGGCAAATAACCAAACAACACCTACAAGCTTTGTGTCCCTCCTCAAATGCCATGTCTCCCTATCTGTACTCTAATGCAATAGTTTCGGCTTATAGATGTCACAAGTGACACCTTATAACCTAAAATAAAAAGAATGCTCTGATTAAGTACCATTTCAATTTAAACTTGTCAAACACATGTGAAGTATTCCAGTTTGCCTGTTCAAATGTCTGTATTTGGTATCATAAGTGTAGGAATTTGGCCGGATTCCTACACAACTGTGTGAGCTGGTAAAAATGGCCTCTCTGCATCCCATTTCTGCAGAAACCAAAAGCCCATACCTGGGCCACGATCAGCACAGCGCCCCCAGTCAGAAAATGCTAGCTGTGGCTTGCTGGGACTGCCCTGCCTACAGACCATTTCCTGTAGCAGGCAAAGCCGGCAGCTGCCGTGGGCATCACTGCTTTGGGAGGAACATGATCAGAAGTTTCTTGCCTTCCTAGCCCTCAGAGACTAACTTCAGAGCTCAGGCTGTAAGAGCTCTACGCCTGTCTGTGTTTTTTTCATTTTGCTTTTCAAGCACATGCAAAGATATGGTGCCCAGCATTGCTAAGTATCTCGTCAACATATCTTTGTTATCAGTAGAACATTTTCAATGCGAAACATTAGTTGTAAGTGACTGCAGACACAGCAGTGAGTGGGTCATTTAGAGTGACTATTGCCAGTGACATACCCCCTAATGAATGTTGAGTGATTCGAAATGAGAGGGATGTATGCATATTTCATGCTTCGTGAAATAGCGACCACACACCACTGAGTTTATCCATCATTTGCTTCCTTTGCGTGTCTATAGGTCTTGATAGAACACATGTAGAACATAGATGAGAGTGTGTAGGTTTATATTACTTTGCAAGCTGGTACGTGTAGTCTTCCATTGAGAATGAATAAAATAAAGCTATGTTCATACTTATTTTGGCTTAACATGTTATTGTAAGGATTTGTATTTCATCAAGTTGGTTTACTATGTGGTTTGTGCATATCTGAAAACTGAGTATTAGTTTAACTTTTGGACCCTAGCTCTAGCACTACTCGCATTACTCAGGCCAATTCCCCACCCCTTCAGAACTTGAGTTCCCAGAGTACATTTCTTCAAATCCCATTCTAAACCAGAAAATGACCAAACATTTACCATTTGAGTCAAAATATCACTGCTTCTGAATTTACTAAATAGCCCTCAAGATCACTTCGAATAAACCTAAAGCAAATCCTGCCATGTGTTTGGCTCCCAACACATGATCAATACCTAATCCAAAAATGAACGGGGTGCTTATCACCACTGGAAATGAAATGCTCTGAAGAAGTGAGAGATATATGCATTATGCGAAAAAGAAAAATGGAACCTGAATAAGCAGCCACTGATTGGTCACATATAAGCAGCACAATCAGAACAAAGGGCATCGGCACCACCTATTACTATGAATGCAACAGTTAATGGAAGGGCGTGGATTGTGGATGCCGCTCACTTGCCCAGTTGCAGGGGATCATTTTTATTACATAGAGGAACTACAGTGAAATACAGTGTTTTCAATTAAATATACATAGCTCATTGGCAATGCATTCGTCTTGGAAGCAGGGCTACACTGAGCAGCAGGGGTTTGATACCCAGTCCCGGTTCCACGCTTAGAGAAGGCATGCCCGCATGAAGCGTGATCGTTTCCTTTTTTTTATGTGTGCAATTTGATTTTTAAAAGTGAATACTTTTGATAGTAGTTCATTAATTGTGATCAATGGGAAGGACAGTTCATGTGGTTTTATCAGGTGGCAAGTGGTGGGGGAAAAAGCTACAGGTCTGGAAATGAAAGATAATACCTTGACGAGTACGGAGCGAAGCACGCGCGAAGGCTCACTGTATATTGGTCAGATTCAGAATTCATGACCACTGAGTCACCAGGACGTTTACCCTAAAAGTTACCATTTACACTGATCTTGCAGATTTCCGTTTAGTAGTTGCAAGATTACACATGACACCACTCACTCTCCTGGACTGACCCAACAAGTAAGAACGAATGTGTAGTTCCTCATATTAGCAGACAATAGGATATCGGCCTTGAAGAAGACCTCCAGGTTCGAAACAAGTGTCGGCATCCACAACCTAGGATCAAAGGAATCGCCATACATGTTTGCATCTCTCTGCACCTTTGAATCTACTGCCCTGGAAAGAACAAATACACAATGTTATCAGGGTTGTGCGGGCCCAACACAGGTTTCACAATCTTCTGCTGATTAGTACCTTGGAATGTTGATGGGCTCCCAGATATGGCAGGGGTGGTGATATACATCTCAATAATATAACAAAACATCGGACCTTAGAGTAAAGGTGTGAAAAAGTGAAGTCCCTGCATTGGAAACATGGAACTAAGAAAATCATCGCCTGGCTTCCTTTACATGGTTGGAGCCTTATTCCGATTTCTACAGAGGGCGGAAATGAGAGTACCGCGGCGGGAATTCTGTACCTGTCACCTTTCTGCACTGACGCTTCATGAGTTCCAATGACATATTGCGGGCAGTGTCGCTTCAACCCTACCAGCAAAACCCAGAGGAATTACTGCGGGTGGACACATCTCTGCAGCTGTAATTCCTCCAAAAGCCTCATGGTCTCTCCTGGACCCCCAAAATGGGGATTAAAACTGGCATTACCTTACTTGTAATCCAGTGCTAATTTGGCTGAGTTGGTAAACTAGTTTGGCGATCATTCCTAGCCGAATTGTTGCCAGGCTCGTAATGAGGTCCTATATGTCTAGTTGATGAAGAGGTATTTATATGTCAATTTTGTCTGCGGCGAGTTCCATGTGCTTTCATCGAAGTAAATGACCTTGTGGTAATTTACTTCGACAAAATTGCATTGTGGCCTTTCATAATTTTTTTAATTAATGGAGGGCCCTGCATACCCTCCCTACTTACCTCCGACCATAACTTCCCACCCCATACCCTCTACCCCTTAATGCAAACCCATAGCTATTTTAGCACCACAGATTCCTTTTTTACCACAGGGTAATTTATTTAGATGAAAGCCGCCTCTTTGCAAGTCATCAATGTATTTATTTATTTATTTAAATTCTTGTCAACGCGCCTAATCGCCCGAAGGCCTCAAGGTGCACAAAAAACACAGAACAATCAGAACAGAGAGAGCAAGAATCAAAGGAAAACAGGAGAAGCTCTGTACTGAAGTGAAAAGAAAGGTCTTGAGCTTTAAGACCTGTACTCAAGTAGTATTGACTTTATGACAAAAGCATCACGATACTTAGAACTGAGTTGCCTTTTAGTTACAATGGCACGTGTGTCATTAATGCTTTGTTTGGGTGGACGGCTCCTGTTTGCAGAGCTCACAGTTTGAGTACTCACCTCTGGCATGGGGCAAGCCTGCCCTTCACAAGCTCGAATTCTGGCAGCTCTGACTCAGGCCTTCATCCTTCCAAGGTCAATTCATTCAGTACCATCGTTAAAGTGAGTTAATAGTAACAGCTACTATTACAGCCCTTAGAAGCAGGAGAACTCCGGCAAAAAGCCTTATGTTAGAACTGATACTTTTATTGTTACAGGATTTGCGATGCTTATTTTGCTGATTTTGCTGATTTGCCTGCAGCTCTCTGGCCGGCCTCTCTTGGCCCTCTTCTTGCTCCCACCTGCAAGGCTAAAAACCTCGGGGTCATCTTCGACTCCACACTCTCCTTCTCTCCTCACATCTCTGACATCTCTAAGAAGTCACACTACCAGCTGCACCTCCTCAGAGGTATCCTTCCTTTCCTCTCCTTCCCCAGAAGCTCGCTGTCTCCAGAGCCCTGGTTCTCTCTAGGCCTGACTATTGCAACAGCTTCTTTCTAAATCTGCCTGCCTGTACTCTCCGCCCTCTGCAACTTATCCAGAACAGGTCTGCGAGACTTGTCCTTGGCCTCAAGCCCAGGGATCGTATCTCTCCAGGACTGAAATCTCTGCACTGGCTCCCAGTGGCTGCGAGGATTAAGTTCAAAACCCTCTGCATTGTCCACAAGGCCTTCTGAGGCCTGGTGCCGCAATACCTTCAACTCTCTTTTCCTAAATATCTTCCTTCTCAAGCTCTTCGTTCATCCGTCTCCAACTCCTTTAGTGTCAATCGCTTCTCCAAGCAACGAGTTGGTGGTAGATCTCTCTCTTCGGCTGGGGCCTCCCTCTGGAACAGCCTACCTGCCTCCCTGAAACTTGAGGAGAACCATCTCCGGAAGCATCTCAAAACCTTCCTCTTTGTTTCTGCTTTCTCTCCCCCTCTCACCTGCTGAATTCCTGGCTGACCCTGCACTGGTTACCTGGCCACCCTTTCTGATCTTGGGCCCAGGCCCCGCCAGCGACACACCTGCACTGCCTCCCTGGCAACCCCTGCACCTGGGGACTGTTTTCTTTATCCCTACAGTCCCCCTAGCAGCACTTATGTCTGCACTTACCTTGCACTTGCCACCAGCTGGTTGTTTTTTATGTACCTTTTTATTCTACTTTCCCATGCACTGTACTTTCCCCTCCCCCTTCCCCCATGCACTTTTCCCTTTGCCCCTTCCCATGCACTTGCAGGATCTGAATGACACCTGGCCCAGTAAGATCGTTGTCTGTCTCTCCTTTGTTCCCCCTCCCTTGCCTTGCCGCGCCTTGAAACACTTGTGTGTAGGCGCGTTATAAATACCATATCATATCATATTTAGAAATATTGTCCTGATGAACATATATGAAGCAAAATGTGATCAGAAACGGGGCAAAAATAAAATATATCAGTCATCTTAAGAAATCAGCAGAATGATATCAGCAGGCAGAGAGCGAATGGAAAAAGCCCAGCGCCCCGTGGAAACACTGCGCTTGCTTCGCAGAGCGATTTCCAAGGGCACTGTGAGGTGGACAGTTTAACCACTGTCTAGACCGAGTCCTGAAGAAAGCGGCAGAGCCGAGGATGTCCCTACAAGGCAGACCCATCTGTCATCTGAGAAAGTCCTTGTTTTGCTCGTTAGCTCTAGTTGCGATCGGTTCCGGCCCCCTTTGATGTCGCAAATGGGCGGTGGAGGCGGGAAGCAGGTTCATTGTGCTTGCTGTAATCCCTGCCCTGTGCTGGCTTGCCCCCGCGGGCTGATTGGCAATGGCAAGGATTCCTGCACGCCGCGAAAAGAGGCGCTGAATACCACACAGAGGGGCTCTTTAAGAGTTTGCCAGTATTCTGGCGGATTTGCAAACGGAATTACTCATACCGCCACTTGCCAGGCGGTACTAACACCTGATTATAAGTGGCAGTTTACTGGTGTAAATGCTGGTGAGTTTTGCCAGTATTACAGCTGTCGGTATTACCGGATGGTAATACCAGCGACTTTTGGAGGTAAAGTGGAGTAGTTACCTCCAGCTTGAAGCTGAAGGTAACTCCTCCACTTTACCTTCAAAGATCGTGGGTATTACCATACGGTAATACCGGCGGCGGTGATACTGGCAAATTTATAGTTTGTCGGTGCAGGAAAAATTGAGGCAAACAGTATTACCTCAACTTTTTTCCCACACTGCCAAACTCGTAATATGCCTCATATGCACTGTTCGCGCACTCAGAATAAGAGCCATCATTTATCCTGTAAATTAGCAAGGCACTGTTCCAATAAATCAGCTTTTTGGAAAAGAGAACATTTTACATCACTTTAATTCCAGTTGCAGCCAAGTTTACCCGATTTAATCATATCAAAAGTGTTATGACACTCCATGCCTGACTGCTGCCGCTTCTAAACACAATAATAAGAGAGGTTAATAATACCCAATTTAACACCCGTTTAGGCAATGTTGGAATTGGGCCTGATATCCCTGGATTCGGAAACCGGCAAAAAATATCTCCCCAGATTCTGAATCCGGGGAAACAAAAAGCCCAGGCTCAGTTGCAACTCACTGCATGCACAGTGAACAGTTGCCAGTAGCCTCGGAGACAAACTTCCAGGATCGGAAGAGCTCTGCTCCAGTTTTCACTGTTTTGCATTTGGGCACATTAAGGTGCAATTAAGGAGACATGGCTGTAGAGACAGCAGAGAATGGGTGCTTTGTAGTACTATTGTCCCTTTACCGGTGTGGACACAAAATAACTAGAAACAGTGTCTAAAGCTGTATGGTGTGTGAAAAAATAACTACAACCAGGTGATTGTGTCAATCCTTTTCTTGAACTGTGTTTTCAGACTTGATGGTCGGTTTAAAGCCCAGATTAGAGTTTCTTAGGCTCACCTTACATTGCAAGTGGTTAATTATAGGCTTCCACTAGGGATGAGGACAGTCAAGCTAGAATCATACTCCTGTTGATCAACATGTGGCTACCTAGAATGAGTTATATGTTGACCGGTTTGTTTATAATGTGATTTGAGCACGCTTCAAGTGATCTCAATAAAACCTGGTGTGATTTTATTTTCAATCTATGTCTTGTTACACTTCTAAGGAGCATACACTTAACTGGCATGACTGCACCTGCCCCCCCCCCCCGTGCCTCTGCTCTGTCCTTCAACCCCTGGCGGAATGCCAGAGTATTATTTCCCATAATTCATAATGACTCTTCTGCTCTTGCATACTCTCCAGACTACCACTTACAACCCATCCCCATGCCAGCTGAACATGGGTGTCTACCAGGGACTTGGGCACACCAACCTACCTTCGTATTATCTAAAATGAATTGTTCTTTTATAACGTGCTAAATACCAACAAGTGGTTTCTAAGCATGGAATCAGAATTCAAACATGTGTTGCGCTGTGTTGTCTTGTGTCCAAGACAAACATGTTGCCCCTGAGCTATCCTTCCTCCCCATTTTATGCTCTCTGTCGAATTTCCCATACCTGGACTTCTGTCCCCACGAGGACGTTCAACCTACAGCGCCTTGGGACCATACCAATGGTGAAAGGCGCTATACAAATAATAGATGATGATGATGATGCTTTCCAGCACTGATTGTATAGATAAAGGGCTGAGTTGTTGCTGCTGGGATCTGTACTTGTGACCACAGATTTCAAACCGATGTCTAAAGCGAGCAAATAATTCACTTTGATATTTTACCAGCTAAGAAAGTCAGAATTCTTTTACATCATATTGAAGGTAGTGTGATTGCCACTATTTTATGGAAGATGTAGAAACTAAAGCACATGAAGATATCGTGATTTGCCCAGGACCACACAATATAAACATTTTGTTTAGTTGGGATTAGAATGCACCACTAGAGGCATTAGGAGGCAGCTGGAATAGTGAAGAGGATCTATAAAGTGAGTCCTGAAAAGGTTAAAGAACAGTTTTATGCTAAATTAGGCATGCTGAATACAGGGGTCAAGTCCTAACAAAGAAAGTGGGGCAACTCATTAACATGCCAATTGAATGTGGTGTCACCAGAAATTAGGATATCAAAGCGTCCTCTGAAAAAAGTGGGGAAGGGTCTGAAAGAAGTGGGGGGACTCAGTCCACCCGCAGGTACCCTCAACTTGAGCCCCGCTCAATACTCATCTCACTATCAGGGCTTGATTTAGAGATCCAGCGGAAAAAAGTGGATTCACCAGTTCTCAGCTGTACCTCCAAACTACCAGAACACGTGGCAGTGTCACTTCCTGCTTATCATGTTGGGCAGCCAATGACTGGCTGACGACTGTAGTCAGCCTGGCAGAAGAACTTCCACCAGGTCAATTCTTTGCACTTGCTTCAGAAGACGATTCACCAGTTTAGGGCTGACAGAACAGCCCCTCTCCTGCACACGGTACTAGCTTGCCAGATCCCAAAATGATACACTCCTGATTGGCCCAGCAGCTGGGCTCAGAGAATCCTTTTGTGTTCCTCAAGGCTTCAGGTCACCGGGGGCAGTTGGGGAGTGCTGGCAGCTCCAAGCTAGGCTGGCCACTAGCTATGTTCCTACTACCTGCCAGCTCCCTCCACTGAGCACCACCTCCAAATCGGGCAAATCTAGCGTCTTGTTGGCAGGATTAGCAGGAAGAACCAGAATTATTCTTCTGCCAATCATAAAATGGAGGTCTAGTGGTCACACAACGTCTGGCCGATCCACCTACTAAATTAATAGCAAATTATCCAAGCGTTCCAGGCAACGTGTCCCATACCATTCATCAATAAGATCCCTCCACCTGACACGTTAAGCCAGTCTTAAGATGAAACTGATCAAACCAATAGAAAAATTGAATATATGGCATATAATAGCAAACCATGATTTTAATGAACTATTCTTTCCTGGTTGATATAGAAGAAAGACTACTGCTTCCTATCTATTTGCAGTAGAAATAGAAGAGTTTAGAAATTATACTATGTTTATAGTTTGGTTGTAAGAAATTTTGTTTAAAAAAAAATTGTAAACATTACTTAATATTACTTGAGAGTTCTAAGGCAGGTGGCTCCATTAATCTCTAAAGACAATCGAACAAAATTGGTTAGGTACGTTATTCTTCCAACCGTGGACTACTGCAATGCCTTACTGGGTGGCGCCAGTAAGGAAGACATCTCCAGACTGCAAAAAATACAAAATGTGGCCATTCGCATAATCTATGGCATGAAACGCTATGAATCTATTACCTCTGCCAGGAAGGAATTGCACTGGCTGCCTATATCAGCCAGGATCTCTTTTAAACTCACAACCTTAAGCCATAAATACATTTATGGGTCAGCAACTAGTTATCTGAAGGAAAAGGTCTCCATACACAAGCCTATCAGAGATCTTCGATCCATCTCAGCCCAGCTCTTGAAAGTGGCCAGGGTCAAGAGAGCACAGGGCAATGGACGTTCCTTCCCAGTTTTGGCTACATATGTGTGGAACAATCTGCCACAAATACTTAGGGAACAAACAGACCATCTAGCGTTCAGGAATCTCTGAAAACAACGCTGTTCATGTAAGCTTCTACATAAATGCCTCTGTTCCTTGCTTTCTTGTTGTAAGAGAGCGCCTGGACGCCGTAGGGCTTTTGGCGCTATACACATGTTATAACATAACATAACATATTGCAAACTGTATTGCGTAGTAAAGTGCAGATGCATGGTGCAATAAATATTACCTGTGTAAAAGCCGATCTTATATCAGAGACATTGGTCATGTCCCATGATTAAGTGCCAGTGCAGAGTGCAACATTGTCATATTAGAAAATGCCTAATGTTCAAACAGCAATATAGAATGTAATGCAATAAAGTGCAAAGTGTTCTGTACACAATGATAGCTGAACTATTACAAACTTAGCTATGCCAGATAAGGTGCAGGTGCATTGTATGATATGCATTACCATTAGACAAAAACTCATATAATAAACATATTTGTTCAGTATGAAGCATGGTATTTACAACCATGCTCGCAGTTACTTAAGCTGACTGACCCCTGTTTTTGCCTCTGTACATCTGTAATTATGTAACGTATTTGTTTTTTAACACTTTTCCAGTATATGCGTAATTGGTAACTATGTAACCTGTGTGTTTTTACTTGTCGAGAATAGCGCCCAGATGACTTTGAGTTGGGTGCGTGCTATAAATTGCAAAATAAATAAATAAATATTGATTTTCATGGCACCAAAATGCATGGTTTATTCTTGTTTAGCATATTTGACAGACTTTTTTTATGCCACCTAAAGTGCAAGAGCATTAGATGATATTCATTATCGTTGGATAAAAGTTTGTATAATTTCTGGCGGCACCAAACTACATAGTAAGTTAATGTTTAACAATAGACAACCGGAGCATTTAAAAAATGGTTTTCAAAACATTCCTAATTTGAAATCTGGCATGTTCAGCTGGAGTGGCGACATTGGGAGATAAGGACCTGGCTTGGCATTGGCATTCAATCAAAAATAAAAGTGAAATAAGCATAGGAAAAAATATATGTGTTCTTCTGCAAAAGAATACAACAATTGGTAAAATCAACCTGATAGTTCACTACTACATATGTTTGATTTCCATTTGAAATTTGAAAGTCTGGTGAAAAATCAACATGTGATTCATGGGGGATTCATAGGGGTTATTGAATTGATTATTCACCCACCAATGTATATAGTTCCTCGTCCTTATTGTGGCCATTAGGAGTCTTGGTGTTATAATCTATAATATCGCGGCATTCGGCCTGCCTGAGTCTTAATTCTCTGTTGCTTCCTCTTGGATGTGCATTTATAGTAGCAATAACAAAATAATTAAAGGAAGAAATATCCCCTTGA
Source organism: Ambystoma mexicanum (assembly GCF_040938575.1). Lineage (NCBI taxonomy): Eukaryota > Metazoa > Chordata > Amphibia > Caudata > Ambystomatidae > Ambystoma > Ambystoma mexicanum. The sequence goes on along the minus strand of NC_090940.1, from coordinate 504,865,076 downwards.
TGCGCATACTCAAAGTGCTTGGCCAGAGGGTAAGACATGTCCTGGTTCTTTATTGCTCTGAGATGTTGAAGTTTTCGGTGTTTGACTTCAAGTTTGGTGCTGCCAATATACCATAATTTGCACTTGCAAGAAATTGCATATATAACAAATTTGGTCAAGCATGTAATAAATGTTTTGATTGCAATTGCTTGTCCTGTACGTGGATTGCTATATCTTTTGGTACTGATTCCAAACCTGCAGGCTCTACATTTGGTGCAAGTATAGAATCCCATGGATTGATTTGTAAGCCAGTTGGTAGAGGTTTGTGCAACAGGAAATTTAAACAAGCTAGGTGATTGTTTGGACTCTATCGATACCACTTTCCTAAATGTGATACTCGCATTTGCTTGTATGTGATGACGGACACCTTGGTGTCTTGTCAGGAGATGCCAATGCTTCTCTAATATCTGTCTCACCTCTTTGGCGCCTTCATTAAATGTGGTGATGGATCTTGTATAGTTTGCCTCATTTTGAGGTTTCAAGGTCTTGGATCTGCTTCTGATAAGGATGTCATTTCTGGTCTGGCTAGAACTTTTATCATAGGCTTTGTTGATGTTTGTTTTCTGATAACCTCTGGCGTGGAATCTGGCGGCTGCCATTTGGGGTTTTATTTCACTGGTTTTATCCTTGCTACATTTCAGTTTGATGCGTGAAAACTCGCCATAGGGTATGCTGTTTTTCAAACTGGTCGGGTGTGCGCTAGTGGCATGTAAGACAGAGTTTGTGCTGTGATTTTTTGATATAACTCAGAGGTGATCATTCCTTCTACTATCTTGATCTTGATGTCTAAGTAGACACCTACACTCTGTCATGCTGTTCTGTAAATTTCAAATTGACTTCCTCTGTATTGAGTGCCTGAAAAAAATGTATCCACTCTGCCTCTGTGCCATCCCATAGAATAAAAAGATCATCGATATATGTCTCCCATAAGACCACTTTGTCAGTGTAGATATTCCTTGTGTCTGAGGCAAATAGGTTCTCTTCCCGTGCTCACATAAATACGTTGGCATAAGTAGGAGCGACCGCCGTCCCCATTGCGGTTCTGCATACTTGGTTATAGAACTGCCCATCAAACATAAAAGAATTATGTGTGAGGCAGAAGAGTAACATATCCAACAACATCTGCAAATGGTCTTGGTAACTGAGGGATATTGTCGAGGGGTATCACTTGTCTGCTTCAATGCTTTGTTGGTGGGAGATGCATCTATATAAAGAAACGACATCTAGTGTGACCCGTAAATAATTGTAATTCCATGGAATCTGATAAATTTGGTTAAGGAAAGCAGTCGTGTCTTTAGGTATTTGTTGATGAATCTGGAGGTATTTACCAGTAAAGAATCTATGGAGGCTACTATTGGATTACAAGGTGGCCTATATTTGGATTTATGTATTTTTGGGATGAAATGGATTATTGGTGTTGTTGGAAAATCCTTAGTTAAATACATTATTTTGTCCCCGTTTAGTAGGCCTTGTTCAAATCATTCTCGGCGTTTGATATCATACTCAAATGTACATTGTGGATAGGGGCCAGTGGTCATTCCTTCATAACTGTTACATCCCTTAATTTTCGCATAGCTTCTGTTTTATAATCCCTTGCATTTGATATGTCCACATTTGCCCCTTTATCAGAGGATTTAATTACAATTGACTCCTCTTTTCTCAAAGTTTCCATTGCTTGCCACTGGACACTCATCAGGTTTTGCTTGTTTTTGGCGGCCTTTGAGATCATTGATTATTAGGTCCTCAAGAGATCAATGTTGGGACTTTTGGAATTCGGTGGATTGAATTTGGATTTCCTCTTTAGATCACTTTGCATTGTCACTGTAGTATCCATGCAATCCGGGAGAATCTTTTCCCGTCCCTGCCGAATCTCTTGCTGAGGTGCAGCCTGTTTTAACCCCCTCCAAACCACAGCACCCGTGCTTCCCTGCTCCAGAGCCCCTAACAGACTCATTGCACTAGGGCAGCCCTTTACCCATTGCAGTCCCTGCGACAGAGGACTCAAGGCAGGGCACAGCTCTGTTAGAGCTCCTGTAGCGGCGGCACCAAATGGTGTCTTCACATGACAAAAGGGGAAGCAGGCAGACGTTAACCAGTGTCAACTAACAAGGTAGGCACAATACTAACAGATAAGACATATTTCATCTCATCTTTTAAACCACCTACACTTGCAATAATTATACAAACCTCTCACAGCGAAGACAAGAGACATCCTTCTGGAAAGTGGATCTAAATCCAATCCCATCTCACTGACTACTGTATTGAGAAACCTAAGCCTTTTCCCACTATCCATGAAACTCAAATCTAAATGTGGTTTCTCCTTGACAGCCATGTTGTGAAACCTAGGCCTTTTTCCCACTGTCCAGGAAACTTCAAGCAACCCAGTGAAAACAATTGACCAATCTCCATCTGCGTAGGGCTTTTTGCAACGCTTAGAATCTGCCCACCGCCCACAGGAAAAAAGAACACCAAGATGCTAACCGACAACTTGGCCAGCCCCCTTGATAACGTCAGCAAATTACCCACACTTAGAATCATATCAAGCCGGCGACGCCCCTACCACCTCAAACTCATTCCTACTACAGGATAAGGACACCCTAGTCAATCCACCCACAGCAGCCCCCTACTATCACCACCACCTCCAGATTATAACGCAGGTAAAAAGTCTCAAGGCCACCGAGAGTACATCGTTATACCTATAATCACAACAGAAGAAGATAACCACCATAAGCCAAACACTGCTAGGCCCTACAGGCAGCTATTGCCCCTGTGACCCACACTTCAACCTCCAAACCAACTTATCACTAAGGACCACGGTTCCATGTGATAATATCGGCGCAAAAATATCACCATACAAAAATTTTGCCATATTTCTGCAGCGATATTACCCCATGGAACCTGCGGGGGACACCCCCGCAATCCCCATATATTTTAAAAGGGAGCGGGGGACACCCCTGCAACCTCCCCATCCATTTACCCCATAAATTAACACCCACCAAATATATTGCCTATGGCCGTTCCCAACGACCATATGTACGGCAATATTTTTGGTGGGGATAATATTACCTGATACCAGGACCACAACATGCCACGACACAAACAGGACAACGCAAAAGAACAACGGATGAAGGAACCGACCAAATGGAACCACACCCTCTTCCAGCAGAAACTGCCATGAATATGTAACACACCCCTACAAACACTGCAGCCAACAGAACAAACATCACGAGAAGAGAAAAGTCACTGGGGCTGATTCATGGAATTTGTGCGCTGAAAAACGTGGATTTGTATGCTATTCTTCTCGCAAATCCCTGTTTAACAAATGGGGATTTGCGGGCAGAATGGCGCACAAATCCCTGTTTTTCAGTGCACAAATTCCATGAATCAGCCTCACTATATCTAACACCGTACCTCACAAATGACCACACACCAGAACATCTCAATACATCCAACATCACTAGATGCGTGAACACATAGTGGAACCACGCAGAAAAAGATGAGAAACTTCAAGAAGAGAAAACGACAAAACCACGCCCTCACCCCTTATATCACAAAACTGGAGGACACCGCCGGCAAACCACAACAAAACATACAAGAAATAGAAGTGGAAGAAATCAGCAACCCAATAATTAATTTAACAGACCTTTCAATGACAAGGTAAACTCCACAGAGCACCCATCACATCCTGACAGCAACATGGAAGTAGACCAACAGAACAACCACAAGACCTATGGGTGAGTGGCATGTTATTACAATTAAAATAAATAATTAAATAGGACAAAACTAATATTGAAAAATAAACCAAACCACACCGAAAGGATCCATTGCAACCTAATCAATGCAAGATCAATGTCCAAGTTCAATGTCCAAACATGCCACAGAGAAGTACGACCTACTGTGCGACCGAAGTATCGACATCCTATTCATTACAGAACCATGGCTAGAAGACAACTACAAAATCAAACTACAAAACCGCCTGCCTGACAACTTCAAATGCTCACAGGCAAACAAGAAAGACAAAAGAGGAGGAGGACTTGCAATAGTTTACTCTCTATTCTAATACTGTATAAAGAAAAGATTATATTGTGAACAACAGGCTGTGGTGCAGTATTAAAGGTTACATGCACACTGCACATAAATATAATATGCTAGCCTTTCAGAATGGTAAACAGCAACTTGTATTTCTCTCTGAGCTGAAATCCCTCACTGAACTGTGAGCTGAATAGTGTATCTGGATCCTGACCTCGCAGCCCGTTGGTTGATGTATACCAGGAATGCAGGGCTGGTTTCAAGTAAATGCTTACATATACAGAGAAATAGATCAGAATTGTGGTTAGTTTCCGATAACACAACCAACAGAAATGACTTTTAACGTCAGGTTCCCCATTAATGGTGCATTAGCTCTGAACAAAGGCCCTGAAAAAATCTGAACTCACGACCTTTGGCTCTGTGCCCACCAAGGAAACAGGTCTGGCTGTCAATTTGCATGCTAAGATATACAAAGAAATAGATTGAAATTATGGGAGTTGCTGATAGCATGTCCTGCAGAAGTGACCTTAAGGTCAGGCCTTCCCATAAAAAGTGCTTTAGCTTGACCTATTGAAGCCAATGAGGGCAGAATCACATGGTCTGACAGCCAGATGCCCTGTAAGTGGACTCGGGAAATGGAAACTTAAGAAATGGTTGGAAGAACATTGAATTTACTGACATATGTAATGCATTGCTATTAAATAAACATGGGACATGTTTTCTTAAATAAAAAGTGCAGTGGGTGCCCCACTAAGCTCAATCTGGGCTTATATTAAACAGAATAAAAAGCCCATTGGTACTCTGTAAAAACAAAATGTATGTGATATACACATACACAAACTCAGTTATGTGGGAAATTATGATTCTGCCATTTTCATCCATCTGAGAAATGGAAAATTTGGCAAAGTGATAGATCATGCAAAATAAGGCTTGAATTGGAAATGTCCAATTTTTAGCTATTTCTGGGCAGCAGCAAACCGTGAAAAATGGTAGCTCCACCGAGGGAGGGCGTTCTGAAATAAAATGAGTATGGTCTGACTCGCCATAAAATATAGAGGTCAAATATATATATATTCAGGTGGTTATCTGAAAAATTAAGGTAGTTGCTATGTTCATAGATTTTCAGAACACAAAATAAAATGCTCCCTGTCCTTTTGAAATGATGTATCTTTTCTCCTCCTTCAGCCTACATCGTACACCCCTCTCAATTCCTGGGCCTATCATCAGCCAGGGGATCTCGTAGGGGGAGTGGAAGTAAGCAAACTAGCCAATCCTGACCATGGGAATTATGACAATGGGCCTCATTACGAGTAGCCCGGTAAAAGCGGGTTCATTACCGGCATGCTGGAATGAGCGGGTCCGTGCTCGTATGAACCCGCTAATAATGGGTGATTACGAGTGCGCGAGCACGCGCGTTCCCCCATGCCAGTAATGGCAATACCGCCATGCCACTAAAGGGCCTCCAACTCCCCTATACAGGCATCGTGGGACACGCCCATAGTGGTACCGCCTCATACCAACCTCAAAATACCGGCTCGGTAATACCACCATGGTAATACTGTGTTCGCAAAAAGCAGACCCGGAAATTACGTCATCGCGCAGCAACGGGAAATGGGCCGGTGGCCATCTTTAAAAACACAATCCATTGCTATCCTCCCCAACCAAAATAACCAGGATGTCCTAGGCAACCAGGAAGATGACCCCCAGGAAGCGGAAACAGCGTTTTTCAGACGCTGAGCTTAATATGCTCGCTGACACCCTGGCCCAGCATGCGGGCACCATCAGGAGTACCGACATGAAGCATGCGGCCCAGACCAAAAAGAAGGAAGTCTGGCAGGAGGTCACCCAGAGGGTGTCGGCAGTGAGAACCACCCCAAGGAGTGTGCGCGACTGTCGCAAGCGGTGGGATGACCTCCGTCTCAGGGTGAGGAAGATCCTGGCAGACAACAGGAGGGCCGCCATGGCGACATGCGGGGGGCCACACTCACCAGTGAAGCTGACGACATGGGAGGAGACAGCCAGTACCTTCATAGATCCCAAGTCCATACAGGGAATCGGAGAGCAGGAGGTGGGCGCCACATCATCCCCGGAAGACGGTGAGTGACCCATCCCATCCCTGTAGGGTAAACCATGATGTGGCACAAGTGACGTGGAAGTGAGACTAGGCAAGGCAATGGATGTCCCAGGCCCACATCAACATATCCAGTCAAGAATGTGTGCCACACCCTGCCACACACAAATGCATGTTGAGTGCCAATCCCAATCCCAACACATGTGCAACATGACACCACCGTGCCCATGTAACTCACCACACAGACACCATACCAATGCCATGCCACCAGCCATGCATTGATTGCCCACATGCCCCCTCAGAACAACAAATGCCACACCCCTGTAATAATTGGATGCATGAATGTATGAACATATCACAGCGCAATAGATTATCGCTGCCATGTGACACCATCACTGATGACCTGAATCTCTTCTATCCCCTAGGCACCGATGAGGAAGATGACAGGAAGGACAGGGGTGCAAGTGCATCTACTTCACTGCAAGGGACCAGGGCCACCGCCGCCCCCCAGCCCCAGAAACTGCCCAGACCAACAGGCAGTGTGCCACACCGGGCAGAAACCCAGCAGGAAACAACTGCAGCCAGAGTCCAGCAGCAGCCACCCACAATAGTGGGAGGCGTTTCCGTTCCCGCACCGGCAAACCACCGTGGACGTTGCGGATGCTGACGTGGAGAACGCGGGTGACACAGTTGTGTCCACCACACCCACCCCAAGCCCTATTACCAGCCTTCCCCCCTATAGAGTCCGAGAGCAGCGACGATCCATGCCACCACGACTCGGACCTCGGAGAGTCTGACATATGCCTCTTTGAGGAGGACTGTGCCCTGGACGTGGGCCCCACGCAAGTGCCATCCACCACCCTGTCTACCACCACCCTGCCTACCACCACCCCAGCCACCAGCACTCCTGCTGCCAATGACTCCTTTGAGGCTCGCCTGTCGAGGGTTGAGGCACGACAGGAGTCGATGCTTGAACTAATGCGGCAACAAATTGCCGATGGTAATGACTCCATGAGGGCCATCGCTACAGCCATTGCTGCTAACACTGCTGCGTTGAGGCGTCCACAACTGCCATGAGGGAGTGTCTGGGGGCACTTACGCAAGCCCCGATGTCAAACCTGCCTCAAATGCAGCGCCCACACCTTGGGGCAGGCATGGGACCGGCCACTGACACCTCCAATGCCACAATCCCTTTGACCTCAGCCTAATCAAGCCCCGTGCGGATGACGCGGAGGAGTGCACGGCGCTTGGACATGGCACCCCGGATCCCAAAAGAGCGAAGAAGTAGAGTGGGCAGACAATGCCGTTGGACAAATGGACGTTGGTCAAGGGAACAGTGTTTGGTGTACATTTGGGGTTTGTAGGGTGGGTGAGGGAGTTCACTGGGGGTTGTGAGGGGAATGTTTACATTATCACGTGTCTGAAAAATATACCTGTTGTTTGCAAGAAAATCAATGGCTGGACATACTTTATTTTGTGCATGTACATTTAATGTGTGATGGTGTACAATGGCAAACTTCAAACAAAATGAGTGTGCATGTCCACATGCAGCCAGTGTGTCACTGGCACATTACTTTCATGGTCCCTGCGTTTCAGAAGTATTTGTGGATTAGTGCTTGGCGTACAGCATGGCCATCCCGTGCATCACGTACTGGCAGGGGGGCTCCTTCGCCTCCGTCTCCATCCCCTTCATCCTCACCCGGCCCATGCATGTCAATGTCAGGTGGCAGTGGTACATTCCTCCGGACGCACATGTTGTGCAACATGACACAGGCCATGGTGATCTTTGCCACCTTCTCAGGCCTATATAGGGGTGCCCCACCAGACCTGCTTAGGCAGCGGAACCGCGCCTTCAACAGGCCAAAGGTCTGCTCAAACACAACACGGGTACGAGTGTGCACACAATTGTACTCCTCTTCATGGCTGTTCTGCGGGTTCCGCACAGGGGTAAGTAGCCACGGCCTCAAGGGATATCCTCCATCACCTGCAAGCAGATACAAATAGGTATGTGTCTCTCTGAACTGCCATCATCAGGGAGCACAGTCATGGCAGCAGCTATTTGGTGTGGGCATGCACATGTCCCTGTACGTATACAATATAGTCACCTAGATGCAATGTATACTGTAATGAGGTGTGGTACACTGGATGGGGTTAAATAGATGATGCAGGGTGTAATCATGCATGCTGAGGCAGATGTGCTGTGGTAGTGCGACAATGTTTAGCCTCCAATTCATGCTGTATATTCTTCACTATGCATGGTCACACTAGCCACATTGCCACTGTTGCCATCCTGTTCAGTCATGCATTGCTTGCCATCACCATGGTGGCCTAGTTGTGCCTCTTACTTGTTGTCATCCATATTCATTATTCGTGATATGTGGCCCAGTGATGTGTCATGTTCCGTTTGGCTGGTTCAGGTGAGGAGTGTTTAGCTCTGCATGCATTCTCCACTCACTGGCTATTGCCACTCAGGTGCACTTTTCCCCCCCTTTCCCACCCAGGTGCACTATTCCCTCCCCTTTCCCACCCAGGTGCAGTAGCCCCCCCCTTCTGCATCCGCACACATCAGTATCCCACAGCACAGCCATGGGACAGTTGTGCAACTCACCAAGCAGCCAGGCACGTGGTCCAGCATGTCGCTCCATGTGACAGGGTAGCATGGAGTTGCGCAGTACCATGGCATCATGTGTGGATCCAGGAAATCTGGCGCAGCAATGGGTGATGATCTTTCTGGAGTCACATACCATTTGCACATTGATGGAGTGGTATTGCTTGCGATTGCGGTACACCGCCTCTATGGCATGGGGGACTACCAATTCAACATGGGTGCAGTCGATGGCACCAACACAATTGGGCATGCCTGCCAGTGCATGGAAGCATACTTTTGTTTCAGCTATCTCCTGGGCAGTCTGTGGTAGGGATATGTGGGTGCTTGCGTGCTTCAGGAGGGCATCCAGCACTTGGTTCAGCATGCGTGAAAATTGTGGTTGTGAAATGCCATGCAGCTGGCACACTGTGTGTTGGTAGGTGCCTGTGGCCAGGAAGTGTAGCACAGACACCACCTTTAGTGGTGGGGGGATGGCAGTGCGTATTTCTATGTGGCTGGCAATGTCGTTCTGTATCATGTCCACTATGGTGGTGATGGTGTCACGGTCCAACCGATACAGGGTGTGGATGTGCTCAGGAGTTAGGTTAAATGGGCTGGGTCTGGTGCGAGGGATTGGTGGCTGCCTACGAGGCCCTGGTGGCTGCGCTGGTGGTAATTGCTGGGCCTGTCTCACCCTCCTTCTCCTCCTGCGTCTCCTCTGTGCTGCCTGTTGTTACTGCTGTAGTTATTGTTGTTGTTGCTGTTGCTGTTGTTGCTGTAGTTGTAGCAGTATAGGCATGTCCTCTAGCTCTATGATTGCAATGGCTAGTGGTAGCATTTTGGTGTAGTAAGGGGTGTGGTGTGTAGGTGTGCTCCTTTTGTACTGGCCCAGTCTACATTGCCTCCACCTGTGTTGGGGGGGTGGTGTATGGGTTTGCTCAGTTTATACTGGCCCAGCCTCCATTGACTCCACCTGTGGGGATTGTGTGCACCTGTGGCAGTTGCCTTGTATCCTGATTTCTGTTTGCAGGTGGTCCGCGATGCCTGTATGGACGGCATCGTGCAGCCCGTGATTACCGGCTTCGCAATGCTGGTATTTGCATGTCTGCGTAGGTTGGGATTTCCCCCTATTACCGGCATGCCGGTATTTGCTCCCTGAAGGGGCACGTGTAAGCGCCTATGCCGCTATTAGCGGCACCGTTATTTAGGGTGCCGCTAATACCGGGTTTGCAGGTCGGAATGCAACGGGACAGTAAACGATGCTGGTATTACCATACCGGCATCGTTTTTGCCTTACCGGGTAACCTCGTAATGAGGCTGAATGTTGGAGTGTCATGAGCACTATAAGAGGGCAGGTTTGCATTAGAACAGGGCTTTTTCACTTCACTTCGGGAGAAAGCCTGCTGCTGGACTATAGCGAGGAACAACTATCAGAGAGGCAAGGAGAGCTACCAAGACCATCACGGTAAACCTTACCTGGAAACCTGGGAGCCCTATCTGAGAGAGGCCTATCTGGAGGGACCTTGCTGTTCGAGAGGCCTGGTGTGAGCTGCCTACCAAAAGAGGGTCCTAAAAATCTGGCTGGGTTCCTGAGCAAAAAGCAGAGATTCTGTTACGCTCACCTGACTCCCACGGAGGCGCTAGCCTGGTTCGCGCTGCTGTGACCTCTTCTAAGGTGATGCGCAGGGTTCGGAAGACGGACTGGACCGGGCCCCCAAATCTGGCTTATCTGGCTCGCAGAAGTATCCTTCTGTAGGCGAAAATAGGGGATTAACTGTCTGCGGGGTAATGCAATCGGCCTCCCACTTTCCCCTCTCACCCTCCTCAAAACCCTTCTGTGATTCCTCGTAGCATCTCACCTTAGGGTCTTGAAGGACGAGCTCTCCATCCTGCTTCTGATGCAGGGGCGCGTTGGTATCCAGTTACTTCACTGGATTTTCGGATTGGTGAGAACCAAACTTGCTTGGCTTCCAGGTAAGTTTTTTTTGATAAGAGGTTCCCCTTGTGTCCATGCATTAACGTACTAATGCTAGTGTCTTTTTCCCCATAGGGGCCGGGGTACGGAATGCCGGGGAACAGGCACCGACCCGAGATGAGAGGTGAAATCCTTGTAGAAATCAGGTAAGTCTTTAATGAGCGTTTTTTTGGTAATGTCTTTTCATTCGCTCATTCACGCTGATGTCTCTTTTTCCCCTTAGGGGCCGGGGTCCGGAAATGCCAGGATGCGGCGCGGACCCGAAATGAAGAGGGACTGAATCAACAGGTAAGTCTTAACATGGAGATTTAGCTTTCCTTATTCCCTTCTCTCTCTCACCTTTTGTTCTGGTCTTTTTCTCCCTAGGCTCTGGGGCGTGACTGCGAATCCGGATGATCGCTGCTGAACATGGAGGCGCCCTGTAAAGGTGAGTGGAATGCGGCGCTGCAGCGATCGACGCGATGAGCTTTTAAATAAAAGTTTTCCTTTTCAGGATTGTCGGCGAGATGTCTCCGGGATGGGGATTTAGCAGGTAAGGACTTTTCCTTCTTCTGTTCTCTTCTTCTCTTCCTTTGCAGGTGATCCAGGATGCTGGCAGGCGTGGCAGAAGTCAGGATGCAGGAGCAGACACGGTGAGCGTCCAGCTGCTAGATGCAGAACAACGCGAAGCACGTGTGGCTGTTCGGGTGGGGTTTAAATAGCCTTGGAAGAAGTTCCAGGTATGTATCCTTCCTCCAATCAGGTATGTATCCTTCCCTGACCACGCCCGGATGGTAAATTAGTCCCACAGGTAAAGTAGTTCCTTTCAGGCCGCAAGGAGGCCGGGATCCTGCAGCATGGTCTGCATCAGGTAAGTGCACCCAAGCACTCCCATAATGAGCCTGGCGCCTATGGCGCCAGGACTGATGTCTGTTATGAGCCTGGCGCCATAGGCGCCAGGACACTGTCCAAAGGGCCCCTATATGGGGTTGCTGGGTCCTTCCTTGGGGACTGGATGTCCGCTTTCAGGGACGCAGGGCTTGAACCGGCTCCCCGGGAACGGGCATCATGACAGATTCTCCCCCCCACCCCATGTAAGTAGACCCATTCCAAAAGCCATACATTGTGTGGGAGCTACCTGCCTTTATCCCTTTCCGTTAGTGGGCAAAAGGGGGGGGGTGAAACTGGGTAGGCCCTTCGCACAGTTTATTAAATCTCATTCAAATTATTTCCCCATAGAAAACCACCCTCTCGGTTGAAATTGAATTGTGTGGGGGACTGCCTGCCTTAATCCTTTCCATTAAATTGTGGGGGGAAGAGGGAGACATTGTGTAGAGCCTTAGAACATTTGATTAAAGTAAATCAATTAATTCCCATATACAAAAATCATGGGTTGAGTTTTGCTAGAGATCGAAACTAACAAAGTTCATGCCCAGAGTGTTGGAGCTGGTGTAGACCATAAAGATTTGGGTGACTGTCCTTCCGAAATGCCTGACTCCTCTCCCGAAGGGAGTGGTGCACATAATACCAAAATAAGTAATCCCAAACGCTACCTTTCAAGTGAATGTGGAGGGTGCAAAACGAAATTTCCCCTTTGTTCCTATTTTTCTCAGACCTAAATCACGAAGCCCTGTCTTTCATTTCATGTGTGTTAGAAAACGATTTCCCTCTGAGTTTTTTTTTCCCAACCTTGCCGTTCAAATAAAAGTTGAAAAACGATTTCACCATTTGAGTTCCTTTTCCCAACTGTGCCTTTAAAATGATAGCCTAAAAACAACATTTCCCATTGATGCCCTTGCCTCCCAAACCAGAATCCCAAAGCACTGCCTGTCCTTTCAATGTGTGTTTCAAAACTATTTTTCCATTGCATTGCAAATGTTTTCTATTGGTTACATTGAAATTAAATATGTTGTAAGTTGTGACTGCATGTTTAAAAATTGTACCTGTGTTGTTTTAATAACAGTTATTGTTGTGATGTTAGGTGTTGCCACATCATTGGTGGCTGATATTGGCTGCTAGTCTTTTTTGTTAAACCTTAATTAAATAAATAAATACAAATTCTTACTATACACCGGCCTGGTTCCTAGTCCATTGGTGACACAGGGTATTTGGTGGTGGGGGGTGCAAGATGGGTAGAAGGCCTCACCAAATATGAATCTGTAATGCGCTTTATTTTGCGCCACCTTGATTGGGGTGGGAAGGAACTGCCTGAGTTGAGTGTGACCGCCTAATAAACTGCGACAAGGCAAAACAGAAATAATGACTATACCCCAAAACTGGGAAAACAACTGCTACATCCCGGGAGGATAGCTCAGCGGCAGCGTGCTCGACTTGGAAAAAAGACGACACGGAGCAACACAGGTTCGATCCCTGGGTCCGCGCTTAGAAACCTCTGGGTATTAAGCGCATTATAAATAACCTATCATATCATATCTCATTGTTAACAGAACTAGAAACAGCAATGACGTCATCGACAACAGTAACAAATCTTTAAAAAGGATCCTAACGTTCCTTTCCTTCACCCATAAAACAATCACCATCATCTCCCTCATCCCATTCAGAATAGACTACGCCAACAACCTTTAACTTGGAATGCTGAAACACCTACTAGAGAAACTACAACATATCCAAAACACAGCAGCAAGACTCCTGCTCAGACTACCACGAAGGGAGCACATCACGCCAGTGCTAGAAATGCGACATTGGCTACCCATCAAGAAACGAATAAGGTGCAAAACAATGTGCATAACGCACGGAGCAATCCACGGCCAAGGAGCTGAATTCCTACAAAAGGAAATCAGCATCTACCTTCAGGCAAGACCACTCAGATCAAGCAACGACGTTCACCTAAAATCAAAACCATACAATAAGAGAAGATTCAGAGGGTCGTCATTTTCCCACCTGGCAGCAAATAGTTGGAACTGCCTCCCAAAAACCTATGCAATACAAAGGATTACCTGAAAATCTGAAAACTACTTTAAACTTGGCTCTTCACATCAGAATGGGAAGGGAACAACTAGGAAAAACAAAGACTCTGCTGGAAACAGAACTCACCCCCAAAAGCCTACACTGAAAAAACAAGCCAGGGAGAAAGCAGAATAAAGAACTACTCCCTACAATACCCCACTATAATCAATACCCTGGAAACAGGACCCCCCACACAGACGGGGAGCATCAACCAATACTGGCAACCCAAGAGGCCTCAGGACACTGATCCCCGGTATGTAGGGATCCCGCACAAGAAACCCAGGGAGGAACCCAAATCCCTTAACTAAATCAACTCTAGCCAGGTGGCAGGGGTGGCCATCACAATCTCTCATGCCCACGGACCGCAAGAAAGCTACAGAGGAAAGCAACCACCCTACGCAGTGACTATCAATTAATTTGCGACATAATATCCAACACACAGGAAGGACTGAGATGATGACCACACTAGTCCAAAACGACGAGATAAGAAAAGTTCCCAATAACTCAACTCTAAATCCTCAAATTCTGCATACTCCTCTCTAATGCAAACACACACAACCACATCTCTGCACACACACTTCACCAAACAAAACAAAGAACACATATCCATGCACAACATCACATGGGAATTGTACCGACCCAAAAATCGCACCAAAGCTCAGCGAATGGTGCAAACCGAACTAAGGCTGTCAACAGGACATCACAACTCTCACTCTCCCTATTACCGCTATACCCTACTAACCCCCTACAACCTCCCCGCCATACTCTCCGTTCAGATCCACCAGAGGGCCAGGGGACCATTCTGATGGTGATAGTGCACGGTACAAGTGTCCTTTAACATTAACATGTATATATATATATATATATATATATATATATATATATATATATATACATATATATATATATCAAAATGCTAGCGCAGCGTATAACATTCTGACCGACCTGCCTGTAAGCCTGTCACTTCAAACATAAGGTAAGGCTTGCCAGTACATTAGATGGTTTTCCCGGATAGGTTTCTGACTGACTTCTTAAGCAGTATTTAAGATTTCTGATGAGCCAAGGGGAGGGCGAGACAGATGTAGCCCCCCACCTGCACTGTCCAGTAAATCAGCAGCCTGTTTGGGGGGTGGGAGGGCATTGCTCACTTTTTCAGTGCTTAAACGATGGCGTTCAGGAGGCGCAGCAGCACACAGGTGCTGTGAACAGGCGCTCCAATCTGAGAAATTGGAAGGAGTATCTTACCCAGCTGATCTCACATGCAGCCCCAGGGACTGATGAAGAGGCTAAGAATACACCTTGACATCATCTGAAGGGATGTGAAATTGACACAGGCGCTTGTTGTGAATTTCATGTGTACACTTGGTGAGACAGCCGAGCACCTACACGGGTAATGAGTGGGGGCCATTATACTGGTGTATCTATCAATAGACTTCCATGCAAGTGCACACCTTCGGATCGAGTGTTTGTTATAACACAGCAATGAGCAGTCCGAAATGCAACGCAATATGAACAGTTAAATGAGATCACATTTAGAGCCTGCTGTTGTGTATTTATTAATTGTTGACCTTGTTAATAATACTGACTGGTATTTAGGAATTTATATGGTGAGGTCTGCGGCATTGTAAAACTATCTGGTTTCAATATAAGCTACTTAGCACATCATGCACGTTGACATTATGCCCTGTGATCAAGTTACCTCTGCCCTCTTAGTAGGTAATTGCCAGATTCAATTATACCCAGTTGGTACATCATAGCAGGGAAAGAATATGGGCCGCAAGGCTGCAGCCAATGGTGGAAACTGCAATAAAGGACTGTGCCCTCATCCGCAGTGCTGCTATTGGTTAGCAGGCTTTCTGGGATGGGCTGGACTTTCTTCTGGGCACTTCTTGATGGCACACACACAGCTGTCAAATGACCAAGGCAATGAATCACCCTACCTGAGTCTTAACACATGAGCAGTGTCTGGATTCGGGTAGTTATAGTGCCAGTGAAAATACTAAGTATAGCAGGGTTTCACAGAGGAGCCGTGCCAGGATTTGCACAACTGGAAGAACCAGCCCAATGACTATGCATGCACAGGGGTTAGGGCGGGGTATGAGCAGCTCAAATCAATTCTTTGAGTTGGTCCCAACACCAACACAATTTCTGTCAGCACAAATAGGGTCACTGCGCCGGAATGGATCTTTTTAGCCCCAGCACAATGAGGCTGGTCGAGACCCTTTGAATTTACAGCCACACACTGAGTATCCTTTAACCATGAACAGAGCACCCGCTGGTTCAAAACTAAATTCAGGTGTTGTTCCAAGGAGGACAACACTGATAGTAGATTACCCTAGGTAGAATTTGTAGTCCATAGAGATCTATCTCAGGAAGGGGGCAGAAAGTGCAAGATACTTGTGGAACTGCACCTGGGCCATAACAAGAATATGTAAGTAAAAGCCCTGAACATTGTTATGTTATGTTATGTTATGTTATGTTATGTTATGTTTGGGGCATTTATATAGCGCACGATCACCCGAATGCATCTTGGTGCTGAGGAGGTAAAGCCACTAAAACACAAAGGAACAAATAGATCTAAAGCAGAAGGTTTAGAAGAGATGGGTCTTCAGAGATTTTCGGAAGGCCAGATAATTGGTCAGTAGCTTCAGAGTGAATGGAAGACTGTTCCATAGCTGAGCCGCTGCGATGGAAAAAGCACAACCCCCTAGTCAAGAACGGCGGAAGGAGGGCACGCACAGCAAGCCAGCAGAAGCTGACCACAGTAGGCGGTTAGGCACATAGGACTCACATTTTAAACACAGGTACTCTGTACCTTGTCAGTGCATAACCCGGTATTCAATACAGAGCGTCTTAAACTGGACACGCTGTCCCACAGGGAGCCAGTGAAGAGAGTGCAGTATGAGGGATATGTGGGATCCATAAGGGATGCCCATTGCCACCATACCTACCTACCTAGTTCTGGAGGCATTGTATCCTGCCGATCAAACACTTGGGTTGTGACAGGTACTAAGAATTGCAGTAATCATAGCTGCTACCACAGGTGGGCGCAGTATAGCTGGTATCAAATGGAGCACTTTCCTTCGGATCTTAAGCTGAAACTGCCCCTGCTGGCAGACCAAGGAGACCGTCATGGAGAGATCGGCCGACCTAATCACTCTAAAAAATGTTACCTACCCGAAGAGGGCCCAACAAAGACGAGCAAAAAGAGGAAATCCAAAGTGAGGGGTCAGGGGGACAACCCACCACCAGCACCTCAGTTTTGTCGCTGTTCAGCTTCAGCCAATTCTGACCCATCCATGCTCCAACAGCAGTCAGGCACTTATGCAGGCATGCAGACACCTTGGCTTGATCTAGATCAAGGCGGCTCAGCAACTGGGTATCATCTGCGTAAGAGTAGCACCTGATGCCAAAGAATTGGATGGGGCGAACCAGCAAAAAGATATAGATGTTAAAAAGAATCGGGGACAAAGTAGAACTCTGGGGAACACCACAATTAAGATGTGAGGATTTAGAGAGAAAAGGTGGCAGAGAGAGAGTTTGTGATCTGTCAGCCAGAAAGGAGCCAAACCTGGCCAGTACCTGGCTCGAAACACCAATCTGGCCCAGACGGGTAAGTAGGGTGATGTAATCTACTGTGTCGAACGCTGCTGAAAGATCTAAAATAAACAGGGCGCCGACACCTCCCTGATCAACCAGCCTGGCCATATCATCCTGCACGGACACCAGGACACACTCTGTACCCGGGCCTGGACAAAAGCCAGACTGGGCTGGGTCCAGCATCCCGGAAGACTCCAGAAAGGACGACAGTAAGGAAGAGGCCAATGATTCAAGAAATTCATAAGATAAGGAAGAAGAGAAAGAGGACAGACATTAGACGGAAGAGTGGGTCCAGGGATGGCTTCTTCATGAGAGGAATAACAAGAGTGGCCTTAAGCTCGGGCAGGATGACTCCCGATTGACAGGAGAGGTTAACAGCTGCAGTGATCTCGCTCAGAAGACTGGCAGATAGCTGTTTCATAATTCCAAGAGGCAGCAGGTCAGAGGGGGCACAGGGCTTAATCCTTTGCATTGCCCCAAATACCATGTCCTCTGAGAATATGGGAAAGGAAGGCCACATAGTACTGGAAGGGTCCATAGCTTCGTAGAGGTAATCTTTAATTAGAGGTACCGGCAAAGGCCCAAGCAGCCTCTGTAGTCTATGTACCTACTTTACCAGTGGCAAACAGGTTTGAGGTTTCATTATTATACTTATTATTATAAGGGTATTTAATGAGCACTGACCTAGCTTCAGGAAGCAACTGAGCTCTTTACAATCAGAAGGGGAACAAAATGGTGAGGGGAGCAGAAAAACAAGGGAGGAGGGAGATAGCAAAAGGGGAGTGCGAAAGTGGGGAATTTGTCAGCAAGGGATCTACAAGCAACCATGGGGAGAAACAGTGGGGATCAAAATCACCCAATCTCGGGTAGGGTGGGGAGTGGAGGGTGTGTGGACCTAGGTGTTAGGGAGTAGTCATTCCCTGAAATGGATGGTCTGGAGCTCTCCCTGATCTGTAGAAGTAAAGGGGCGAGTCTGATGTTGATGGGGAGGAGGTTCCAGAGTCTTGGGCCATAGACAAAGGAGGTCTGCTTTCTGGTTCTTTACTTCCTGCACCGGCGGAGTTACATGATTGCACATGTCCTTACTTCTGGTGATTAGTAGGCCTGCAGAGATGCTGAATTTCTGAGTGAGGTAGCTTGAAGACTTCAGGGTGACAGCCTTGTAGATGATGCAGCAAAATTTGAAGATTATACAGGCTTGCGGCGGGAGCCAGTGCAGTACGATGAGGGTCGTGTGATGTGGTCGTAGTTGTGGAGCCCCTTGTGGGGGTTGTGTCTCAAACTACTGTTGATAATGCTGGGGAATGCATAGAGAGTAAACATGTGCAAAAAGAGGCTCAATGATGGAGGGAGCGAGTGTAGCTGGTGCTCTGACTGAATTCACAACTCAACAGGAGGAAGGTATGAGAGAAGCATGTCACAATATTAAAAGAATACTCTTATAGAAGAGATGCTGTCCCTAGAATCTACACATTGTCCAGCTGGTCACCCCCCACATTAATGCTTTATCATTGACGGAGTGTGCTAACTGTACAAACCTATCACAGAAAGTCATGGCTTGAGCAATGGTTTGGATCAACAGCGGAAAGAGTGGGAAACAATTTATAAAGACCTCCATCTTGCGAAAATTAGCCACAGTGGCAATAAACCTAACGGTTTGAGTCGGGATAACAACAAATGTGTAACTATGAAGGCTAGTGTGGCTTCAGGTGGTAGGTATTCGACTAAAGAAGCCCTTATGCAGGATAATCAGTCCTCCCAGGGACTTACCACTAGATATTAATGAATGAATTCACACATTTTTCACTAGCATATAATTGATGCCTGAATACAGAGCACAGGTCTGTCGCTCACTGGACTAATGCATCCACTAAAGGGGCCTGTGTTTCACCTCATGGTCACAGGTTAGAATCCTGGCAGGACCATTCAGCCTTCATCCTTCCGATTTCGATAAAATGAGTGCCATTACATTTGGGTAACAATAAACATCTGTAAACTGTCAATAGCGCCAAGATGCGTCTCTGGGGGTGAAAGTTCGCTCTACAAATACATCTATTAGGGGGAGGCATCCAAAGATCATCCCAGGCCTGCCCACAATATTTATGTAGATGAGTGGTGGGGCCTAGATGGAAACATTGAGGGCCATGGTAGTGAGGCATTTCGCCAGCCTTTTCGGAGTATGGTTTCAATCATAGTGAACTGAACACCATCAAGTTACCTTCAGGCACTGAAGAGTATCCGATTCACTGGCCAACAAATGTATAAGTTGGATCAGGCATAAAAAAGCATGCCGTTCTGTGGTCCGAGATGACCGAGTGGGGTGTGTGTGTCATCATGCAGGTAACCGTTCTAAAAAGGACTCTATCCGCATAGAGCTGGTGAATAATCTTAGCAGAGGACCTACTAATGACTGACCACAGACCACTTCCCCGCAGGCCGTCAATATCGAATTATGACCAACCACACCTACATCTCTAGAATGTAGCACGCAAGACAAACAGATATATTTAGAGTTTTAAATTTAAAGCACATTTGTCCCTATATAAAGTTTAAAAAGTAGTTAACAAAAACACAGACATATAAGATTTGTAAAGAGTAAGGAATAACATACTGAAACTTTATAACAAATTCTTAGCTTTGGCTGGATGTTGAGGAGGAGCAGAGATGGACGGAAGGGGGTGCTGTGGATGAGAGAGAAGGTAAGAGGAGCAGAAAACCAAGTTACTCACACAAAAGCGGTCCATGACGCAGAGGCCCACAGGGACATCTCCACCTTTGTATGCTGTGTGCGTCCAATAATTACTAGCTCCATTCTGGTTAACCTGCTCTAATAAAGTCTCCTATGCAGCCAGCCATTGTAATTCACTTCTCTGTGGACATCTCAGAATTTCCTCTACTGCTACTTGTACTGTCCTACATAATGCCAAATTGTAAATTTTGGGTGGACAGTGTGACAAAGGGGCTCATCAGGGGTTGGGCAGAGTGGCCAACATGTGGCGATAACGTTATTACTGCCGTATTACCGCTCTGCCCAATTCTGAGTTTGGGCAGAACGCTTGAGATTTATCTCCAGCTTTGAGTTGGAGGTAATTTTCCAGCTTTCCACCCATTTTTAGCGCTTTTACCTCCGGCTCCATTTGCTGCTGGTGGTAGTAGCGCCCAAAAACCCCATAGAGTCCTATCATAACAAATGGGGAATAACAGCGTCAGCTAATTGCGCAAGACCGAGTTGCGGTAACACTAATTGCGTTGATTGCTATCCTGGCAAAATTAGCACTGGTATACCGTCCAACTCATGATGAGGCCCTGTAAACTGACTTTAGAACCAAATACCAATCATACAGTCTTTGGAATCCCCACCCCGCAGCAACGCATTGGGTACATATGCTCCATTGGGCTGCCATGATGGAGCTGCAGGAAGGATACGCTGGAGAGCACCGGCCTTCTCAGGTGGCAAGGTGTTCGATAATACACAAAAGGCAGAGCTTCCTTACATGGCATAGAGTGACCAAAGTGTGTAGCGTGCTGTGTACGCTCTGTGTGATTAGAAGCAGTAAAGTGAAAAAGAATAGGCTTGTACAACATCCTGTGGCAGCACAAGCTTGGAGGGGAGGAGGCCATGATAATTAAGAATTGGCCCATACTGGCCCAGGGAGGAAGACGGGCAAACCTACCTTGCAGAGAAGGCTGATGGAAGGGTTTGATGTATACAGAGGAAGCCTCCCGAATGTACCAAGAGAGTCGTAAGCTGGATTAGAAAGACAGAGCTTTGCTAAAACAATGGGGGTCATTACGAGTATGAAGGTAGCCATGGAGCAATTAGCTCCATGGCTGCCTCCCATACCGTGCCCGTGTCCGGTGTTGTGCAATGGGGATTTACCGGTCTAGTCCGTCCCTGGCGGGACCGGTAAGTCGCCATTGCACAAACCATTCCCCATTCCCATTTGCTCAATGGGAATGGGGAAGTCGCTATTTACGGGCCTGCTAATGGCAGGCCCGTAATTAGCGGCCTGGTCCCCTAACGGAACCCGTAAGGGATGTGTGGTCCGACCACACGTCCCTTGCGGTTCCCGTTAGGGGACCTCGGAATCGGGCGATAGGGGATTACCGGCACCAGTCTCCTTATCGGTGCCCGGAATCCCCTACCGCCCGACTCGTAATGACCCCCAATATCGATAGCAGAAGTGAGAAAGATAGCTCACCGTAAGTCAGAGCACTCCACTCCCAGGGCCATGGGCATGTAGCATGTAATAAATATTAAAATAAAATAAATAAATAATTAGAGAGCAGACACTGGCAATAGACTGATCGTTACGGGATTTCCCTTGGATATATATTGATGGCAAGGACTTGTCCTTTGCAACCAACCTCTCTTGTTCCTTTGTGAGACGCTTACTACACTATTCGTTAATACACATTGCTCATCATAACGGTTCATTGCACGGCTGTATGTTTACGATTTCTTCACTGCTGTGACGGTCCATGTTCACATGTGCATTGGTTCGGTTCCACACAATGTTCACAAGTCCCGCGGCGTGTGCTTCACCTCCAGCTTTCTGATCCATGCGGCTCTTCTGTGTGACATCACCTATTGCTATTGGGAGGAAAAGTGAGGGCCCTTGTTGCTGGTTAGGAAGTCAACGCAGGAGGTGACCCGTTCCGGTTCATGACTGCATTTTCATGACAGTCATTTCTCCACATAAAGTGGTTTGTATGTACTACGTGTTGAGTTTTTATTTATTTTTATTTTTTATTTTTCCAACTTTTACTAAGACTTTGAGTAAATAAATAAACATACAATTGAAATAATGTTCCAACTTTTTCATATCTCTTGTAGTGTTACATAAGTTCGCAGTTGAAATGTAATAGACATAAGTGAGCAGGTTCAGCAATAAGGTAACATTATTAACCGGTACCTTTTCCGGACGTCTCACTCTGAGTCTGCTGGTAGGGGCTGTGAACTACCAGGAGGCCTGAACTGCTGGTAGTTCAGGTGCCTAAAGGCAGGTAATTCACTGAAGCACCAGCACTCACCGGTACTACTGGTGGCCTACAGAAAACCTCATAATCAGGGCCTATAGACATGTTGTGTACATTCATTTTTAACATACATCAATTCCTGCAGAAGTGGTGGGCGGAGTGATCTTAACCCTTCACCAGAAAGCACACTCCATTTTAAAAAAAAGGACCTTTCAAAAATGACCCCTGTCTATTCCTGGTCATTTTTACTCATGTACATGGTGCATGTTCTCAATTTTGTATACCCATATCATGTGTAGGGGGTTGCCCTATTCCGGCCTTGTTTGAAGTAGGCAGTGGCAAATCATGTCACTTGAAATGCCCAGTCCCAAAGATGGGGGCACACTTTCTTTCTTGACTACAGTAAGATAATGCAGCCCAGAAGAAAAAGCTGATTGATTAAAAATGGCTTCCATATTGCCTCCTTCAAGATCACTCACCTATGTCTATTAACATGAATCTTAAGAAAGACCTCTCCCACATTGGGAAACAGTAGCAACAAGAGCTTCTATATGTCTTGTTGCACATTATCTACTTTCATATGATCATGCTACTCTGTTTTACACTAAATACACTTGTTTTTACATGCCTCATAGGGATATAAACATGGCCGCCACAAATGTAGTCATCTTCACTTGGTCTTAGTGATCATGATATCGAAGTAGGACAACAGAATGAATCAATTTTAACATCAGAATTCACGGCATTGGGCCTAATTACAGGAGCGGCGGTCTGGAAATAAGCCTGGTCACACCACACCCTTATGGGACTCCATGGGAATGGGGACTTACACTTTTCTGCTGCCTAATATCCGGCCCGCTGGGACTTGGAATATCCCGGTGGCACTAGGATCTCAGGCAACGGAAACAGCGGCACGAGTCCAGCGGCAACCCTCTCTCGTAATTATGCCCATTGTCTCTTACTGAGGGTCCCCTGAGTTTGTCAGGCTGTAACTAAACACACTGGAGAACTTGGTATTTTTCATCTAATGCACAATTCCCTACACAGGATGTAAGTTATTTGGGACTGGAGTCCCAGGTGAACTAATAGCCGTTTTACCCTATTGATCAGCCAGAGAGGCACTGACCACTCCACTAGTCAATCGAGAGGACAAAAAGAACCGGGAAGAGGAATGCCAGCATGCTCGCTCAGAGGTTGCAAGAAAAAACACAGGTGATCAGTTGCTGGTCAACAGCAGAGGAAAATCCAGCCCCCTTGCTTGATGTATACATTTGAAAAAATGTTACCTGGAGTCCATCAAGTTGCAGGATGAAAGGTGAGGTAAAAGTGGTGGGACACTCGCCCAAAGCTGGACAGATGGGTTGAAAACACACAAAGAAGAAAAGAAAAGATAAACACAAGGCCCATTCCTCTACGGAGTATGCCATTAAAGGGAGGGGATGTAGATAAGAGTCCATCAAAGCAAGCAATCCAAAGACTCAGTCCAAAGGGGTATTCCAGAGCAATCCAAATGGCAGAAACCAAGACCAGATGAGCAGAGTAAACCAAAGTACCAAGTCCAAAACCTGATCATGGGGCAGTTCAAGTAACCAGGCCAATGTTCAATTATGCCGGAGATCCAAGACATCAGATCAAAATGCAATGCTGCTCTCATCGGAATTCCATCTGAGAATCAAGTTTCCTGTATGCAGCCTGGTTTAAATACCCTGTGAATCAGTTCGGCAATCCATGAAGTCATACCGGGTCAGGTGTGTCACCTGACTGCCTATGCCATGCACAGGACACTGGGGATTGTGGTCCTGTGCACTGCTGGAGCCTCACAGGGCAGCAGAGATCCTGGAATCTCCATGGGAGGTGGCAAAGCAAGGGGAATATTGTGGGGGTGTCGGACGAGAGGCCGTCACCGGTGAACACTATGGCATACAGGTAAGTGCTGTGAGGGGTCAGAAATGCGGGACGGACACTAAGGTGTCGTTTTTTAAATGTTTGCTATTTATTAAAATAAAAATGGTTGAGATAGATGCCTCTCTTTAACTATTCTAATGAGAATATCCCTACCTAGCAAACTAAAACTAAAGAAAGATGACCTAGTGTCCAAAAAGCATCTGACCCTCACACTAATACATATAACAAAAGTGTACAAGGAATAATTGACTGTCTTCAGTTCAACAAAACAGTGCAAAAGTTCAGATTTATAGTTTTTAGAGAGTACTCCTTGTGACCAAGGTTGGGCTCCCTTCCCCTGGAAAAAATTCAGAAATAAGCTTGGAAAGTTCTGTTTCAACAAAGTTCTGTTCAGTTCAACATAAAATGTCTTTTCCATCCACTGTGTCCTTCCACTTGGTAAATTAAATGTCTCCTTCACAAACACTTGTTCAAAAACCAAAGCAATTGTTTTCCTCCACAGTATCCTTCCCGGTAAGTTAAATGTCTCTTTCACAAAACAGTAGTTCATAAACCGAGCCAATTGTTTTCCTGCAGACAATGGGCCTCATTACGACTTGGGTGGTAGCCGTTCCGGTAAAACCAGCATGGCTGCCACCGGAGTAGTTTTTTTTTACCAGCGCCTGGGAATGGGCAATTACCGGGTCAATACGGCCCCGCTGGACCCGTTAATTGCCCATTCCTGGGCGCTGGTAAAAAATGCTCCCCATTCCCATTGAGCCTGATAGGATCTATGGGAATGGGGAGGCCGGATGCACCGGCACCATTCAGAATGGTGCCGGTGCATCCGACATGGTCTGTTCGCAGGTGCCGGTCCACCCGGCAGGTCAGTCCTGGTGGGCAGGAAGGCAGCCGCGAGCAGAACTTGTAGTTTGCCGGTCTGGTAACAATGGTACAGGCAAGCTTACTGGTACCGTTGTTTGTGGACCGACAAACATGTAATGAGGCCCAATGTCTTTCTCAGGATGAAAGGAAAATATTAGAATCATAACTACTCTTTCAATGGAATACTTTTGCCAGGAGAGCACAGAAATTACCTTTGGTGATGCAACTGTTTGCCAGAATGATAAAGTTCCCAATGTCTTTCCACAACACATTTTTACCGCAACCACATTTCTTAAAACCAACTGTTTCTTTCGTGGCATACTTGCCTGCCAGGACTAACTACGCGTGGCACCTTTCCTGGTTACCTTCTCTTGCAGGCCACCTCACCAACTTTGTTTGGCGTCTCCGTAATGCTCCATGCCGCTGCGGCGAACTCTCAGAGTATCGGTAATCCGATTGAAAGCTCTTCTGTTACCTCCACCACCATGGGCGTAATTTTAGAGGGGACAGGGGTGTTTGTCCCCCCCAACTTTCATGGTACACCATTTTGTCCCCATTCATTTGGCTGGGGCCCCTTTTCTTAAGATGTCATGTCCCCCCCAACATTTTCAGCAAAGTTACTCCACTGTCCACCACCTGCACAGCCCTTCTCTTGAGCTCCGCCGGCTCCGTTGGGTGTCCATGTCCTCCAGTACTGCCAGGGAACTCGGGTTCAGGAGTGCATCTCCCACACAGCAGCACTTCTCTCCCTGCTGCCTACCACAACTCTGATTCCTGCTACGGATACTCTGCAAAACTGCACGCCTGCTCTTCCTGCATCGGCTTCTGCTGGTGTAAGCACTTCTACTGCAGCTCCAACTGCTTCAGTATCTTTCCGGAAAGCTTCTGCCCCTGCTGCTCCTTCCCTTCTTCTCCCTAACTGTGGTCCATTTTCTGGTTTAAATGCCCCACTCAACCTTGCCTTCAAACAACTAGACTGCATATTCCCTTCAGAGACATCTTTGATACTCATTGCCTCTTGGTCCTTCTTCCTAGTCCCAGTACCACATGCATTATGGATTTTGAAGTTCATAATGGGTTAAGTTGTTTATGTCTATTAATTTCCATTTGATTGTTGAACTGGACGTTATTAGCGTTAGGTGATGTTATGTGAGTGATGGGTGACTTAACATTAGGGCTAAGACTTCCACCTAAGACAAAGTCAGGGCCATTAGAGGATATCACATCTGATTCAGGAACTCCCAAGGTATAAAATGTGTTCTGTCTAGGTAACTTTTCACAGAAGTTTCCTTGGGTTTCCTCATGAGAGGGACTTGTGCGATAACAGCATGGCATCAGATATTTGGGAATTACAGGACACTCATCCCCACAAGATGATGAATACTGCGTCCCTCCCAAAGGAGTCACCACTTCCCCATGACAGCCATCTCCTCCCATGTGATCCTCCCCCAGGGTTAGCATCATGTAATAGTTGCCTTTCCCTGGCCACATGGGAGGAGATCCTAGGCTGGGGTTCAGGATTCATCACAGTGCGTGACAGGAACAATTTATTGTGAAAAATCCCGTGAGCACTATATAGAACCTATTTTGGTGAGCAGGCGTTGATCCACATCTTGTAACTGTCCTAACAATTGTAATATCATTGAAAGAAGAGGGATTTAATGATCCCTTTATCTCTTACTTTCCCCTAGTTCTGCCTACCTGTACTCATTACCAGGAAAATAGTGAGAAACACTAGACAAATATGGAAATATGCAAAATATGGATTGATTCCTTAAGGTAAACACAATTCATATTTTGTGTCTGGGCTTGGATGAATAGTCTGCCTCATAAGCTTCACTTTAGGTTAAATCTCCTTTTTTATATTTGTTTCTTACATTCCTTAAGATCATCCTCATCCTTTTATACCCCTGACGAAAATATCACACAAGAAAGGGGATTGAAACATGTAGGGACAAGTTTCATTGATGTTTTGGGTGTGGAAACCATAGATTCATATTTTGTATGTACTCTATGGAACATTATTTTTAAAAAAATATGTTTTTTGGTCTGTTTAAATTGACTTAACTGATGCATTTGAACTTAGGTGTTTGCATGTTGATCTTTAATATTTCATTTGTTATGTAGATGGTTTTCTTGACTTAGAATTCAAGTAAATTATTTTACAGACTGTGAGGTGTTTTTTCAGATTGTTTCTGGATTACACATAATTTTGTATCATATGTATATTGTCATATGTAATAATTCTGACTAAAGCACCAGGTTAACAAAGGACCACGTGTGCATCTTCAAAGAGAAAGCGAGGAAGACAGCGAAGTTAGGACGAATTGCTGCCTGTTTTTGCTTGCTTCAACAGGACAACCTAATAGGTCCCACACTGAGATTCCCTTTAAATTGCTGCTTAGATCGTCACAAAATGGTGGCAGTTTGCAAAGTATTCGACTTTAGTTTCTTCAAATAATATCTACAACATGGCAACTGCAGATGCACTGTGTTAAGCAGAACATTGCAATGGAAACAAGACTGATACATTCTTCATACCGCCCCAAGGTCCAGCACTACCCTAGCAGGGGCCAAGTTACATAACATGTGAATGAACTCCGTTAAAAGGGTGTAGTATGTGAAATGCAGCATTCGCAATAGAACATAGGTATGTTATTTTGTTATTTTGCATCACGCCATCTATTTTGTAAAGTCATTATCTTCACTGTGTTAGTCTTGTACTTGCTATGCAACAACTGTAACATCTACAGTCTGTAAGAAAGCGCCCAGATGCCTTTAGGGTTGGAGCACTATATAAGCTTAAAAATAAATAAATAAATAAACAATACAAACCATAATTGACATTATCACATACAGTTCTCTGAGGTATCCACATACACTTCCCAGCACTAGGGTGGTAAAGTCAAGCCTAAAATTAGGTATTTCTTAAATACTCATGTGGTATTTCAGAAAAATCCCATATGCATTTCCATAGCTGTGAACTGGGGACTTCCAGCTCTTTAAGATGAGTAGCAATACCCTTGAGATGGATGGGGATGCAGATTTTAATCAAATATCAACAATTCAGATGACACAAATAGCTTGGCAAAATGTTTGTCTGTTTTAATGTAAGTAAGTAAAACAGGGAGTACAACGAGCATCAGCAATCGCTCGATACTCAACTCTGAACTCATTTAAGAAAAAACATTTTTCATAGACCAAATGTGTCACTACTGACGTGTAGACCTGTGTCATTACCGACGTCATCCTGTGTGGCAAGCTTCTAAAACCTATCGGGAAGCGGGATTGGCTCTAAGTGAACTACGAAGTATAGGTGTAATATCTGTATAGAGTAACAGAGAGAAATAATTGGATAGTCAACAAAAGGTGGGACATCTAAGCCCTCCCTTCAAAATGGCCACTATGAACGTCACTAAATACAACGTCCCATTGGCTACACAACTATAGGACCCCCAACTACGTAGTCCTCTACTATTGGCAGGCTACAAACTCCCGTCAATAACTTTCCACCTACGTGAACAGCATACAAACTGAACAACCAGGTGCGGGTTAGCTTGTCCTGATACCATCTTCCCACCAATTAAAAAGGACACTCCATCATTACCTCAACGTTTCAGTGTCAATTAGTGTCTGAAGTTGGCCTTGAGTTTGTACTGTTCTCTGGGATTTTTCAAGGAGTATGGGTACTGTCTGGCTTCCGTGCGTAGGTGTGATCTCCTCATGCGTCCAACTTTCTTCCATCACGTGACTGTATACCATGAATTGAACCTTTTTTTGTGTATTTAACTGTATTTTCCAATAGTCATCTGACGTCTTTGTTTATACTTGACCTTCTTGAACAGGAGCTTCAGTTCTTTCACGCTAATTGTATCTAATTTCAGCCAATTTTGGCTTCTGATAAGACCTTGGCTCTTTGGATCATCCAACTCCTTAACTGAAATATATTCTGTTTAATTCAGTTGCTTTTGTAACTGACTTCAAGAACTTACTTGTTGTTCAAGGCTGCTATATACGTAGTGGAACCTTCATTCTTTATTTAATCCATATGCATCTATGACCTATATATGTATATGTTGGCGCTTGCCGTGATCTATTTACTATAAGCATTTGGCTAGCTTCATGATTGCTTTACTGCTTGCATTTCATTGCATCTGTACACGTTTAAACTAACTAACTATCTTCTTCACGTTTGTGGCATACGTTTCTTCATCTTTATCCCAAAATGCCACTTATCCTTAGTAATTCTTCATTCTTGATAAATCGTCTGCCTCCCAGGTCTGATTATCTTCTATCTATGAAATCGATTCAGTTTTGTATGATGTCACCATTCATCCTGGTCATTCAGTTTCTTTGTTTTATCAGGAATCACATTCAAATGACCATCATAGTGTCTTGGATGTAGGTATGGTTTTCTTAATGGATACTTTACTTCCCATATTCTCTTAGGTATAGGCATTCTTATGGGTACTGCCCAGAGTCATTGCTCTTCTTCTTGCCTTCTGATTGGTGAAATATATGTCGCATACTTTGGTCCATAATTCTCAGGTAATGTAGGAGGGGTAGGTCGAGTAGGGGTACTTGGCTCCTCCTCCACACTCCCCCCTCTAGCCGATTTATCGACCACTCTCACATCTTCTTCCATATCCAGACATCCTAGTCTGAAAAAGTCCCTCTTTGGGATCTATATTTTTATGCCTCCTTTCAGGCATCCAGCTAACTTCAAATGCTCATCTTTGTTCCATGTCATGAGAGTGCACTGTCCACTTGGACAGCAGTAGATCCATCTTCCCACATACCTCCTGTGGTCCTTTGGATACAGGAACTTCGTTCCCTCGGGTTCATGGATGCTAGACTTTACAAAGTCTCTGATCTCTTCATCAGTCAAGTCTTTAGGCTTCCATCCTGGTTCAACATCGATCATGATCTTCATCCCTATGGCTTTCTTTGATGTCTTCCTACACTGCAAGATTATTATCTTGATCATCACACACAATCCAAGCATCACTAACAATAGCAACACTCCAAGAAATTTAAACATATCTGCCATGCATTGTGGAACCCATGAGTAGAGAATTCCAAACCAGTTGTCATCAGCAATATCTTCTACTTCTTCTATCATCTGACCATGAAGTTTCATCAACATGTTTATGGCCTCTGTCAAAGTTCCATTTTCATCATCGTGAGAAGGTATAAATGTGCAACGTTATTCTCCAATTTTGGCACAACCACCTCCATCCATGGCTGTAATCATATCCAGAAAAGATCTGTTCTGGAGAGCCATTAGTCTTACAGCTCTCAGTTCTTTCTGATTGCATTGAATCCTTTTATAGTTGTGTTAATTGTCTGTTATAATTCCCATCCAGTGATTTGTAACCACTTGGTATTTGCTCCAACCTGGATTCTTGGCATAAATATCATTGTGAACACTGATGAGGTCTGGCTGAACAGCCTCTGTTCACAAGGAATTGCCTCAAATGCTTCTATTGGTTTAGCAGAGAAGTAATTCTCTCTCTTTGTTCGATTTATCAGCTCCACAGATATCCTCCTCCTTAGATTAGCATCTGCTCTTGGAAAACTGTCAATGTTCAGGTCACTTTTAGGAATCACCAATGCAGGGACGTCGACATTCACAATTGTGCAAATTCCTCCCCAGTCTTTAGGCAGTATGATGTAGGCTTTTGATCCGCAAGCCCAATAATGATCCATTATTACTGCTGTTCCATGCACCATTCCTGGTGCATCGAATATTCGTCCACAGTTCTGATTTGCTCCCATTTTTCTTGTACCATTGTTCCTGAAGCAAAACTTAGAACTTTCTAATGGTACTATCTGCAATGGTTCTCCCCTGTCTTCGACCCATGTCAGTAGTTTAGCAAGTCTTGGCCATAATGGTGTGCATAACATTTGCAAATTCTCAATTGTTTCTTTATAGTATCCAATGATCATCCATGTGCTGCAGATCACCACCCCTTTTTCCCATCCGTCTGGTGATAGTACTGTTCCCCAAATCTGCATTTGTCCTCTGTTCTTCCATCTGCGAGCTTCTTCTGTAATTTTTACTTTGACATCAAGTCTTTTGTTCATTTCTCTTCTGATTTCTGCTCCTTTCACTCCAGGTTTCTCATATCTGATCACCATACCCCTTGTTTTTGCATTGTTTCTTGTCTTTATATCTTGTATGTAGTCATCTTCATCTGGATATATGTTTTCAGTTGCCCATTTAAGAGAAGCATTGCTTCCCATAAATTTACCTCTTGTCTTACAAAGTGCTATGTGCGATAGGCAATGTGCTGTCTGAACATCAATTTCAATTGCTATTAAGATATTTGACTTCCCCATTCTGTATGACAGGAGTGCACATACGAAGCAGTCTTCTTCTGACATCCTTCTTCCAACTTCTTTCATGTGTTGGTACCATATGTTGTTTCCCAGTTGTGCTGTCCTGTCTAGATAATCATTCAGTTCATAATTGTCTTCTTGGGTGCTTCTTTTAATTCTCAAAGTCTTTTTGTAGTTTGCTATAACCACATCTCTGAACACATCAGTATAGCTTCTTCTGGCTGGTTGATTTGCAGGAACATCCATCCTTTTCCCTGAGTAGAAGAAAGTTCTGTAAGTCTTTCTTTATCCCTCTGTCTCTTTCTGGCAATGGCTATAAACGGCCATATTGATTCTTTTATCATCTCTGCACATAATTGTCTTGTGGGACTTGTGCTTGGGCTTTTTGTCACTGGATCAGGTGTGTCTGCATGGTGTCCAGTCATAATTTCGAAAACATAATTTCGAAAGTCAAAAAAGTCGAATCAAAAATGTCGAAAAAAAAAATGTCGAATTGTTTTTTTTTTCGATATTTTTTTTGGGCTCTAGTTTCTGTGAAAAAAATAGGTAAAAATAAAAAAAGGGGGATTGGGGGGGAACCCCCCCATTTCGAAAAAAAAACGTCATTAAAAAAAAATTCGACATTTTTTTTTTCGATGTTTTTTTTTCGACTTTTTGACTTTCGAATATTTTGTATTCGAAATTATGTCTATGAACCTGTCTGCATGCATTATCTGTGTGGGCCCAACCTTTGTCAATCCCTTATTTTGCTTGTTTTGCCGACCCTGTCTCCGGCTTTCAAAAGTAGTGTTTGAAGCATGTACTATGTGTGATGTATTGCTAATAACATCCATTTCAATCTCTGGTATCAGTCCATTTTTTCTAGGGATGGGAAAGACTACAAAAGGCCTGGGTTGTTTTGTAGTTGCCACTTTTATTTTTTCCTTCTGCTCAGACACATATATAGGAACATTTGCATCATTTGCTCCTATATAGAAAGAGGTTCTAACTGTCAGTGAAAGCAGTTTAATATGAATACAATACATTTGTAAACAATACAATGGTAGGTGAGTCGACAGCACCTGCTTCTAGGCCTTATGACTGTCCGTCCTCTTTGGGCAGTACGAAATTGCTGCTCTGGTTCCCCATCTCGATCATTTGATGCTAAGGATGGAAATATATTTTTACTGGCACTGCATTTTAGATTTGTTTTTGGAACCTTTGTCGTCTTCTACAGCATTCGTCCTCGATCAGTTTAGCTGCTTTCTGGAACCAATTTGTTTCAACCAATCGTGGTGCAAATATTCTTTCATCATGAAATAAGATGGTCTCTGTGAGCTGCGATGAACTCTGCTTCATTAACTAGTTCCCAATCTATACCTCGAATCTGCTTCAGACCAGATGCCATTGTAGTTTCCCTGTCAGCATGAACAAAGTTTTAAGTGTTATCACTTCCTTGATCTGTCCCTCGGAGGAAAGGTTTCTATACAGCTCTGTGGTTTCTTTCAGAATAGATTGCCACCTGGATTATTATGCCTTCCAAGATCACGTTCAAATATTTAGTATTTCTTGGGTCCCTTAGAAATGACACCACATCCGTGTGCCTTCCACTGAGATGCAGGTAGTCTTCAATTAAACGAAAGAACACCACACTGACCAGTCTATGTTCTGCGTCATGTGATAGGGGCATTTGAATTTTCTTCACTAAACTCAGGCAGTTTCAAAAACTCTTCGATGATGATTATAAGCAGTCGTCTAACCATTTTTTCATTGTCAGTTTTGCCAAGAAAATCTGGTATGTGACTAGTTCTCCCCACCAGTCGCGGGTAAGAGCGCAATATCAACTCAGATGCACAGAGTGTTTGAATGTGTCCTTTTACTCTTTTATTTGTAGCTAAAAAGGGAGTGTCCAAATTAAGCCACAGTCCACTAACAAGTTCTTCCTGCTTTCCACTTGATAGGTTATGTGTCCTTCTTCCTCATCATGGATCTCACCTGCACGCACTGTGGTTCTTCTCCGATGATTCTAGCTTCTTCATGGTGGGGTGTAAGCAGAGGTCTCTCTCCGGTGTAGATCTTTATGTCACCCAGGAAGATCCAAGCTTGCCTACCCTGCACTTTGACAGCAGATAGTATGACATCCTCGACAATAAATGGACCGTGAAAGCGGGGCTTATCCCACTTTTTCCTTGTATGGTTAAGAATCAGGATCTTGTCCCCTGGGTAAGTTCTTGGGCGTATACATTCGGGAGTTTGGATTGTTGAAGCATCTCCTTCTGTGTGCTGTACTGCTGTACACCCTCATCTCTGCAAATGTCCTGAAATTACAGAAAAACTACCTGTTAAACAGTTCAAGTAGTTTTGCAATTAAAGTCCTAACACTCCTGATGTTGGCTGAGCATCACTTCTAACTCGGGATGGAGGCATTAAAGGAATTCTCATTCTCCTGCCAGTCACAATCTCATGCGGCGTAGGATGGTGGTCAGAACCTGTTGGTTCCTTAATGCATACAATACCAGTGGTAGGCAGTGCAACCACCCTTTTTTCAAAGTAAGCTTAAATTTAGCAATGCTTTCCTTTAACAGGCCTTTGAGCTTTTTACAGATACCATTTGCTTGGAGATGATAAGCCAAAGAAAACATATCTTTTATTCCGAGCAGCAAAGTGATCTGCTCGAAAACTGCGTTAACAAAATGCCATCCATTATCTGATCTCATTACTTCACACACCCCCCATCTAAGAAACACTTCCCGCACCAAAAACCTGGTTGCACAGGTAGAGTCTGGATGTGTACATGGACCTGCCTCTATCCATCTAGAAAAGGACATACTATAACTAAAAGGTATCTGTATCCATTACAAACTTGTATCATGTCGACATAGTCGATATGCAAGTGCTGAAAATGGCCATTTGGTCTTGGGATCACACCCCTCACCATGTGTAGTGTATACCCAGCCATGAACTGCTGGCAAATAATACAATTTACCATACAAAATGCAACATGTTCCATTAGGTTTGGTACAAACCAATCCTTAGCAATGGTTACAGCAAGATTCTCCTAGTTGTATGTGCTGGATAGTGTAATTGTTCTAGCACTATCTTTGATAAGGCTATAGGCATTACTCGTTTACCAGTGCTGTCTTATCGACACAATGCTTCAGAGGGGTTTAAAGAACACCCCCTTTACTTCTATAAGTTCTTTTCTTCTTGCGGTGGCTCCCCCTGGAGTTCTGCTATCTGTGTTTTGGGCATATGGTTGTATCCCTCATCCACATTTAATATTACAGTCATTCTTTCATTTACATCAATGGTTTGAACATTCATCATTTCTATATGTGTATTTGCTATGCGTTTGGCTTCAGCATCTTCTGCTTGATTTACCCGCAAGATAAAATCTGTTCCTTTTGTGTGAGCTGTGCATTTAATGACTGCTATGCCCACTGGGAGTTGAAGTGCCTTAATGAGCCTATCCAATAGGCCGCGTGCTGCACTGGCATGCCGTCCGTTCAGAGGGAGCCCCACCTTTTGAAGCGTGCTAAACATGCATGCACCGTTGATGTCACATAGGCGGAGTCGCTGTACACTGTTACTTCCTGGTCTGCGAGATTCTCAATTGTGAGCATCAACCTCAATAATTCTTGCGCTGAATAATGAGATGGTAATTGAGTACTTACGTGCACTCAAAATTCTCCATTTGCCAAATGTTTCACTACCGCGGCACCTGTATATCTTTGCCCGTCATTTTGATCGATTCTGGAAGAACCATCAATGAAGACAATCTCTCCCCCTGCAAGTGCATTCTCCTTTACTCTGGGGAGTTCATCACAGAACTCTTCATAGTTTGCACAATCGTGTGTAGGTTCTCTGTCTGTTATAGGCTCAGCTATAAACATAGCAGGATTCACTATATTACCACTGACTATTTTAATTGCTGGAGTCAATTTGATTACCTCATAGGCAGAAGCCCTTTGAGTAGTCAACGTACCTTTTGGTT
Source organism: Ambystoma mexicanum (assembly GCF_040938575.1). Lineage (NCBI taxonomy): Eukaryota > Metazoa > Chordata > Amphibia > Caudata > Ambystomatidae > Ambystoma > Ambystoma mexicanum. Next base: position 504,829,765 of record NC_090940.1, on the reverse strand, counting down.
TTTCCAGAATAACAAATAGTGCGTGTTCAACAAATAACATCATGGAACATCCCATCACTATGTTTGTTGCTTTCTCTATAGCGAACAAGGCAGCTGCTAAACTTACTCAGTCCAAAATTCCACTGTAATATGCAAGGTGTTTATACCCCAATGTAGTTCTTTGTGTAAGTACTGATGTCATAAAAGTATCATCTGTGTTCGAGAATAAGAAGAATTCCTCTGCATAATTGGGAATCCCCAAAACTGGAGCTGTGCAAATGGCTTTTTTCAGTTCATCAAACCCTACTTCCAGTGCCTCCGTCCACACGATTCTTTCTTTCATAGCCTGTGCTTTCTTTAATGCCTGCAAAAGCGACCTAGTGTACGAGCTCTAGTGAAAGACCCATGCTCGAACATAATTGCATAATCCTAGAAAACTCTGAATTTGTTTTATCGTGTGTGGCTTGGTTGTTTTTAAAATGGCCTCAGCCCTTTCAGGAGTAACTTTCTTTCCCTCACGTGAAATCAATTGGCCTATGTACAACACTTCTTGTTGACAATATTGTAACTTTTCCTTGTCAACCTTATGTCCTTTGTCAGCAAGTATAATCATCTGAACAGTATCATGTCTGCACTCTTCCTCTGTGGTGCTTTAAACTAAAATGTCATCTATGTATTGCAGCACAATGCTTTCTAAAGCAATATTGCTCAAGTCCATCTGGAGGACTTTGTTAAAAATGGATGGGGACTCACAGTACCCCTGGGGCAGCCTTGTGCTTTTTAATCGCACTTGTCTAAAAGTGAACAATGTCAAATCTTGTGAGTCTTTATGCAATGGGATTGAGAAAAATGCATTTTTCAAGGCAATCACCGCGAGGTATCGTGCATCAACAGGTATATTAAATAGAATCGTGGATGGGTTAGGGACTAGAGGGAACTCGGCCTCTACAATCTTGTTTCTTGGGCGAAGGTCTTGTATAAAACGCCATGACCCCCCCTTTGATTTTTTAATAGGATAAATTAACGTATTACATGGTGACTCTGACGTCACTAGGATACCTTGGTCCATCATGGCGGAAATTGTCTTGAAAATTCCTTCATCTGCCTCTCAAGACATGGGATATTTTAGTGCTTGAGGTAAAATTGCTCCTGGTTTCAATTTAATCTTTACTTCCCCAACTCCTTTCAGTAAGCCTACGTCATAGGGGCCTGTATTCCACAATGAGATTGGCACTTTCGCCCTATCTTCATCAAAATATTCAGGATGCTTGTTTACTAGCATCATTCTCTGCGGGACCTCTCTCTTAATCGCTTTGACCCAATAAGTAATTCACATTTCAAAGATCGTGAAATCGTCAGATTTGTCATCTCCAAACAAATCTTCATCAGTGACGTCAGTCACTTTGCGGCCTTCCTCGATTGCAATTACTGTGCACCATCGTCTACCTTTTTCATTAGTTGCATCAAGCAAAACCATATTTGCTCAGACTATAGCTGCTTCTATGGCTAAGGGGAAATTCACTCCTCTTCTTCATCCATGGGTATCTGTGGTCTAAATAGAAACTCATCTGGTTTTCTCATGGTTCTGCCTACTAGACCTGGCAGCCACGTTAACAGAATACGTATCCCATAATGGAACACTTCGGGTTCCAATGGTATTGCTCTAGGCACTATTTATCCTGCGTATGCCCTAATCATTTCGCACATGTTTAAATAATGCATCCCCGGTGTTCAGCATACTATGCCATCATCTGTAAATGAAATGGTCATTTGCCTTGAATAAAGCAGTGGCACCTTCATATCACACTCTCCTATAGAGACTGGTAATTCTTCTGTAAAAGGAACACGACTCGTAGCTCCTATAAAGCCCCTAGTATTCATCGCAACGCCAGACATTGAAAATGTGCCCTCACGTATACACAAAGGAGTATGCTTTGCCACCTATAATTATGTCTATCCTCGGCTCTTCAAGAGGATTCAGTGTAATAGATAAGACTGAACACATCTGGTCCCCCAGTGAGCTGTTCTATTATGGGTACAGCCTTACTCCATCACTCGTGAATGGATTTCCTCCATCAACAGTGACACCTCCTATTCTACGCGTCATAGGCTGCTCTGTGTTTGTGTTTTGCTGGAGTTGCATAGGAGATTGCTGCAATTGTCCTTGCCGTTGATTACCTGTCATTTGCTGGGGTTATAAGCGTTGCTGCACTCTTAGCGCTTGCTGCTGCACTTTTTTACCTTGCACAACTCAATTTCCGCTCTGTTGTGAATATGCAGGTGGATTTGGCATTCCCTGTCTCGTAAACTGAGCATTCTGTACCATCCCTTGGCTTCTACACATACAAGCTATGTGCCCTGTCATTCCACACATCCAACACACAAGCAGTTGTCTTCCTATCTGCCGATTTTGCATGTTTTGATTACTATTTTGAAAACTTTGAAACCCTTGTTGGTTGTTCTTTAAACTTCCTTGATTATTCTTCCAATATCATTGATTACCTTGCCAACCTCTCCCTTGATATCCCCTTCCTCTTGGAGCATATCCATTATTTGTCTGATCAAACTGTCTTTGGTTATTTATTTGTGGCATAGGTACTGCTTGCTGTGGGTTTGATCTGCCCACATTAGTTAACATTGCCCCTTGAATAGCGGGATAACCTTTTCTGTACTAACTTTGCTTCCTAACCTTTTCTTGCATCGTCTTTTTTGCGATTCTTATCCTGTAGGAGTCTGCAATAATGTGCGATGGTCAACTGAATTTCAAACTATGGTTTTGCTTCTATCCCCACTAATTCCTTGAGCTGCTTCTGTACTTGCTCTGGCAGCCCTTGGCATAATATATGATAAAATACAGGTATAGAATTCCCCCATGCCTCACGTGTTTCAAGTGCCCATGCATCTTGAAAACTTTGAATATAAAGCAACGGATCCTCGCCTACTTTCATCTTTCTTGCTATTATAGCTCCCATATCAGACGTGTCCATATATAGCGTTTGAAGTGCTTTCCAAATCGCTGCTCTACAGTTATTAAACAGTGCTCCATCATGCGCGGTGTTGACTGTAGACACACCAGGATAACCTGCTCACGTCCATACGTCATCAGCTCTATAACCAAGTATGGCGATTAGAAGACCTTTAATATCTCCTATAGCTAATGTATTGCCTCCCGTCATTTTTTTCTAACTCATGTATCCATTTTCTAGTGCCGGAAGTTACATTTGGGAGTTTACATTTTAAGTTTTCACTGTACATTTGGGGCCATGGCATATACTGTGGTCTGGCTCCTCCTTTTTCTAACAAAGGGAACTGTGATGAAATTCATTCTCATCCCTCATCATTTGCCTATCTATTGCTGGAGTGAGATTCCCACATCTCCGTCTACCTGGCAATTACCTTAGCGTGCTTACATAAGGCGGCGACTCCCCCCTCTGACCATGGGGTTTCCCCTTATGTCGGTCTGACTGTGTCAGTGGCTTTGATGCCTTAGATATAGGAGGTAATTTTAAATCTGACTATGGTACTTCTTTATCCAATGGCGGATGTTCTTCTAGCTCACTTATAAAACTCCTAACTTCCCTAGAGTAGGTTTCCCTATCTTCGTCTGATACTTCTTGTGCCCAACTGGTGCAACTCCTCTCATCGTTATCTCTATTTATTGTTAACCTGTCTAAAGACAGCTCCTTTTGTCTCGTACTACCGAAGGCTTCCTTCGTGTCATACAACTGCATGCTCTCAAGACACTAATTTCTTCCCTTCCTTTGTGCTTCTTTCTGGGCTTGCATTTCGTGATATACTTTATCAATCATTTCCCCAATGCTTTACGAATCAAATTCATCTTCCAGATTTACTCCAGAAGTGCTTGGAAATGGCTCAGACTAGGGAAAGAATTCCTCTATGTCTTCCCAGTTTACCCGTGGATTGGGATCTCTTACTTCCCTTTCCAAACAATCAAGATCGCATGCTCTCTGTCTCCTTTTGCGTTCCATGTCATCATCAACTTCTCTGTGCTTTCTCGCCTCTTCTCTTATTTTATCTTCCTCTTTCTTTTTCATATCCCTCTGTTCATTTGCCTTTCCTCATCTCTTCACCTTTGTATTCTTTTCTCTCTTATCCTTTCCTTTTCATCGCCTTCTATTCTTTTCTCCTTTAGCCTTTATTTTTCCTCAGCTGTTTTTCTTTTATTATCATGCTTTCTTTGTTCTTCTGCTCTCTCTTGTTTTTTAGTTTGCTCATCTTGATATCCTGCTCTCGTCTTTGTCTATCTTTTCTTCTCGCTCCTTCGTCTCTCAATCGTTCATCCCTTTTTTTGTCTCTCCTGTCTTGTTCGTCTTGATCTACCCTTTGTCTTACATCTTCGATGCCGTTACCATCGAGTTTAAGTAAAATCTGACCTCCCAACCATTTGTTCTGTACGAGCGCTATCTCAACAGTTTAATCCCTTCCATCTCTTTTTTTCTCTCCCGTGGTCTAGAGATGTACTTGCATGATCACTTCTCTCCTTATCGCGTCTCTCCTTGTTCCTCAGGATGACTTTGGAGGTTATATCTTTCTCTGTGTCTTTCTCTGGGCCCTTGTCACTACTTTGCATAGGTGACTCGTATGACGGATTGCTATATCCCGTTGCTGCTTTAAGTTCTCTCAATGGGTATAACCCTTCATCTTTTCTTGTCTTTTATTTCAGACGGGACGGGTGGAGCAGAAGGCATATGTTAAGTATCCAATCTAAAGGAGGCTTCTCCTCCTTCTCATGTTCATACATTTTCCAAAGCTCTATACTCGCTAGGCGTTTTTCTAACTTTTTTCCTGTGCATACAGCATGCAAATATGTCGCAATATGTTGTAGAATTGTTCTCGATAATGACCCGCCTTGGGGCCATGGCATAAACATTTTGTCTGCAGTCCCTTTAACCCATTCTGAACTGTACTGTTTAAGTTTAAGTGCGCACTTTGGTAGCTGTTTGCAAAGATGCACTAATGGCATAACTTCTTCCATTTCCAACTTCTTTTTTTTCTCCTTTTATTACCATTTCGCTTATGTTCTAGTTACAGTTTTCAATTTTATTTTTCAATCAACATACACTTATGAATGAGCACCAATCGTCGCAAGCTCCAATCCCATTTATAAAGCAATTCTTTACTTTAATCTTGCTAAAAAACTACCATCAAAGTTTAATATTAAAACAATCACATTTTGCGTCAAATTTCAAATTTCTTTATTACTTAAAACATTTATTTTTCTCAACAGTGACGTCACCACACTTTTCAACCACATAAAACAAAACAGACGGACTTAACCAGTCACATATACGTGCACCTTATGATCCTTTTCTTAGGACTCGTCTTACCCTCTACAATTCTTGTTCCGACTGGAAATTAAGCCAATTCCCTTAGAAAGTCTTTAAACTTATCTCGTCTCCAATATGTCCCTCAGAAAAGTGGGCTCTGAATTAAGGCTTCTGCTAGCATTCTTTAAAATCTAGGAACAGGGCGTATCCTTATAGCGTGGCTACACCTCACGACTATTTTCCTCATATATTACTTAGCAACGCTCAAGTCAATATCTTTCCCCATATACATATATTTTATGCTCTTACTCTTGCATTATATTTTATCCCGCCTCCCTCTGTTACTCTCCATTATTTATTATTATGCATCCCTTTTGCCACACTCTTTGGTCTTTCACTCACCATTTGCATGTTTTCGTCTTCGGACCCTCGGGATCACCGCCTTCATTACCGCCTCTTCGAGCTGCTTTTCGATCAGCTTCTCGTAGATGTGGGAGGGGTTCCTATTCAAACTAGGCATCCCGTCAATCCTGACTGCAAGTTTTAGGCCCTATTTCTAACCATGATCTACGGGGAGCTTCACGTCCTGTCAGCCGAATGGCAAAGGTCGTGCGATATTGCAGAGACCCTACAGTTTACTTATGTCGACAGCCGATGGTATCTTATCAAACCATCCTCTCCGCTACCAAGTGAACTGGGGACTTACAGCTCTTTAAGATGAGTAGCAATACCATTGAGATGGATGGGGATGCAGATTTGAATCAAACATCAATAATTCAGACGACACAAATAGCTTGGCAAAATGTTCGTCTGTTTTAATGTAAGTAAGTAAAACAGGGAGTACAACGAACATCAGCAATCGCTCGATACTCAACTCTCAACTCATTTAAGAAAAAACATATTTTTTATAGACAAATGTGTCACTACTGATGTGTAGACCTGCGTCATTACCAACGTCATCCTACGTGACAAGCTTCGAAAACCTATCGGGAAGTGGGATTGCCTCTAAGTGAACTACTAAGTATAGGTGTAATATCTGCTTAGAGTAACAGAGAGAAATAATTGGATAGCCAACAACAGGTGGGACATCTAAGCCCTCTCTTGAAAATGGCCACTATGAACATCATCACTAAATGTACGACATCCCATTGGCTACCCAACTATAGGACCCCCAACTATGTGGTCCTCTACTATTGGCTGGCTACTAATCCCTGTCAGTAACTTTCCACCTATGTGAGCAGCATGCAGAATGAACAACTAGGTGCGGGTGAGCTTGTCTTGATCCCAGCTTCCCACCAATTAAAAAGGACACTTCATCCTCACCTCAACATTTCAGCGTCAATTAGTGTCTGAAGTTGGCCTTGAGTTTGTACTGTTCTCTGGGATTTTTTAAGGAGTATGGGTACTGTCTGGCTTCTGTGCCTAGGTGTGATCTCCTCATGCGTCCAACTTTCTTCCATCACATGACTGGACTCCAGGAATTGAACCTTTTTCATGTATTTGACCGTATTTTCCAATAGTCCTCTGATGTCTTTCTTCATACTTGACCTTCTTGAACAGTAGCTTCTGTTCTTTCACGTTAATTGTATCTAATGTCAGCCAATTTTAGCTTCTGATAAGACCTTGGCTCTTTGGCTCATTCAACTCCTTAGCTGAAATATATTCTGTTTTATTCAATTGCTTTTGTAACTGCGACACTGACTTAGAGGCCTTCCTCATTGTTCAAGACTGCTATATACGTAGTAGAACCTTCATTCTTTATTTAATCCATACGTATCTATGATGTATATATGTATATGTTGGCGCTTGCCGCAAACTATTTACTATAAGCATTTGGCTAGCTTCATGATGGCTTTGCTGCTTGGGTTTCATTACATATGTACACGTTTAAACTAAATATCTTCCTCACGTTTGTGGCATAAGTTTCTTCATCTTGATTCCAAAATGTCACTTATCCTTAGTACTTCTTCATTCTTCATAAATCATCTGCCTCTCAGGTCTGATTATCTTCTAACTATGGAATCGATTCAGTTTTGTATGACATCACCATTCATCCTGGTCATTCAGTTTCTTTGTTTAATCAGGAATCGCATTAAAATGACCATCATAGTTTCTTGGATGTAGGTATGGTTTCCTTAGTGGATACTTTACTTCCCATATTCTCTTAGGTATAGACATTCTTATGGGTACTGCACAGAGTATTTGCTCTTCTTCTTGCCTTCTGATTGGTGTAGTATATGTCACATACTTTGGTTCATACTTTTCAGGTAATGTAGGCGGAGTAGGTGGAGTAGGGGTACTTGGGTCCTCCTCTACAGCTGTATGAGTGATGTAAATGCACACAACACAACAATGGGTTACCTGCTGTTGTCTAATGGAGGAAAATCAAGAGCAGGGTCATCAATGGCCCTTCTGGGGTGGGGTTGTGCATCTCCATGCAGAAACATGGTAACAATAACAAGAATCACAATGCCAATGCATGCTGTTCACATTCACACACCCTTGTAGCTCACACGGTTTTTGGGCCAGAAGTCACCACAAGGAAAATATTTAGTTATTCAGGGGGCAACATTTATTTTACCTCTGTTTTTTTGGAGAAGCTAAAATTATGGGTAATACCTTTGAAGTTCAAGAAGTATTTCAACTCATAGCTGTGCGGTATTTAGGTTATATAATATTCTTTAAAAAAGGGAGGGTGGCAAATACCTCAGTTCGCATTAGTATGTCTGGTAACAAAAAGGAAGAAGTCCAAATACTGACTACATTTTTATCAATTGATCTGACTCATTTTTATCAATTGATCTGATTCAGAACCCACATCTGGTGGCGAGGGCAGAAGCCCCCACCCATCTGCAGCACCGAAGCAGCAGCAGTGGAGGACCAGATCCGCCTCACAGCCGTGCCGTGACACCAGTCCAGGAGCCTCACCTCTTCCCCTTTATGTGGATCTTCCTCCTGGTGAACTGACCATCCAGTCCTGTCGGAGTTTACCCCATCCAGCACCCCATTTCACCCTGGGCAGCCCGGGTTGCAGGCCTGCATCAGCGCCGACATTGAATTGGGAAAACAAAATGTCGGGCGCGATGCGGCCCCACAACAAGTCTAAGCGTCCTCGCGGTTGCTAAGCAACCAGTGTTTTGAAATTGACCCATATCCACCAGCAGGCGGAAGAGCCAGCCTCATCCAAAGCCATCTAAGGCTCTGTATGCCCCTGTTCGCGCTTGTGCACGCTATCTCCACCACTCATGAATCTCATCCCAAGATTGTTTTACTTCTTGTCCTGTTGACTCTAAAGCTACCGAACTCCATACGCAATTGACTGCTTTCAGTGGCAGTTAATGATTCTCTGCACATTGCTGCCGATCACCTTGTATAATTACGGTCAGTAGTGTTCTCTGCCCATGGTGTTTACTCACTGTGCTAACCGCCTGTAATGCTAATTTGGCCACAGTTGCTTCTTAGCCCGTTATGCTATCCTGCCCATTACAGCCTGCTCTAAGTGTATTAATGCTAACCTGGTGTCTACTGATCTGTTACCTGCAATGTTATTGTAATGCTCTACAGCCCTTAATGCTTTCCTGCACAATGCTGCCCCACAGTCTGTAATTGCTATATTTGCCCACTGCAGCCTGCTGTCAACGTGCAATAGTGACCCGTATTGATACGTGCTCACTGCTGCCTGCCCACCGTACTAATTACAGCCTGCTGTGACACCTGGCCCCTGCTTTCCCACCCACACCATGCTGCCCAATCTCACAAGTAAGATCGATTGGAAAACACTCACCAGTCGCTCTACCTCCTTTACCACAACATGCGCTCTCTTACTCACACTAGCCACCCACCACCACATCACTACTCTCACTAACTCTCTCTGCACTCAACCTCCACTGCACCACTCCACTCCCGCTCCCCACATGCACACCATCATGTCCAGCCTCATCACCACCCAACAACCTCTAAGCCCACACTTAGCCACCTCATGCTCACCATCCACCAGACGCACCAAATTTAGAACCAGAACTCAACCATTAGATCTCATTTACTCCCCCATGTCTACAGCTCACCGTAATCTCTGCCTAGGCTCCCGTTCCTCCCTCAAACATACCTCACACCTCATACACACGCACATACAAAAATTCACACCCAGAGCACACACTACACCTGACGCAGACTGCATCCATGCCAGCATCAAGCCCAATTCCGCACCCACTCCACACCTGAAATGTGCCCTCCTCAACGTTCGCTCACTACCAGCACATGCTCCAGAAATACACAATCTCCTTTCCAACCAGAACCTCGACTTATTGGCCATCACAGAAACATGGCTACATGAAGTATCCGACCCTACGGTCGCTCTCGCACTCCCCCCTGACTACACCATTTTCAGAAAGGACAGACTAGGTTGCACAGGAGGAGGAGTAGCCCTCATCTCTAAAGAAACCCTCACCATCAGACCCGTTAGTCACTCCTGGGATAGCAATTCCGACATCCTTTCTGTCAAGCTTGCACTGTCCCCCAACAACACCACCAATATACACATACTATATCGCCCCACTGGCCTCCAAGCAGACCTCCACCTCACCCACCTATTCAGCAATAACATCGAAGGCTCTACTAAGACCCTTCTTCTTGGAGACTTAAACCTAGGATTCAGTGACTCCAATGACAAAGCCACCACCTCCCTCTCTAAAGAGCTCACCGACCTAGGATTCACACAAAATGTCTCATGCCCTACACACTCCAAAGGCCGCACCCTTGATTGGGTTGCAGACCACAATTGTTTCACCACTGTCACAGCCAACACAGCCTTGCTGTGGACAGACCACAACTGTATTGAGTTCGCCCTACCCTTTTCTTCCACGCCACAAATCCTCACACAGTCTCCCACTGCTCAAGTAAGAAGTTAAAAAACTCACACAAGATAACCTACGACGTTACCTTGACACACCAGCACTAGCTCCACCTTTCTCCAACGATCCGAACACCTTAGCGGACATATACAGAGATACCCTCTCTACAGCCATCAATTCCATAGCACCACTGGAAAACAAAAAGGAAAAAGTCACTGCATAAAAATTCCTGGTTCACTGAAGAACTACAGTCACTATGCTCCCTCAAAAGAGAGGCTCAGAAAAGCTGGCAAATCAACCCCAGCAACAACACTAAGAATTGCTTTACTCTCATCTCCCGCCAGTATAAAGATGCTATTACTAAAGCCAAAGCAAACTCCTTCAACATCCGAATATCCAATGCCAATTCACAATTTAAGGAAATCTTTGCTTTCTTCAATTAACTCATCTCTCCTCCAAACACCCCAGATGAGATCATCAAAGATGAAGCATGGTGTACCAGTATCCAAGCTGCCATGCTCAATAAAACCCACCTCCCCTACACCAAACTCTACCAAACCTCTATTCACCTTCAGGAACATCACTGAACCCGAAGTCATCAGCCTCCTCAAAAACCTCAAATCTTCCATGTGCAAAGGGACATCTGTTAACCTAAGCTCACAAAGGACTGCGCAGACCCCCTCTCTCCACTCCTGACAGCCTTCATTAATGCCTCTTTTAGAACAGGCACCATTCCCGCCAGCCTCAAAGAAGCATGGCTACGCCCCTCTGAAAAAGCCCTCATTAGACCCAGCACAGCCTAATAATTATCGCCCCATAGCCACTGTGCCATTCCTCCTCAAGATCCTGGATAAAGCAACCCACTGCCACATCCAACAATTCCTAGAATCCCACTTCATTCTCGGGACTAGGCAATCAGGGTTCAGCAAAGGTCACAGCACGAAAACGGCCCTAGTTGACCTCAAAAAACAGATCACCCAAATCATGGACAAGGAAAGCCAGCCCTCCTCCTACTCCTTGACCTGTTGGCAGCTTTTGATTTGGTTGACCATAAAACACTTACCTCACCAAATCAGCCAACTTCTCAAATGAAGCAGCGCTATGGATCACCTCCTTCCTGGAAGGAAGGGCAATGAAAGTATTCTCCAACATAGCCAACGCTGCCCCCACCACTATCCACTGCGGAGTCCCACAAGGCTCCTGCACAGCACCCACACTATACAACTTGTTTACGAAGCCCCTCTTCGACAAGCTTGACCCCCTACGTGTCACGTATACCAACCATGCTGATGATACCTAGGTACTCTTACCTCTCACCGGCTCCTATAATAAGGACACTCAAGCTCTTCACTCTGTATACACCACCATTCAAGCCTGGATGGCAGCCAATAGCCTCTGCCTCAATGGGGAGAAGAATGAAATCATTATATTACGTCAAAAAACCACACTAGCAAAACTAGATAAATTGTATTCAAACTTCACCATTGACAATACGACCATCCCTGTCTCCACCTCTGTAAAGTCTCTAGGTGTCTACATAAATTCAACACTACCCATGATTAGACAGGTCAGCGCCATCACCTCCGCCTCAGCCCCTACCACCAAACTCATCAACGCAATAAAACATACCCATCAATGCCAAACTGCCTATCAATAGCTAGAGCCAACATTGGAGCAAAACTAGACTACTGCATTGTCCTCCTAGCAGGTACATCCACAAAAAACCTTAACTGACTCCACGTCACGCAAAACAATGCCCTAAGAGCTGCACTGAGCCTTCCCAAAAGAGAACACATTTCCCTCGCCAGAAAGGAAGCTCACTGGCTTCCAGTTCAAGAGCGCATCACATTTAAAATACTCACTCTCACGCCTTGAAACACTTGTGTATAGGTGCGTTACAAATGCCATATCATATCATATCATATCACAAATGTCTTAACCTCACAGCACTATCATACCTTGCTGAGACTATAACCAAATCCAACCCTACACGACCAACTAGGACTCACTACGCCAACCAACTTCACATACCACACATCAACAGAGCCAAAGCTGGGCTTCCCCTACATAGCTGCCAAGCTATGGAATGCTCTACCCCCAGAGATCAGAGCAGAAAACTCTCTCCCTGCCTTCCGGAAAAAAATCAAAACCTCCCTTTTTATCTAACCCTCTGCATGTTCCTACCCGTGTAAAAGATTCTAGGAAAAACTATTCCTGTAAATTAGCTTGTTGTCCTCTGTCATTGTCTGTAACTAAGCTTTCTGTCTGTAACAAGCGCCATGATGCCTCCGGGCTGCTGCGCGCTCTACAAATCTGAATAAATAATAATAATAATGATCCTCTTGGTAATATTACCTCTCTTCTCAATGCTTGGAACTCCAACAGATGGACGGATATCTGCCCTTTTCACATTGTGTCCTGGGTGAGGGTGCCTTTAACTCTTTTTGGTGGGTCTCTTAAAAGGGAACAGCCTGAGCTTTTTTGATTTTAACCAACTAAAATGAAGTGGTAATTCTGACTCTGAAGGTGAGCTCTGCTAATCAAACTCATATTCATAAATGTTGCGTGCCAAAATCACCACGGAGTACCCATGTGACCCTGCTATGGTCAGTCTCTTAATAACCTCCAGAAACTGCTTTGCAGTGGCAACAGGGATAGCCAAAGGTCTTATGTACATTCCTGAATGCAGTTCTGCTGTAGCCCAAAGTTCGAAAAGGTGGTCCATTGACTTTGTAATAACAGGCACCTTTTCCCCAAAGTAATAACTGTGTGTCCTGGGGACCTGATGGCAGGTTACAAACTAAAGGTATTGGGCCTCATTACAAGTGAGGTGGTAAGGGGTTAATGGCGCCGGTAAAGGTGCCGGCGCCATTAACCCCATACCACTTCATTACGAGGTCCCCTCGAGGGGTCCAGCATGCTAACAATGGGCCCATCATTAACAGGCCCGTTGTTAGCATGCTCCCCTATAGGGGGTGAAATGGGAATGGTGATGGCCCAGGTCCGGGATCCTGAATGGGGAAATACCGGGCCCTCCAAAGACGGAATGGCCTGGTATTTCCCCATTCAGGGACCACGGACCCAGACCCGTGTTTGGAGACAGCCATGCCCTTAATAAGGGCATGGCTGTCTCCAAACTCGTAATGAGGCCCATTCTGTCTGCTTTGACATGGTGGCTCCCGAGCTTTCACAGTTATACACCCAGAAGTGTTTTACGTAATTTAATTGTCAGCTTGGTATGCAGGGATTGTTTTATGAAAGGGCTCGGTGTGTATTCAGTTAGTCAGCCAGGCACCATCTGAGTGTTTACCAGGAAGCCCTCCACTTTTATGCTTTTGGGGTTGGTGGCATCTCCCATCCAGAGAAGAAAGTCTCCTTGAGAGGTAAGGTGGGAATTGAGATTAAAAGGCAGCCTCCATGATACAATTTGTAGTCCTCACCAGGCAATTGATTACAGGAGATCGTTTGATGAAGGCGGACAGAAGAAGGGAGTTGAGATGGAATAACCCAAAAGAGAGGTTCAGACCATTGATGGGTCTCAACACCTTGGAATTTGCTAGTGCTCCCCAAAGGTCATGCCCCATTACCCAATTCCTGCAGACAAGTCACTCTGAGTATGATATCAGCAGGGAAAGGACATTTGTTACAGCAGCCAGGATTGTGCCCATAAAAAAAGGCTTGCTGTGGACCAATCTGCTGTAGCTTTTTACCTATATAAAAGTTAGATAGAATTGTGAAGATAATCATGCATCAGATCTAGATAGAATTGTGGAGACTAGCCTGCGTCACATTTAGATAGAATTGTGGAGACTAGCCTGCGTCACATTTAAATAGAATTGTGGAGACTAGCCTGCGTCTCATTTAGATAGAACTGTGAAGATAATCATGTGTCACATCTAGACAGTGATGCCACTAACCAACCCTACTAAAAGAATCTCCCCCCTCTGCATATACCTCTCAAATTCTAACCACAATGCAACCATACCCCTAAAGCACTACAAACTGCACACAGCAACAACAAAACAAACCACACATAGCCTTGCACAACTGCACATGGCGGCTACCAACTGAAAAGCACACGTAAGCTCAGCAAATAGTGTTAACTGAACTGAAGCTTACAACAGCAATTCAAAACTCTCTTGCACTTTTCCCGTTCAATCCTACTAACCCATCCCACCCTCTTTCCTTTCAGATCTGCCAGAGCGCCAGGGGCCCGCTTCGGTGGTGATAGTGCGCGGTACAAATATCCCTTAACATTAACATTAACCTATAAGGGGAGATCCCTCCCCTCAGTTAATTAATCTTTGCACTTCAAGATAAGGAGGATTTGCCTGGAACTCTTTTGGGGATACAGTTTATTTTTAAATCCTCAGCCATAACAATAAGTTCTGAGCAACAGGAAAGATCTTCTCCCTACCCTTCCAAAGGGCACATTTGGGGTGAAACTGCTCTGGAGACAAGGTCTACTGTAACTGGGGCACTGGTACCCATGACCCTGCCACTTTCAGTGACAGAGCCCCTACAGGTGCACACTACAAACCATCCTAGCTGAAAAGAGCAGAAGAAAGGACATACCTTGCACCCTAATACCGTGGAATGGGTATTTCATCAATCACAGAATGAAAGAAATGACCTCTGGCTTTCCCTGTAACTCTGAACTTCCTCAACAATAGTTTGGACACCCTCAAATCATCCAAGCAGCTACAAGGAAACCATCAGAATCATGTTCAACCTCGACGCTAGACTGCCTCAGAATCTCCAAGTTTAGCTCGACATTGCAGCCGGATCTCTGTCCTCTCTGCATCTGACACCCGCCGAGTCTTCGAGCATATCCAACTCGACACCGCTGCCTGGTCACCAGCCTTTTGAGCTCCAAGCCATTGCTGCTGCAGAACCCCATCATCATATTGGGCAACACTGAGCTCGTTCGTTGCTGAAGGCCAGATTCTGATTCTCCACACCTGAGGACAGTCCCGCGGACAAGACATTTACCTGCCATCCCCAGCATCTTTAACCACTGTATTGTTGTTAACCATTGCTGCTGCTACTCAACTTAACCCGCTCCATCTGACACCAAAAAGGCTGGCTCGATGCTGTTAAGCCCCAAAGACTAGAACATAAGGTATTTAAAGAGGCCCTGTCCTGCTCCAATTAAACAAAATACCCTACTGACATAAGCCCTGTTTGCTACCTTTTTAAAGCTATCTTCATAAATATGATATTTTGCTGCTGAAATCTTTGCCTGAGCCCGCAGACCGTGACCCTAGACCGTCATTTTAAAGTCAGCTTTATCTGGGTTTCCCTTTATAGGGATGGATCAGGAGTGGTTTTATTAGTTGTGTGCATTTGTATTAGTTCAATTGAAGATCCTATATTTATAGAAACCTGGGAAAGAGATTCTTTCATTTTGATAGCACCGTCCTATTGTTGTTTGTGTTGCAGCCGGACAAGCTCACAACCCCCCTGAAAAGTACAGCTTTCCCTCGGCCCACATTACCTAAAGAGGCGTAGGAGGTATACCTCTTGTGCAGTGCCTGTTTCACCTTTCATATTGTGATCATTGCTGGTTTAGGGAGGCTGAGAGGGTGAGCAGAAGTCCTTTCATCACACCTGCAAAATCCCGGAACAGGATACAAGGGAGCAGATGTGCCATTTTTGCAGAAAGGATTCAGCAATACTTACATTTGTTTCTATTGCACAGTGTTTTCAGTTTCATAGAAATTTAACAACTTATTCTCTTACCCATTATAACGGTACTCATATAAACCTTGCAAAGATGAAAGGATGAGCCAGCCCCACCAGTATCTGAACTTTCAATTCCATCTATCTCAGTATATGGAGTTATGGTATGTTCTGCATTGTAATGTATTTGTAGAGCGCAGCTATCGTGGTACTTTTGCTACTGAAATAACACATTGGTTCAGGGTGAGTCTGTTTCTACAATGTTCTCGTGATACCAGACAGCTTGATTAGCACCTTTTGCTATTATTTTCCTACTTTAAGCAGTAGTAGAGCTGAATAATATTATCAACTCAAATGTCTGCTGCTAGGAATAAAAACGATTAGTACCCGGCGAGGAAGAATCAGAATGAAAGAACCATTCTGATTGGGCCTTGCCGGGGCATTACCCGCCCAGGAATCCCTCGGATTACACGCCTTTGTCCCTGGTGGGGGCACGGCAGCACCTCAGCCAATGAGGAGGCTCGAAGTGGGGCCATCCCCACTTCGAGCCTCCACACGGCTGGAGGCCACCTTCGCCCCCCGGCCGGGGATTCAGGTATGTTTTTTTTTTGTTTATCATCCCCTGTCCACGCCGTCCCAACCCCATTTACCTTCTGCCTGCTTTGTCCCCGGCGTGGGACGATGGCAGCCTCCAGCCATGTGGAGACTCGAAGCGGGGCCATCCCCGCTCCGAGCCTCCACACCACTCGAGGCTTCCATCGTCCCCCGCTGGGGATTCAGGTATTTTTTTTTTTTGTTTATCATCCCCTGTCCCCGCCCTCCCAACCCCACTTACCTTCTTCTCTTTATTTTTTCAGGAGTGGACGTGCTAGGAACAGAAGTGTTCCCAGCGCGTCCGCTCCCGATGGCCGCCATGGAAAGGGAAAATGGACTCTGTTTTCTCAGTATTTTTTTTGTTTTATTTTCTGTTCCAAACCCTGCTGTATTTTGGGACAGAAAGAAATGCTTTTAGTACCCCCGGTCTTGCAGGTCTTGCAGGCCGGGGTACTAATAGCAAGATGCCCCTCGCGGCGGGGGCATTACAGAGTCAGGTAATGCCACGGGGCATTCGTTAAGGCCTTTGCTTCGCTCGGACCTATAACTATGGGCCCTGGAGAATTACCTGACTCAGTAATGCCCCTGCTGCTCGAGGCATATTGCTTAGTTATATGATCAATCAGTCCCAGCACGGGTTACTATAAATGAGACAAACACACCAATGGGTGCGTTTGTGAGCCTTACCAGATGGTAAGCCCACTCACGTCCATGCACGTCGCTCGCGCCGGTCTTCGTGTTTTTTTTTTTTTCAGGCAATCGTTCAAAGGAAGAAGGGACTACAGGTACTCCATTCGCCCCTTCCATGGTGGCCATTTACTTAGTTTACTTTGGCCGCCACGGAATGGGAGAACGGACTACGATTCCCAGTTTGCTGTGCCATTTATTTCTCTCTTTTCTTTCCGGTGGGAAAACGCAACGCCTCTCTTAACCAAAAAAAAATATCATTAGTACCCCGGTCTAACGGGCCAGGGTACTTATGGCAATAAGCCCCTCGCCGGCGCACCTTTACTGCATAAGGTAATGCCCCCGGGACCTTTGTTAAGGCCCTCGCTACACTGGGGCCTGTAACTATGAACCCCAGGGCCATTACCTTATGCAGGCGTTTTGCCTAAGTAAAGGATAGAGCAATCATTTGGTAGAAAGCATTAGTATCTCATTGCCCTCAAATAAACTATGCTTCAGTACTTGGAAGCGTGGCTGTAGGCATACCGTGGTATGATTTATGTTAGTCTATGCAGAATTTCTGTCTGCAAGAGTTTATTTTAAATGAGTTTTGTCTATGCAACTACAGTTTGGATAAATTCCCCATGAACAGTAAAAGCGTTCATCCTTCCGCGAAACTGGGCACTTTTTGATGCATTCAAGATGGCTACTGCCAAAATGATTGTTGTGGTCTAGTTGTTTTGCTCTCTGAGTAAGCTGCACTCATCAAGACATAGGGGGAGAATCGATGGGGTGGGGGTGCCGACCAACAAAATGTCTGCCACTTTGTTTAATGAGTGCAAGAGGGAACTGAGAGTAGACTCCGCTAATAAATTCTCAATATCAGGAATAATTGTCGTCCTTAATGAGCAGTATTAATCAGAGATCTATAGAACCTCTCTAGAAGTGTTCCCCCAGAAATCTTCCCACCCAATTGACGTGCAAGCCAGGGTGTTCCTTAGTGCCCAGGGAGGAGGTGACACTGATGCGGACTTATGACCACCAGGAACTTTGCAATATGAATGAGGTCTTTCATGCAATTTATAATTGGTTATAATTGGTTATTTATAACGCACTTAATACCCAGAGGTTTCTAAGCACGGACCCGGAGATCAAACCTATGTTGGTCCACGTCATCTTGCTTCCAAGGCGAGTACATAGCCCCTGAGCTATCCTCCCAAGGCACCACACATCTGTCAGCTGGCAGTGGTCCTTGATCACAAATGACCAGTCTGAATTTGAGCCAGAGCATTCAAAGATTTACACTGTCTTTGCAGAGTGGGTCGCTATGCCAGTTGGCCCGCTGTCTGCACATGCTCCCAGTGTTGTATCCTCTAGTTTAGAATGGAATGCAGCCACAGCTTGAAGACTAATATCCACAATACACATATAAACTTATGGTTAGAGTTCAGGCACTTCCAAAACGAAATATTTTGTTCAGTAAGCTAATTAACTACAGAGAACTATGTTATGTTTTTATGTTCAGTTGGTGTACTTATCATACAGTGCATTGTACAGCATGCCACTTTCATGCCGATAAGTCTTACGTCCGTCCAGGCTCGGACTGGCCCATGGGGCAATAGGACAATGCCCGAAACCAAAAATGCAAAATGCTAGTGTAGGCCTGTTTTTTTGGTCAAAGTGGGCACTTTCTCAGCCAACGTGGGCCAGTTTGATGAGTTACCTCACTATGTGGCTAGTAGTTTGGACCAGTGTTGCTGAATACATATTCTTTCAAATCCACAATTTGCATCACATTTTATCAAAACTGTGGGCCACTTTTTCATTGGTGCCCGACACAATGTTATGGCCCAGTCCAACCATTTTTTCCACCAGCAACGATATCCCCCACCCGCGGATATGGTCTTGGAGGAATTCTTATGAATGGTGTGGAATGCAATAGTGGTGTGTTCCCAGTCTGCCCAGGACTCTGTTACTGAGAGGAGCTGCTGCTACTGCCACAAAGTGCTTGCTGCATCTGTACCGGCCCTTTAATTCCTAGACTCCACCTTTAAAAAGGTGTTGCAGGCGCGAAGCGCCGCGCGAGTCCCGTGGAGTCCCAGTCTGCCCAGTCCGCCTCAAGACGGAGAAAAGCCTGGTGAAAGCGAAATCGAAGAAAATTGTGAACAGTGGACTAATGTTCGAGCCGGGTCCTCAAACACGGCAAAAAACGCTGCTCGAGCGGCGGCAGTCTAGACTACCGCGGACCCTGAGTACTATGCCCTTATCGAAGACAAATGATGAGGTAAGCGATGAAATTCTGATAAACACTTGTTCTCAATCAGCTATACCCACGCTTCATGATCTTGCATCTGCATATATAAAAAACATTACTAAAGTTTCACGCGCTACATGTGTAACACGAGACAAGGACAAGGATATAATAACAACTGTACAGGAGCAGCAACTAACACAAAATGGCTCACCCGAATCTCACTCCGCATATTTAGCGGGAGAGGGAGCAAGAGTGGGTCCAAATGCCGTTGTGCCAACATCTCATACAAATATGGCCGCCTCGCGATGTGGGCCCGATTATAATATAATCATTGACCCCACGCAGTTTGATTCGCCGTTCGATGTCACAGACGTGGAGTTGATGGAAATACAAGTGCCAATGAGTTCCCTCGAGCAAAGAGAAATGTCGTTCTGTCCGTCGTTACATGGCGACCAAGCAAAAGGCATTGTGGTCGATGAAGTGCAGCGTCTAACTCCGAAACTTCAAGTAAACCCTGTGATGGGAGTGAAAGCAGTTTGCACCGCGACATTGGCTAGTGCTGCTTCTAGTGCCCATCCAATAACAGCAATACCTTCTAGAACTTGTGGGAGTATCTACTTGCCACCGCATCGCTTGGATACAGTTTTTCCTTTTCCGCTGATATGTGACAAGTCGAGTCAACTGGCGTGTGTTGAGGCGAACCACAATGAGACCATTGATCCAAATAGAAAGAAGATGGACAATGTGAAGTCCGTAGAAGGTGGTTTTTATGACTCATTCAAACTTAAGGCCACTACATATAATAGTGAGACCATATTCGATGGAAATGACAAGCGGTGGAATGATAAAGCCGCACTAAAGGACAGTATGCAAAGAAATACGTCAGAGTCATTAAAAAGCAGTACTGATGCCATTGAGCGAGAAGCTCGCTTGTCAAAACGCCTATCTGAAGATTATCAACACATCAAAGATAGTCTGGTTCAAAGTTTTTCCCACCAGGATATAAGACATCTTGTTATAAATGAAGATAAAACGACACCTTCAAATAGTGTACGCAAGGCTGAGGCTAACCGTTATTCATCCAACAGAGACAGATCGAGTACCCCACAGCTTCACAATAAGAGACTAATAGATTGTGCTAGTGGAATCAGAGATTCAGCAAACCTGTCGGTGTCTCAACACTGCTTGGCTTCTTCTACTGATACAGGAAACAGTAATAGGGATGAGTCAATAGTCTCCAACGATAACACCGAAAATTTTTCACAAAAAGCTCAGTCACCTAAAGAGATGACTACTGAAAGCGCAACGAAGGCCAATATATCAGTAGCGGCCTCAATACAAATACACAATAATGTCTTAGCTGCTACGTCCGTGGCGCTACTCCCCTTTGTAAAATTGTACGAGTCACTAAGTGAAGCTATAAAAGATCAAGGGGCAGTGATGGCCAACATAGACCACAAACTCTCTGTTCTGACTCACAACTTTGATCTATTACAGCAAAAGAGTGAAATGGATGCCAATGTCTCAATGCAATGGCAACATAGACTGGGCGACTTGGCAATGAAAGACCATAATAACTCTGTGAACCTGATGGACGCCATCTTGGAATGTATGAAATGGTTTCGCCATCTTGATGCAACTCGTCTGTCTGAAACTACTTCTTGTCCCTGCCGTCATGAGTGTCAGTATGGCACTGTACGAGCAAAAATACCTAACAAAGGAATCCAACAAGATGTGTCGACTGTTGTGGTCATAGATGTACCACCACCTGAGCTAGCTGTAGTAGACAAGCTAGCAGGAATAAATGTGATCTCTGATGCTCCAAAGTTGATTCCAGATATAATCCAGGAGCAAAATGGAGAGAGTCTGATCGCAGACCCCCGCATTACTTCAGAGCTGCCGGAGGTGCAAATAGTAACATCAGCAAATAAAATTCCTTGCAATACATTTGGGATATTCGTGGGTCCCGCAAAGACAATAGCAACTCACAAGAAAGCAACTGAAACATCCATCAAGTCGAAAGAAGCGAAAAACAATCGCCGACAAAAACAAAATCCTGCAAAAACCAAGCAGTTTCTACGAAATCTATCGACACCTCAAAAATTAGGCCTCTTCCAGCGAGCTCCCGTCGCCAAGCCTCAATCCCCTATGGGAACAAAAAGTGTCAAACAAGGAGAGTCAAAGATAGATGAGCTTCCAATAATTGGTCAAGTACTTAATCCAAAAAAACGGCTAAGGCGTGACTCAGACTTAAATAAAAAGGAGCATACAAAAGATGCAAAAGATCTATGTGAATGGTCAACTTACTCAATTGACGTAGATGAGGAGATCTCAAGAGACTTTACTGAGGTGGGCTCTGTCGGTTCTCCGCGAATAACAGCTGATGTACCCGACCTTGATAACCAATCACCTTGTAATTGTAGAGCAAAAAAAAACAACAAGATTATGGAATCTACTGACGAAGGAGTTGCTAAGTCTACTATGTCGAAAGCAGTTACGTGGATTCCAGTTAATCAGCCCAATAGACCTCACCACAAAATTTCTCCAAGAAATAGTTCTTTAAATCCAAAATCAACTATAGCGCAAAGGTTAAAACATCCAGTGCAAGAGTCAAAAGTGCACCGAGATAAAAAGACTGGAGTGAAAAATCAGAGTGGGAAAGTACGGATTGAAAATATCTTTCCTGATGGGAACGATGTGAACTTAAACAGAAGTAATGTATTGCGGTTACTTCATGTAATTCCATCTCTACGGACAATCTCTTCAGAAGATATCAGAATAGTTGAATATCTGTCAGAATCTTGTTCAGATCAGGTACTGTTACACATTCGTTCACAAGCAGTCGAAAAAACGTTACTGGCAGCGAAAGATGATCTCCTCGCTTACGGTTTTGAAGTATCATACCAAAAAGAAGTCGCAAACATACAAAGGACTGAAAACACAGCATCAGTCGAAGATCTACGCACATCAAACGAAAAGCGAAGAGATATTTTAAAGGAGGTATTTAAAATCCAACCTACAGAGTCGAAACACGATGTACAAGTACATCAAGGTGAAAATCCAGTTGTACGTCGTCACAAGTAACTAGTGCAGCAACATGGAAAGGTATCTTGTGAGGTGATTTCATGGAATACACGTGGGTTTAGTCATCTGTTGTTGGAGTCACCGTTTTGTATGGATAACATCTTTGCATTGTGCTTACAAGAAACGTGGCTCCGTGTTTCACCTGTAAGAGATGGGTATACCATTCTACTCAACCCGGCAGGAAAAAACCAGTTTGGCCGTCCCTTCTCTGGACTATTAATAATGCTGAATAACTCCTTTGGATGGGAAATAAAGAAAACACACATGCCCAACCTGTTTGTGCAAGGTATATTGCTGGAATTTAAACCTGCTATCCTTGATAACCCGAAGAATCTACTGCTGATTAACACTTATTGGAATCCGAAGATGATTTCAACTAGTGCATATCTGGATGCAATAACAGCAGTCATCGATGACAGTCTGATATTAAGTTATAACCTGCAGATTATCATATGCGGCGATCTAAATTGCTCATGGTTGGAGGAGAACCAACTGCCAAAAAGTGTCACATATGACGCCGATGATAGTAATGCTAAGAGAAGACTACAATGGACGACGGCCATGGAATCCCGGGACTGCGACATGTTAAATGGATCGACGAAAAGTGACAATCCGCCTAAATCGACATGGAATTGTGGACACTTGCATAAAATTTTAGACTATATATGGATATCCAACAACATGTGGCCTGACATTGAGGACTTCGAAGTCAAAAGGTGTTCTAATAGTGACCATAACCCATTACATCTAACTTGGAAATGTGACAAGTACACGCCTGAGACAACATACGAGACCGCAGTCACAGTTAATCATGGAGGTAATAGACTAAGAATCAATGCTGAACAACTAAATAAATTCCATTGTGACATTAGGACGGGAAACTTATCTCCAAAAAGCAAAATAAACTTTGCTCCACTGTTATCAGACTTTCGTCTTAATAACAAAGCTGGACCAAAATTTAAAGATCGCAAGCATGCCTTTAGTCGAACTGTGTATAACGAAAAAAAATCTCTACAAAGGGATCTCAGACAGCTTAAGAGACAAATGGGAATGAATGCTTTCTTAGAAATCAAAAAAAGGAAATCAAAATACAGAAATTGGTTGAAGTCCTTTGCTTCTCTGAGAGATCAAGAAAGAGGAGAACAAATGCTGAAGTTGATCTTGACTCATAATTCAAGAGAAACGTGGAAATTACTAAACAATGGCACTTTATCTCAAGAATTTGCGCAGTCAAATAGTATACCGAAGTCAAAATGGGAGAAACATTTTGCCAAAGTGTTTGGAGTAACATCAACGGACACATTTATGCAAGCTGCCGAGTGCAGCGGTGCTTGGGATGTTACCGAGAAGGTAGAGGACATTATTGTTCTAATTGGTCATCTAAAAAACTCAAGAGCCGCTGGACCCGACGGCATAACAAATATTATGCTTAAGGAAAAAAAAGAAAGTTGGTCCGGCTTCATTGTATATTTGTTCGATCTGATTGCAACTGTGAAAGAAGTGCCAGATTCGTGGAGAACAGCGGTTGTAGTTCCGGTGTTCAAGAAGGGCAGTCGGGACGACCCTTCAAATTACCGCCCAATTGCCCTTTTGGACACCATTGGTAAAATTTTCGCTATGTGTATACAGCGTAAATTAACCAGATGGGCCACCGACGCGAAGCTTCTAGACTGCAGACAAACAGGTTTTACCAAAGGTGTGGGTACGGAGGTGAACCTGTTAATACTAAACCTGTTAAAACTGGAAACGTTAAAGAAAAAATCAAAGCTGTTTCTGGCATTTATTGACATGCGGCAGGCGTTTGACTCAATAAATAGAGCCAAATTATGGAATAAACTAGTTAAGTGGAACTGTCCCTTGGCGCTATTAAATCCAGTGATAGCCCTACATTCAAACACTACAATGCGTGTACGCATGAATGCTTTAGGGGAACTTTCAAATAAAATACCCACTGACAGAGGCGTGAAACAGGGCTGCCCTTTGGCGGCTCTATTGTTCGAACTATATATCTCAGATATTGCAACTGGCCTCAAAGAAGCGTCATGTTTTCCGCCAAAGGTAAATGGGCATCATTTGAGTTGGGCAATTTACGCTGACGACATCGTCTTAATGGACCGCACACAAATTGGCCTACAAAGGCTCCTGGTAAAATTTCAAGAATACTGTGTCGTCAACGATCTAACAATAAATGAAAAAAAAACAAAGATTTTGACTGTCAGCAAGGTGCTAACCAAAAAAGATCGAGCATTTAAGTGGACAATTGCCCAGGAGAATATTGAAATAGTGTCATCGATACGATATTTAGGAATTCTCTTTAATAATTCTATAAGAGAACTCGAGTGGTGGTGTGATCTGAGAAATCGTATAGACGGTTTGGGAGCTCAAGCAGCACGCATACATGCTGACTATGGAAAATTTACACTAACTCCAGTGTTGACGTTCTTTAAACAGAAAGTCGTACCAGCAATTACTTTTGGGTCAGAAGCCGGGTGGAACCTGTATGCGCGTTGTTGGGACACTCTTGAAGGCAAGTTTTGGAGACGTGTACTAAGGCTTCCCAAATATGTACCAATCAAAGCCATTAGACATGAACTTGGCCTTGATTCATTATATACAACGGTATTATGGAAGTCAATTACAACGGCCAGGAAAATTCATCTGAAGGAACCAGCACCGGCCTACAGAATTCTGGCAGCAACAACGCAACGACCGCATGAAGGCTTACTAAGATGCTGGGTCGATAAAATTAAATCCATTGTTGACACTGCAGACATCAAGTGGGACTTGGTGATGGCTACTCCACAAATAGCCAAAAAAAAACTACGTCAATGGAGTTGGATTCAAAATGTAGCTGACCGTGGGAAGATGAAGACCTCATTAGTTCTAGGAACTGCGGAAAATAGTTTGGATAAGTTACCCAAATATCTAAAGCAATTTCCATCCAGATACCATCGGAATAAATTCCTGAGATTACGTTTAAACATCTATCACACCAAGGATGTGCTTTGGAAAAGACACGATACAAGCACAGTAGATAACATCTGCAGATTTTGCAAAGTATCTGATGAAACTTTGAAACACTTAATTACGGATTGTGAAGCACTAGTAATTGTGCGCTCACTGATGTTAGGAAAATATGCACCACTAAATGGAAATTCAGAAGATTGGTGGTTTAGAATGTTAACCAGTAATAATGTACAGCAAACTTGTGCGGTGATAAACTTTTTGGAAAAAATCTTACCGAGCATAGCACCATTATGAAAATGATATGGTGAAAAGAATGGTCCCAAAGAAATCTGAGGGGCAAAACCGAGGTCTTTTCAGGTGGTCATTGTTGCTGAGATGCATGTGTTGGTTTGTGTTGTGTAATAAAAAGTTTGATAATAAAAACTATAATATTACAATAAAAAAAAAAAAAAAAAAATAAAAAAAAAAATAGTGGTGTGTTCTGGACAAAGGATGCAGAGTATGCTGCGAGAGGCTGCTAAGGCCAGGAAGAAAGTCGGTGAAATATAAGGGCTCGTCCTAAAGCAAGCGCTAAGAGGCAGAAAGCAGACACTATGCGGAACTGGTGCAGCAACTTTCGGTAACAGAGTCACCTTCCCATCCTGGAACAAAAAGGGCATTATGGCTCCTTTCACCCCTTATTACTAAATTTGAAGAATGTTGGTCCAAACTGTAATGGTTATCTGGCAAAGGACAAAAGAATATTTAACAAAAGGAGATGGGCGGTGCTGTGCTGGGCTCAAGGACTGGGCGCCCTTGTGAAGGACTATAATTATAATTCTTTTTTATAACGCGCTTAATACCGAAGAGGTTTCTAAGCGCGGAATCGAACCTGTGTTGCTCTGCGTCGTCTTGTTTACAAGACGAGTGGGTTGCTACTGAGCAATACTATCCGTGTCAACACACACAATAGTCTAATTTCCAATCATGCACTACGAGCAATGGCATCGCAAGCAATCAAATTTAGGAGGGGCACAGAGGGGGCCAAAGACAAAAGTAGGGGGGCACAGACAAAAGTAGGAGGAGAACATGGTCACTGCTCGTCTTAGGTAGGGGTGGCACAAGGGGGGGCACAGGGTTTCACAGGGGGGGCCCCGGCCCCCCAGACCCCCCAGTCCCCCCCAGTCCCCCCCTAGCGACGCCACTGACTACGAGTGCCATAGCAGTAGCAGGGCAGCAGTCCTTTAAAAGGATAGTTACTAGGGATTACGATCATTTTCTGCTACATCAAAATTGTTTGCACAGTTTGGGCCGGCCGCTACCAATGAATGACTGGATGAATAACGGTATAGATCACCTGTATGAACTTAATTTTCCAAAGAGACTTTGGACTCAAACCTTCATCCTTACAAGGTTAAGCTCAGTGATAGTGACTGCCATTACTCCAGAGATTAGAAGCGACAGGAATCACGATAGCATGATACACTATATAATGTATTATTATTTTTTACTAATAATAATAATAATAATAATAATATTGAGGAGTGGGTGCGTAGAGATAATGTAAAAGGTGAGCTTACGAGAAGGTGGTTAGGCCGGTCATAGAGGTTCATAGAGAAGCATATTTAGGGTTCCTGAACTATGCTTTCGGGAGGATAGCTCAGGGGCAACAAGCTGGCCTTGGAAGTGAAACAGCACAGAACACAGGTTCGATCCCTGGGTCCGTGCTTTGAAACCTCTGTGTATTAAGCGTGTTATAAATAACCAATTACAATTATGATGCGCCTACTTCGTTGTGAGTTGCCCGGAGCTTTAAGGAATTTGAATACGCTTTGGGTCCAGGACTGTAGAGCTGTTTTACGTAGAAGATATACTTTGGAGTGAGGTAGAGCACTTTGGGTGTAGGCAGATAGTTGATGGCAGGCTAGGGGATCTGCCTCAGGGTTATGCAAGTGGAATTCCTGGGCCCCTCTTAAGTACCCCTGGCTTGTCATCTAGGCAAGTTGGAGATTTGAGCTTTGCCATGCCGAGGTGCAGTGTTCTGCAAAAATGTTTGAAAGGGGCATATTGTAGTCTTTTTGGAGTCACCCCCCCCCGGCCCTAGGCAGGGCAAGAGAGGGTCATGGAGGGATACAATATAGGCTCCCAGAAAACAAAAATAATACTGCAGGCCACCAGGAGGGCCAATATGGCCATGTAGGCAGCTGGGCTAAAGGAAATGTTCACAGAATGTACAATAGTTTGTTAAAGTGGAGTTGGTGGGGTCTTGGTTGACAAGAGGAGCCAGTGGTGCGGATGCCGGTGCAACTGAGGGCAGGTTAGCTGTCGCTTTCTTCCTGGCTGCCCTCAACTTGGGATAAACAGCTGCTGTTGCTATTGTAAACATTTTGGGCCTGATTCATGGAACGTTTTCCTATGGGATTGCGCCATTATAAAACACTTCCATGAATCAGGACCGTTGAGTCTAGCTAATATTACTAGTACGGTTTTCAGCCCTTAGTTTTAGAGCCTGGTTCCAGTTTTAGGGGTGATGGACTTATGGGAAGATTTACAAGGACCATGGATCTTAATATTCTGGTACTTATTCTATGGTGTGAAATGGGGAAGTGGTAGGCATATGCCTCTCTATCTCAGCTGCACTTCCAAAAGAAATCAAGTACTGCATTAGTAAACACCTTAATGGCCGCTAATAAAAAAAAGACAATACATTGATTTTGGAGACTTAAGATTTACTGTGTAATTTGGATGCGAACAAAGTTAAGGAATGTGCAGCTGGTAAAAATAAATGTATATCTTCAAACATGTCTAATACTGTTGGGTTTAGGTTCAGCAGTGAGGAGTGTCCTCAGAAAACGGTCCCGGCAAAAACAGACAACTATTGATTCAGTTATTAATATAGACTTAATTAGGGAGCAAGGTGTCGTTATCTCGGGATAATAACCTGCCACCAAGTTATGGACGAAGTCGATGCTGAGGGCCATAGGTTGGGAAGGGGTCATTATCCCAAGAGATAATGACCCAACCCCAGGTCTGTAAGGCTATGTGTGATCACCAGTCATTCCGATAGCAGTTTACGGAAGGTGAGCTGATTGCAAACAGTTCAGGGTCACATTTTGTTCACCTATTATCCTCAATTGAAAACTCAGTTTTGAACTTAACAGAAAGAAAGTGTTTGCTGGAAAATGTTATTCATTCCGTAGATACTATACCATCAAAACCAAAACCTATTATTCTCTGGCAACACAAAAAGGATGACCCATCTTTGAGTATATGAAAGGCCATTAATACATATTCAACAAATAACATCAGAAGGGAAGAATTGAGTAGATCTTCCAGCAGATCTTTGGTACCGGTGACGGGTAATGTCTCTAATACTGTTCCTATCATTTCTTCTTCTGGGAATGGTCAGCGCAGAAATCGTGATGAGGGTCTGGATGCTCATCTTATAAAGAGAGATAGAAAACTGGGTATGTTATCTTTACCTTCAGCAGCCAATCATCTTGTCCTGATCATAGCTAATGATCCCTGTGTGGAAGAAGATGTTTTTGCTTTCATTCGTAGAAGGGCACACTGTTTGTAATACTGCAAGAAGTATGGCTGCACCCCAATAGTTCCCAAGAGTTCTGGATGGTTATGTAACATTCCAACAATTTGCAACATGCCCGAAGGGTGGTCGATCATCAGAGGGTTTGATCATAGCCATTAAAAGTAACATTCTAAAGAGGTATGATATTGTTTCAAATGCTCATTGAGGAATATTAGCAGCAAAATCACCGTGCAAGGGGTTGATTTTCTGAACCCTATATTAGTTGTAAACAGATATTGGAACCCATCAAATTCATCAATTGATAAGTTTATAGCTGTGGTTGCTCACATTTTGGATACATGTTTGGGAAATACAGAGGGCAGAAATGTTATAATAGTAGGAGATTTTATCTTGGACTGCAAAACTGTGCTGGATGATGAAAACAGTCATTTTATGAGATCCCAGAGCCACACTACCAATAGGTAGAGGTGAAGAAATGGATTCAATGTTTCGAAGACTATGACCTGCAAATGACAAATGGAAATGTTAGAGGAGACATTCCTCATAAATGTAAATGGCAAAATAATAACTTATCAACGTGCATTGGTTATGCCTTTTTAACTTTGTTGTTATTTGATATGCGCAACCATTTACAAGATTAAGGATACAAACTTAAGTGATCATAATTTATTAACTGCTATTTTAAAATTTAAAATTAAGACTGAGGTTAGATCGAGCAAATCTGACGGTTCATCCAAAAAGAAACATGATTGCAAAGAGTATCTGGGACACAGGTACATTAAATAGACAGGTGATAGATGTTTGGTATCAGTTGACCCATAAAAGCAATCTAGAAATGATAACTTCATAATGTTTCAGGAGATCTATATATAATAATGTCACACCAAATAGAAAATCAATCAAAGCCTTTAGAAAAAATGTACATTGTTATGACCCGATAGTAAAACACAAGAAACGATCTTTGAGATCCAGTCTAAAATAATTAAGTAAAGCCCCATTGTCAGGACCGGAGATTGATAAGAAATTGTGAACATTATGACAACAATATAAAAACGGGCACAAAACCTATTGCCTCATGTTAGTACAGAAAGATGGAGAACTTATTTAGCAGACTATAATTTGCGTGATTTCTGGAATCTTATTAAAGAGATGAGTCAGGATCAAGTGGATCTTTAGTGCAATCCTGTTTCGGAGTAAAACTGGGGGAGACACTTTTCAGACCTTTACAAGCCCCCAGAATCCATAATAGGTTGTTCAGCATTTGGGATGCAATTGGAGCTTACATAATGACATTGAAGATATTTTATATCTTATCAAAGAATCATCAAATTTGAGAGTCCCAAGCCACAATGGTCTGAGTAATTACATTTTTAAAAATGACTTGGCTCTTTCGGTGAGCGTGTTGTTTTTATTGTTTAATGATATCCTCAACACTAAATCCACACCTAAATCGTAGAAAAATGTGAACCATTATCTCCATTTATAAGAAGGGTGACTGCTTAAATCCAATAAACTATCGACCAATAGCCTTTATAGATGTGGAAAGCAAGCTCTTCACAGCAATAGTCCTTCGGGAGCTAGATCAATGGGCAGATTTAGCAGTAAGACTAAGGAAGTACCAAACTGGATTCAGGAAGGGAATGGGGATGACACTGAATGTTGTTTTATGAACGGTTTGCATCAAAGAGCATGCTCTGATGGTGCACTTTCTGGATACTTTCTGGATACGTTGCTTCAGTAGACATTTATCAGGTAGTGACACTGTAAATAGAGCACATGGAAGAAATTGAAGAAGTGGAATCTTCCAGATCTACTATTAGCAATTTGAATCTATTTGCACACAGATACGTGCCTGAAGATTAGGCTGAAGAGGAAGGGTGGCCTAACAAAGGGTTTTCCACCTTCAGGGGACTTTGCCAGGGTTGTGTCCTTGCACCCTGCCTATTCAACCTTTATTTGTCAGATCTTGGGGATTCATAAACAGATTATTTATTTGCACCGCCGAGAGAACAAAGCATATCAATATATTGGCTTACCTATGCCGATGACGTAATTCTCTTAATTATACACAATTTGCTTTGCAATGCCTCATTTACACTACTAGCAAGTATGCAATGGCGGATGATTTGGCAATAAGTTGCAATAAGACCAAATAAGAAGCACAAGGAAACCTTATGGTTACAATTTGAGAATTGTGATTAGCCCTCTTATAACGGTGGCACACTTAATTTATCTTGGGTTCAATTTGGATGCAGTACCTAATAACACAATAATTATTATGAGGCTAAAGAAAAAAGCAATTCTATTGGCTGCCCAAAAGAAGAGACTTATCAATACAATAAGTACTGTAGATTCCCATTGCTTCCCCTTGTAGATTTTTATAGGGCACACGTGATTCCCACTTTGCTTCATGGTCATAAAATATGCCATTTGGCTGGGACTATTGATTGGGATGCAATTGAAAGTATTATCTGGAGAATAAAAACACTCAGCCTTCCTAACTGTCTCCCGATCGTGGCCCTAAAATATGAATTGGGATTAACATTGAGGATCGGTTGGTTGAATTGGAAAAAACTTATTTTTTATAAAAAACATACTGAATACACCCAGAAACTCTATTGATGCAGATCTAAAAGAAACTATACTCTGGGGAGATCCAGGGCTCATTAAGAGCTTTATGATCCTTGGTGAGTCTATTCTGGGCAATATTGATCAAACTGCCGCAAATGCCAAGGGATAATCCGATGCAATCCAAAAGAGCTGTATTTTGGCAATATTGATGTGATACCTTTAAGAAGATTCATAACTATACATTGTATAAAAGCTTCTCCTTAATTGATAAGTCAATGGTAATATTAACGAGATGCCTGAAAAAAATCCCAAATTATTATTGGAGGATGTGGTGGTGTAGAAGAAGGAGACTGACAAGGGTGGGTCATTTTGTGACCCCTCCTTGTCACTTGTATTGCGTAACTCAAGAAAGTCTATCTCTCTAAGGGGCTTTCCCTGCCTCAACCTAGGAAACCTTTGGTGATCTGTCAGAATGTCCTTCCAAATTAAATGTTCTCTGTCCTCTGTCAAAAACAAACTAATCTAATCCTAACACTATAAACATAAGTCTTTAAGTAAAGTGAAGTTTATGTTACCTTCGCCAGGAGCAAGATTCTCTTCTCCTGCTTTCTTGCATCAATCCTATAGTGGAAGTAACTCCTTCGATGTCCCATCACAAGGGACCAAGGGAATGACTCACTTTGCCTGGCCATTCTATAAAAATAAATTCCCCCCAGTGGTCTTTAAACACTCTTGCAGGAAACCTGGATTTGTCTCTTTAACTCCTTCAGCAAGTAGAAAAGCACATAGCCTTATTTGGCTTCCATTTAACACTCTGATAATAGATATATTTTCCAGGGTTCTCTGTATCTTTCCTGTATGCCTCTCTGCAGGTTTCTATGTCATAATGGGGGGATTGTTTCTCAAAGCTCATAACTCCTGATGTCCTCTATTTTAACTGGGGTATATAGTGAGTTACTCTGGTGAGGGTGAGGGCTCCCATTCTACTCTGCTTTGACAGTTGTATTGCGTGGACCACTGCAATGAGGGGGATGACTCCCGATAAAGTCTGCTTAATCAGTGTTATTGGATGAACTACTGTGACGAGGGAGAGGACTTCCAAAGCCTTCTGATTGGGCAGTGGTATTGGGTTGACCACTGTGATGAGAGAGAGGACCCCCCTTTTACTCTGCTTGGGCAGTGGTATTGGGCTGACCACTTTGACGAGGGAGAAGACTCAAGATGCACTGTGATTGATTTGGACCTCTTCCCGAACCCCACCCGTTCTTTCCGCCGTTCCTGTTACCTGTCGTGTTGTGTGGACGCCGCTCAGATTTGTCCTCCTTCTTGCTTCCTGTGTGACTCTGCGGCAGCCTGGTGGTCTCTGAGTTGTTTCTGGAGCCAACGGTACACTTTTCTGTGATCATGCCACCAACAAGTGAGTCCCGGAATCCCAGGATGCTCCAGCAACGTCCGGTTCTTCTTGTCCCCCCTCCTGGAGATACACAACTGCTTCAGCTGCAACATTCCAAGTTTGAACTTCCCAGGCTTCGTTTGCATACTGCTGCATTCTGCGGTGATATCTCTCTAGTCCATTCTTGCTTTCTACGTTCCACTGT
Source organism: Ambystoma mexicanum (assembly GCF_040938575.1). NCBI lineage: Eukaryota > Metazoa > Chordata > Amphibia > Caudata > Ambystomatidae > Ambystoma > Ambystoma mexicanum. The sequence continues at coordinate 504,796,706 of NC_090940.1, read as the reverse complement.
TGATTCCACCTTGGTGTGGCGTCAACACCATCTTGGAAAATCTCTTTGGCATTCCTTATGCTTCCAGTGAGCAACCTTGTTACAGTACTTGGCTGGCTCTGCGTATGGTGATTCCATAAGCCTCTCGTGTTCTTCTTGATCCCAGTATGTTTTACATTTGTCACAGTCATGAATTTATAATAACACATGGTTTCACTATTAATGGTGGGAGAAAAGGGTCATATATATATAACAACAAGACCCGTTTTGGGTTTGCCTACTGTGGGTTGCCCAATTCAGTAGTCACACTTAGGAAACACACAGTTTCTTTGTTAAAAAAGATGATTTGAGTGAGCACATGTCTCTAGCTTGGCTTTCAAGCATATGTGAGTGCTTCATTTTATGGTGAATGGGCCACCTGTCCAGTTTGCACTGAGTACATATGTTAATATGTTAACATAAAGTAATAAACTGACACTTTCCTATCAAATAACACTCCCCAGTAATTAATAATTGCTCTTTAGCAAATGCTCCAGATGACAAATTCTGTTTTTGTTCAGTGGAAGTAAACATGCATGCAGAATGCATTGGCTGTCTTTCATTCAGAAGGCGTATGGTGTGCTCCAGGAAGCAACTTGATACAAAGATTTGAGAGGAGAGAAAAAATGCATGATTCTAGAATAATCTGCTGGAGTGACAGGAGACGTCAGGAGAATAGGGCATGTTCAGTAAGATTGACAGGCCTATGGTATGAATCTAGCTAGAAGAGGGGGTGGAGGTTATTCAATATTTTTCGGAGAGAGGAGACCAGGAGTGCAACTGAGCAGAGAGGGCAGAGCTGGGCTGTGCAGAAAGGCAAGATGCTCTCCCAGGCAGCAGTCTTAGAAGATGGGTTGGAGGGAGGTCGCCGGCTTCTAACTGAGCTGTCAAAAGAGCTGCGGAATTTGCAACACTCGCGCTTGCAGATGAAGCACTTCAGAGAGCGGTTTTTCATGATTAGCAATGCAGAAGTCCTACATTTTAGAAGTGAGTATTGGTAGAATTTGAGGAGTGCGCAGAGAATGGTGTTATCTTTTCTGTCCGTTAGTCAGAATTAGACAGTTATTTTTAAACAGAGATTTTGCTTTTATTATTCTCGATTTTGTAATTGAGAACACCGTGGCATAACAGAAAATGAAAAACAATGGCTTGTTGCTATGTTATTTGCTTTTGTCTCTTCTTTTAGATGGCACACTCTTTCTACTGTCTGTGGTTCAAGGTCTGGGTAAGAGATGTGAATTGAATGCTTGCTTATGAACACAGTCTAATCATGTATCTGTTGTAGAAATGTTAATGTGTATTAACATGTGTGCTGCACAATTTATTTGCAAACAATAGCACATATAAACAGAAAAGATTTTTTTTAACTGAATCAGTAGGGTTGCATCTCCTATGCTTATGTGTATTCACTGATAAAGAGGGGAAATAACAGGGAAGCACCCCAGTTTATCAAAAGCAGTAAATATTTTACCACATGTGGTAACTTTGGAAGTATAAGTTTGCGACCCAGCTAGCAAGCTAGAAAACATATGATGTGTGTGTGTGTGTGCGAATTATTGAACATAATGAAAAGTACTATGAACAATCCATCAAAGACGGTAGTCCAGTTTCGTAGATAAGTGACTGGAATGACAGTAATGTTTTGTCCCTGCAAGTGCAAAGTCTGCTAGCTTGCTCTTGCAGTGAACCCTGCACAGAATACAATGTTTGGAGGGGAGTTTTACCAAATGATAGGAGGGCAACATTATAAACACGCTGTGCCACTACTTTACCACTATTTTTACCACGGTACAAAAATACCACCAAATTGTGTAATAGCCCTCTGACAAAATCCATAACATATTTTGGTGCGTTGGCCGGTAACAGACTGTAAGGCAGTTACTGGTTGTGGCACGTGCATTCAGCACAGCCATTTGGTGCATTTGAAAAGGAACTAGTTCTGTGAGGTGATAGTGTGGCGCTGCACGCAGTGTCATTATATCCCAAATTGAAGCCTTGTTTTATGAGCTGGTGAACTACTATTTGCCCATGGGGTGTGGTCATCAGAAAATGCTATTCTATGGTGAGATTGCATATTTGGGGAGGTGCAGAAAGAGCCATTAAATGACATTTTTGAAGAAGGCAGCATTGTCCTGGTCTGTCACTTGAGACTTTTTAGAGCTTCAGACAAAAATGCCGAAAAAGATTGCTTAATAAGGCCATGTGCGAAGCTTTGGTTCTTCTTAAATTGGTCTTTGAGACTACAGGAGAATGACATTGAAGTAATTAACACGTTACAGATCTGTTTGGATGAGACAAGTGGGCAGGTAAAGAGTTTAAAATTGGAATTAGAGTCACATAATACATAGATGCAGTCTAAATGCAGCGAGTTGGACAAACAGCTGTTTCAGAGAAGAAGACACTTTGAGGAGAGTGAGCAGGAACTTAAACAATTAAAAGGAGTCATAGACTCGATCAGGCCAGATAAGGATGACACCATTTTGGAGATGCAAATGCTCCAAAAGAATAACATGGAGAGGGAAAACAAATTTCATACAAGAACAAGAAATGGCAAAAATACTATATGAAAGTGACAGGAAGGATAGAGAGTTTAATCGGTGCCAGATACAAATAAATGAAATGCAAGCAGTGATTAATAAGATTAGTGGTAAGAATTCTCACCTTTGTCTGGAGATAGAACGACTTCATAAAAGAGGCAAAGATTAGGAACAGCAAATATCTAGATTTAAATCTCAGGAAAAACAACAAGCCCCAACTCTGGCCGAGGGAACAATCTACCAATGTCTATACCTGTGGCTAGGACTGTTTGTTGCCCATTTGGGGGGTTTGACTCACCAGCCAGTGGTTACCATCAACCCTGTCCACCTAAGAGAAGGAATGAGCAACAGAGTAATTCATGCACAAATATTGCATCTTTGATTTAAGCATTCAAACCGTTCAAAAGCGGAGGCGATTGTTGTATAGAAGACCACTTAGAATCAGTGCATGATGTATTTAAAGCCCTTCATATACCTAGGGAACAGTATAGACAGTACTTTCACCTAACACTTGATGCTGCTACTGCTAGTATTATCAGAAGTCTTAATGAACAAGAAAATATGTCATGGGCAGAATTTGAAAAAGTGGTTAGACACAAGTTCTCATATCAGCCAATGCAAGATGCAAAGAAATCGGTGTATAACATGACAGCAAAGCCAAATATGTCACCTCGCCAGTTCCTCCAGGAATTAAAACGAGTATTCTCCCGTTTTGATGTATCTTTTAGCTCTAATTCTGCAGAATTTAAGAGTGCATACTTTTATAGTCTGCAAAAAGACATTGGGCCTCATTACGAGTATGCCGGTCCGGAAACAACGGTACCAGTAAGCTTGCCGGTCCTGTTGTTTCCGGACTAGCATACTCTGAGTTCTGCGGGCGGGTGACCTCATGTCCGCCAGGTCTGACCTGGCGGGCGGAACGGCACCTCCCGCAGATGCAAGTGGAAACACTGGTACCATTACGACATGGTGCCGGTGTTTCCGCAGTCCCCATTCCAGTGGAGTCCTATGGGACTCCACTGGAATGGGGAGTAACAGACTGCCGGCTCAGGAATTACTGGAGTAATGCCCCGGTAAATCCGCAAGTCCGGAGCTGGGAAATTCCCACGGGTCTGGCGGTAGCCTGCCAGTTTTACCGGCACAGCTACCGCCTGACTCGTAATGAGGCCCATTATATCACAGTTCATTCGCAAATTTGATTGGGAGAAATCGCTAGACTGGATTGTAGAACATGGGACTTAATTGTTTGAGGTAATCTATTGTCAAAATGAAGAGAGGTCTAGAATTAAGGAAGCAAAATTGAAATCTAACGAGTCCACACCAACTGCAATGGAGATAAGATCCGCAAAAATGCCACTTGAATCTACCTTGGGGTACAAGCCTTGAGCATACTACAATGGGATTTTGGATCCAGGTGTCACTTACCTTGCGAACAATGATTGGCAGCCGCCTGCGTTCGCTATTGAGAAGTCTGCCAGCATCGTAATTGGGTGTTCCACGACGTTGTTTGTTGAGCATGCACTCTTTGCTGTTTTGTAAAAACCTAAGGGTACATTGACATCTCAAATAGCTTCTGCTTATGAGGTGGTTATATCGAATCCAGCAATTAAAATAGTCAGATGTAAGACAGTGAACCCTGCCTCATTTGTAGCTGAACCACTGGCAGAGGACGAGCAGGCACATGACTGCTCAAACTATGAGGAATTCTATGATGAGATCCCAAGAGTGAAAGAAAATGCCTTCACAGCTGGGGAGAGTCTTTTTGTTAATGGTTCTTCAAAAATGTATCAAAATGGTGGGCAACGATTTTGAGGTGCCGCTGTAATTAAGCACATGGCTAACAAGGAATTCGAAATAATGACAAGTGCACGAATACCGTCCCACTTTTCAGCACAGGCTGAAGAATTAGTGGCGTGGATTGTCATGCTCCAGAACATCACAGACCAGGAATTGACAGTGTACAGTGACTCCACCTATGTGAAGTTGACAGGACATGCAGGGCTAGCATGTTGGAAAAGGAGAGGCTACCTCTGAGTGGACGGAACTCCAGTGCAACACGCTGTTCCATTGGACAGACTTATTAAAGCACTACAACTCCCAGTAGCCATCGCGATAGTTAAGTGTGCAGTGGACACTAAGAGAGCAGACTTTATCTCACGCAGAAACCAAGCCGCATATATAGTAGCAAAACAAGTAGCCTATTCAGAAGATATTATGAGCTTTGATACGACTGATGTGAATGAAAAAATGGTGGTGATGATGATTTTAAATTAAAGTTTCAATAATTTATCAAACAAACAATTAATGGAAGGTCAAGGTGGAGCACCACAAGATGAAAAATATCTGTGGACATGGAGGGGGTGTTCTTTATCCCCTTCCAAGGCACTGTGGTGACAGGAAAGCACTGGTAAACCGGTGATGCCTGTAGCTTTATTAAGGGTGGTGTTGGAAAAGCTGCACTATCCTGGGAATGCCACTAGGGAAAGCCTTGCAGTAACTATTGCGGAGGAATGGCTTGTACCAAATTTGTTAGAATATGTAGCTTTTTATGTAGTAAATTGCATGGTATGTCAAAGGTTTACTGCTGAGCACACATTGCAAACAGTCAGAGGAGTTATACCTCGACCAAATGGTCCTTTTTCAGCATTTACATATCAACGGTCTGCTCAAAGAGAGAATAGCCAAGCTTAAGTTAACATTGGAAAAAGGATGGTTGCATTGCCTGCCTCTTGCATCATATGCATTGAGGAATCAACCAGGCTCTGACCATCACCTCACGCCCGATGAACTAGTAACGGGGAGGCGAATGAGAACACCTCTCACTCCTCCATTGAGGACTAGAAGTGATGTCGAGACAATGGCAGAATTCTCAGGAGATGAGCTAAGTGCCTACTGAACATGTATGAATCAGATGGAACATGAATAGAAGACTGGAAAATCCAGAAAAATCAGCAGAAGAGATTTGAAGATGGAAGAACAGAGGCTACATGCAGATTTGGGGCTCAGTGCTTCCTCTAGATGGGTGGTAAGAAGGAGTGGTCATCTGCAGAGCATGGGTAGTAATGGGACGCTAAAAACCGACTATTGACATGTAGAAAATGGATGCAAACCTCCATGGCCGAGACTTGCTAAACAACTGACATGGATCGAAGACAAAGGAGGGCCCTTACAGATAGTGCCTTTGGATAGTGCAAAGCTATCCTTCAGAAATGATGGCACAAGAATACTTGGAGAAAACAAGAATTGTGGTTGAATCTTTGACATGCCAGGAATGAGCATCTGAACAGCAGTGATAATGGATCACTACTGGGCTTGTGGATCCAGAGCTTACATGAAGCTGTCCAAGGATTTGGGAGGATATGTTCTACAGTTAATGATCATGTTCCAGCATTGCTGATTCCAAAAGGTGATCTGGACATTCATGAGTTTCCTAAAGCAGATGCTCACCTGAGGAAAAAAAGATCTGCTGAACTCCTGAATCGAATGAAGAGAGGGAACTATTTCTCCGCTAAATCAATAGAAGCCTTTGATTCCATTCCATATGAACATAGATTGTTTAGTAAGACTTCATCGATATTCACGATAATCTTCATGCCCAGGATCCAGACAGATGCAAATACTAAGTGGTCACAAATAACCAGAAGGGAGCTTTTGCAGACAATCAACACTACCATAAAGGGATCCAATGCTATCAAGGAAGAGCTGAGAGCCATACAACTAATGACTCTCCAGATCAGATATGTCCTGGACATGATCACAGCTATGGATGGAGGTGTTTGTGCCGAAATTGGAGAATCATCTTGCAAGTTTATACCTTCTCATGATGACGAGAATGGCACCTTGACAGAGGCCATATCGATGATGACGAAGTTACACGTCCAGATGATCAACAAAGTGGAAGACATTGCTGATGACAGTTGGTTTGGATCAATATTCTCGTGGGTCCCACAATGAATGGTAGATATGTTTAAGTTCCTTGGAGCCCTGATAGTGATGATATTGCTTGGATTGTGTGTGATCAGGATAATAATCTCACAATGCAAGAAGACTGCAAAGAAACCCGTAGGAATGAAGATTATGATTGATGTTGAATCAGGATGCAAAACTAGGGAGCTGACAGATGAAGAAATCAGAGACTATGTGAAAGCCAGCATTTCACGCACCTGAATAAATAAAGTTCCTGTACCCAAAGAATCATAAGAAGCATGTGTGGAAGTTGATCTATTGCAGTCCATGTGGACAATGAATGCTTATGTCTTGGAGTAGTGATGAGCATGGGAAATCCGCAGGATGCTTAAAAGGAGTCATAAAGATATGGGTCCCGAAGAAGCATTTCTTCAAACAAGGATGCCTGAAGACTGATGAGAGAGTGGTCGATGAATCACCCAGAGGGTGGAGTGTAGAGGTGGAGCCAAGTGCCCAATGCTCCTCCCCATGTTGCCTATATTTTGGGAGACAGAGTGTGAGACACGTGCAATACCAGTGAGAGTACCAACACCGAAGAGAATCCTGGAAGTAAGATTCCCATTAAGAAAGCCATACATGCATTCACAACATTATGATGGCTATTTGAATGAAATCCCGGAAGAAGTGTGAAAAGTAAGCAAACGAGAAGATTGGTGACGTCATAAAGAATACATCTGATGCACCCAGAAGAGATGCAGGGACGAGAGAACGTAAACATTTTATAGGCATTCTGAAGAGGAGATGCCAAAGATTAGCAACATTTTGGGATTGAGATGAAGGTGCTAACAGAAATAATGATGAAGATAGTAAGTTGTTTTACAATTGTACAGTAGCAGTAACACAAGTAGACAAAGTATTCTTAAAGGCTAGCTGTGCAGTAAATAGATTGCGGCGATGCGCCAATGTATATGCATAGGAAACTTATGAACTATGGATGATTCCATGACACACTTTAGCAGAGCTAGATCCAGCGAAAAGAAAAGTTTTCAGTCTGTAACAGTTAGAAATTGAAAACTTAACCATTGAGGTGAACCAAGGAAGGGCTTGGCTGGCTCAACACCAAGAAGTCAAGGCCACCTTGGGCCTGAATTTCCACATTGTAGTTACAGAAGGTGTGAAAGAACAAAACTCCTGTCTTAGATGAGGAGCGAGAACATTGAAGACGTCAGAGTTTCATCATTTAATAGTATTTTAAATGCAGAAAGACTCGAAAACATGGTCTGCAGTCACCTGGTTGGATGAAAATAAACACTGGATGAGCTCTATCGAAACCAAGAGGACAGATGCCTATACTGCCTCATATTCTCGAGCTCAGAGAACATTTTCAAAGCTAAATCCAAAGCTTAATTGACTGGCAAACTGCAAGGGTGATGATGGATGAACAGGCTAATTGGTAGGAAGCTATGGTTATGACTAGCCCACCAGCACATGGATATCAGCCTGCGTGCTGCTTGCGAAGGTGGAATATTACAGAGGGGTACAAGGGTGCCAACCAATTATTGAGGGCCACGTAATAGGGAGCCCTATAGTTTGTATAACCAATGAGACATCGTGTATTTGATGACGTTCGTAGTGATCTGCACTAAGGGAGCGCTCAGTTGCCCCACTTGATGTTAGAGACCCAATTACCTTGCCAACAAGTATGGAACGTATACCTAGATGTTCCCTGTAATCCTATCACTTTCCCAAGTAGGTTTTTGTAGTTTGCAATGTAGGTTGACGTCAATGATGATGATTCTTTAGTATAAAAGTAGCTTTTTTCATGAAATGCATTGAGTGTGAAGATTGAGTGAATTTGTTGATGTTCGTTGCAACTCCCTGTTATAGATAATTGACATTAAAACAGTTGCACTTTGCCAACTTCCTAAATTAGTTTGATTATTGATGTTTGAGTATATTCTGCATCTCCATCCATTTCAAAGCATTACTACCTCATCTTAAAGGACTAGGCCGGAAACCCCATTACAATACAAACAGGAGGGTAATCAATATGGTTAATAAACAAAACAGTTTGTTATGGTTTCTTGGCTTTAGCACAAAGGGAGCAATTGGCCTTAAAATGTGTCTAGTGGCCTTCTCCGAATGACCAGGGGGACAGAACTACTATGTGCCTTGTGCTGCAGATGTTCTTGATGCTCAACAGGGTCGAGCTGGCTTCAGGTTTCTGTGACAGAGTTCAAGACGGGAGTCAGCTGCTAGTATCAGGTGGCAAGTCGGTTCGGTGAGCGAAGCTGGACGAATGGCTGCAGGCTGGCCTACAAGGCGGCTCTGGGTCACGAATCGTTGTCTCAGTGCTGATCGGTGGTTCGAAAGCACTGGTTGAGATGTCTCAGATGTCTTCACGTGATGACGGCTTGACAATGGTCAGCATTACTGTTGGTTGCAGATCGAGGAATTGACTGGCTTGAAAATGTCCTTTATGACAGATGTCGGTAGATGCTTGTTGAGGTACTTCTCCAAGCTTCTTCAAAGGGCTTGTGTCATCCTTTAACCTCATAAGTGCCAAGGGCGAGGTATCTCATCCTTGGGATTACCTCCCTGTTGCCAAGGATGAGATACCTTGTCATTGGCACTTAAGGGGTTAAATCTTGTCCAATGCTCAACGTGTACATTCTTCCAGTTTACAGATTCCAATGCTTCTGTAAATCAGATGTGGTTACTGAAGAAACCAAATGAACCAAAGGGAGGGGAGAGAGAAAAGAAGAACAGAATATTTACAATCATTCTCTACAACGTCCTCAGTATTCTAAACATGTATCATTGCTTACAAAACATAACACTATGCTTTGTATTATCACTGCCCCTAGATATCTTTGAGCATTGTCTTATCTGAGTCATTAAACCCATACTAATAGAAAGGGAGGCTCTTTCCTCTCCTTATAATTTACGGAAGGGTGGTGTGACTAGCCATTGTGTTGTATCTAATGTGCTGTGTTCTGTTTATTGTAGTGGGTGCCCTGCCTGCGTGAGCGTGAAGGAGAATGTTTGTGTTGGAAGCGTGTGTGAGATTCGATGGTTGGAAGTTGGTGGACATAGAAGGACGGATGAGCGGAGAGCAGCAGTGCAGGGTGCCGGGTCATAACTATATATAAATAAACTTGGAATCTGTTCATACCTTCAATCTCTTGATTGAATACTTCATTTTGGCGACGAGGGTCGACCCGGCGCCGCATGAGCCCACGAAGGAGGAGAGAGCTGCCGCCCCGAGCGAGCGCTTTATGTTTGCTTGTGCTGTTTCAGTGAGGCGATCCAGGAGGCTACATGATCAGAAGGTGTCACTCCTCGGATTTTTGGATATTTTATAAAAGCTGATTTTCACACGCGAACTGTTCATGCGCGCACGCGCATAGAGGGCAATTTGTCTCAAGTGCAGAGTAAAGGACCTTGCTGAATGTCACATGCTCACATGACACGGATCCTTTATATCAGGAACCATGAAGTCAGGTGGGGATGTTGCAAAGCAGGCTTCATCCTCGTCTCAGTGAATAAGAAGAAAAAAAAAGAAAAACATTTTTTTTGGGGGGAATTCATTTCCAACCAGCAGGATAATTACGAGACTGTCTGTTATTTGGAGAAAAGGATACATTTGACTCTTATAAAGTCTAAAGGGATATAGCCTCAAGAAAGCTTTGACTATTAATTTGGAAGGAAATAAGAGTGTTCAGCAAGGTGCAAAGTAAGAGTATTCAGCAAGGTGCAAAGCTGACCATGCAAGGAATTAGTATTAAACCGCCCGCGAGCTTCCTCCCAATGCCTGGGCAACCTGCGGTGGTTTGGTCTGAATGGAAAGAGTTTTGGTTAAACTACATTCAGACTGTGGAGCAAGATAAACTTACTTCTCACAAGAAAAAGCTGTTACTGCTCCATGCTTTAGGTTTGGAGGGTCAAACGAAATCTAGAGAGCTTCCAGAATTATCAGGTGATGAGGCTGGTGATGGTGATGAGCACGATAAAGCCCTCAGACAACTAGACAAGTACTATGCCCCAGATACTAATGTGGCTATAAATAGGTATAATTTCTACACAAGAGTCCAGAAGGAACAAGAAAATATAGAAGAGTATGTTTCGGCCCTGAGATTACTGGCTCGCACATGTCACTTCGGGAATGGGATCACCCTTGATGAACTAATTAGAGATCAGATTATAATTCATTCTAAGGACAGTCTGATTCAGGATAGGTTATGGATGGTAGGGAACCCATCTTTACCAGAGACTATTGCCACTGCGAAAAGAATAGAACACAGTCAATTGTGTTCTAAGGAGATGAAGAGCAAAAAGCAGAAAGCTACCCAAAGCATGTTACAGACCAGTGGAAAAGGTACACAAGAAGTGGACGAACAAGGTCTTGTTAATGCTTTACGCACCAAGGACCGAGTTGATTTTTCCACAAACAAAGGCAATAGATCAAAAGGATTGGAGACTAAAGGAAGTTTTCCTAAAGGGAAGTATTGGATGAAACCTGATCCCAGGGTGCAGAATCAGCAGACAAGAGATGGCAACAGATGTTACAGTTGTGATAGAGTAGGCCATTATGCTTACTCCAGAAACTGTCCTGCGATTGTTCAGAAATATGGAAATTGCAGAGTGAAAGGACATTTTGCTGTTACTTGTAGATGGAAAAAAAGAGTTTCAGCAATACCAAATGAGGAAGAAGAATCCAACGAAGAGAGAGTGTTCATGATTCATGAACCACCAGGAGGAGAGTTTAAATGTCCAAGTTGTGAAGTCATATTGGACAATTGGAAGTTAAGAGTAAAGGTTGATAGCTGTTCTCCATGGACTATCATTACGAGGAAGACGTGGCAGAAACTGGTTGCAGATGGCCTCAGATGCAAATTGAAAGCATCAGACATAAGGAACTCAGGTGGATTCGAACGGTCGAAGATTCAGATTGTGGGATGGTTTTCAAGTATCATTCAATTCAAGGACAGACGTGCCCAGGTGAAAGTTTATGTGGCTGAAAAAGGTGTAAACATAATAGGCTGGAGAGATCAAGCAGGTTTGAGAATAAGGTTGGATCCGTGTGAAGAAGAACAAATTCTGATTGTGAACAGTGGCAAAGAGCGAAATAAGAGAGAAGTGAATCCTGGTAATGAACTACAAGTCAGTTTGGGTTTGTTAAAAGATTGTGCTCATAGAATACAACTCAAATAAGGAGCATTGCCGGTGGCACACACGAAAGCCAAACCAATTCCATTTGCCATTGTTGATAAGGTTGAACAAGAATTGGGAAGGTTGGAATCAGAAGGAGTAATTGAAAAGATTGAATCATCACAGTGGGTGAGTCCCATTGTTGTGGCCATAAAGAAGAATGGAAAGCCAAGAATTTGCGTGGATTTGAGAGATGTGAACAAAAACATCATAACGGATATATTTCCCTTGCCAATAATATCAGAAATGTTAAACCGCATTGGGGACGCGGATTCATTTTCCACGTTGGACCTATCAAGTGCATACCACCAGATATCGCTCACAGAGGACTGCAGAGACATCACAGCGTTTATCATGCCATATGGTTTATACAAATACAAGCAGATGCCATTTGGATTGGCGTCCGCAGCAGCAGTGTTTCAAAGAGTTATGACGCATGTTCTGAAGGGTTTAAGTGGAACTCTAGTATACCAAGACAACATTATTGTATTTGGTAAAGGTTCTCAAGAACATGACAAAAGGTTGAATGAGGCGTTGGCAAGATTGGAGGCTGTTGGATTGAAAATTGAACAAAGTAAATGCAAGTTCAGGGTGAAAGAGTTTGAATATTTGGGTCACACAGTGAATGGAAAGGGTTACAAACCTAAGTTAGAGGCCATGAAAGCGATTAGAGATTCACCTAATCCCACAAATAAGGATGAGCTCAGATCATTTCTTGGTTTGTTTGAATATTATTATAGATTTGTAAAAATGTTGCCGGCGTAACTGAACCGTTAAGGAAATTAATGAGAAAGGATGCAAAGTATGAAAGGAGTGATGAATGTAATGAAGCTACTGAATGTATAAAGAGTGAGATCTGTAATGCCGTAGAATTAGGAGGGTTCGTGTTTGGAAGAGTAACCAGAGTCACAGTGGATGCCAGTGGGAGTGGTTTAGGAGTGGTGTTATCCCAGATTACCGATGATGGTCATGAAAAAATAATGAATCAGGCTTCCAGGGCAATCTCTGATACTGAGAGTATGTATTCAGTTATTGAAAAAGAGTTATTGGCTTGGTTTGGGCAGTTAATTACTTTAGAAAGTACCTTTGGGGGAGCAGATTTATAATACAAACGGATCACAAACCTTTGCTTGAAGTGCTCACTGTTTGTGGAATGTGTAGAGCTTCTCCCAGGTTGGCTAGATTGAGCCTCAAATTGCAAGATTATCACTTTATAGTGAAGAAAGTCCCGGGAAGAGGAATGTAATTGCTGATTATCTGTCCAGGTTACCTTTAGTAAATAGTAACACTGGTATTGAAGAAGATGGTGAAGTTGTGGCAACCGTTATTGAAGTGACATCTAGAGAAACATGGTTGGATGATCTTGGTAGGGATGTGATTTTACAAAAGGTAATGAAGTCAGGTTGGCCTGAAAAGAGATTAGTTTGTGATGAGTGCATCAGGTTTTGGGAAGTAGGAGATGAACACAGGTGTAGTATAAGGAACTCATTGAAAAGGCTCACCATGGACATCCAGGTATCACTGTAACTAAAAACAATGTGAGGACTAAGTATTGGTGGCCTGGCATGGATTTGATGATTGAAAGGTTTGTCAGAGATTGTTGGCCAAGCCAAAATAGTGATAAAAGTTGCAAAAGTGTTAAGTGTGATCCTATTAACATATCTAAAGGGGAGGCACCATAGGATAAGGTAGGCATTGACATTATAGGACCTTATGGTAACGTGATGCATGGAAATAGATTTATGTTAGTGTTGGTTGATTATTACTCAAGTTGGTTGGAGGTCAAATCTGTTAGTAAAATTGACTCCAATGAGGTAATAACATTTTTGATGCAAATTTTCAGAAGGGAGGGTTTTCCCAAAGTGGTCATTAGTGACAATGGAGTACAGTTCAAAAGCAGGGAGGTTAGAGAGTTCGCTAGATGCTCAGGGTTTGATTGGAGATTTTCGGCACTTTATCACCCACAGACTAATGGTTTAGTGGAGAGGTGTAACAGAGTCGTTGTGGAGATTGTGGAACTAGCGTTGAGGAACAATATGCCTGTTGATGAAGCTCTTAAGGAGAAATTATGGAGCATGAGAATGTCTGTCAAGAAAGACACTTGAGTCTCGCCATTCGAAATGATGAGAGGCAGAGTACCTAACACATTGCTAAATCCTGGGTGGGTAAATTATAGGAAGAGAGAAGAGTGTGATGACAAAAAGGTGAGTTTTGAACAAAGTAGGTTAAGAATCTCACCTGGTGATTTTGTGAGAATTAAACTAGGACGCAATGTGAGAAAAGGCGAGTCCAAGTACAGCAGTCCTGTCAAAGTTGTAGAGGTATTCAAAAGAGCTATTAAAGTTTGTGGTGGTTCAGTTTGGAACTAGATAGGGTCAGTAAGTGGTTGTAGAATGGTGAAGATGGCATGGGAAGACGAATACAGAATAGATATAACAGAAAGGCTGTTGAGTTGTTTGGAGATGATATCTGTTCAAGGGATGGTGATGTGAGTTGGGAACATAGAAATGATTTGAGAGAATTAAATGTACATCGAGAGAACAATTTTGATGTCCTTGATGGTGATAGGATTGTTCGTAGTTCAGAGCTAGAAAGCTACCTATTTGGTCAAGAGACTACGTCATGGACAATTAAGGATAATCAGCTACCTATTTGGTCAAAAGTCTGCATCATAGACAACGATAACAAGACTATAATTTTGATCTAAAGACTTTGTCATGACAAGAGTATAATGGGAATGTACTTTGCTCTTCTAAGTTGTTTTAGAGCCATGTATATGCATTCTAGGCATTTTCCTGTGTTGTTCCTTTGGTTTATTTTGTTTTACTACATTTTCTTTATTACTGTTTATTGTTCAAAAGGGGGGGTTGATGTTGTATCTAATGTGCTGTGTTCTGTTTATTTTATTGGGTGCCCTGCCTGCGTGAGCGTGAAGGAGAATGATTGTGTTGGAAGCGTGTGTGAGATTCGATGGTTGGTAGTTGGTGGACAGAGAAGGGCGGATGAGCGGAGCGCAGCAGTGCAGGGCGCCGGGTCGTAACTATATATAAATATACTTGGAATCTATTCATACCTTCAATCTCTTGATTGAATACTTCACATTGCTAGCATCAACTCCCCCCACGCCCCCAGGCACACACAAGGTACGAGATTTACGCCTCTCAAGAGAAAATGAACTCTCTGCATGGCAAAAAAATACATGTATCAAAGTTACAATCAATCAAAGTACTTTCCTTTAACATCTTCGTTTCAATAAATATGATTAAAAAACACCGTTCGTAAAAATGCATGATTTCAAAAATCTCGACTGAATACCCATCGTTCCTATACTGGTGCAATGGAAGATACTCAAGTAGCAGCAGTATTGGTTAAAAACTGTTCACCAATTGACCCACGATAGGCTCAATTTCATGTGGATTGTGGGTCGTTTTTTTGGGTTGTAAGGCCTCCGTCTTGCATCTAATTTTGCGTAAAACGAATAATTGTAATTGTTTTATGTTGGCCAATGAACACACGCGCTGTATGTTTGGCATGACATCACAATAAGTTAATTTGCATGTTTGCGCTAAATAAGATTTTGTGGACAACGCAAACACAATCATGCCCATTTTTTCCAATACCTTGTCCAGAGATCATTGCTGAATACCACCAGTAGGGCCTAATTCATGGAACTTTAAGTGCGGCGCAAAGTGGCTTTGCACGGCCAGCAAACACGCTGAGCCGCCCTGATTCACAGAGCGGTGCAAAGTGTATTTTTGCAGAGGAAGGTCATTTTTGCACTGCAAAAGTTCTCTTTGCACAGTGCTAAATTAGCAGTGCAAAGATTACTTTTGCAGTGCAAAGTGACCTTGCAATGCAAAGTCACTTTTCACCCTGCTAAAAGTTGCATGAATTAGGCCTCAGTGTCTTTACAAGTCAACAGTAGAGTATTATAGATGGTCTGCATTACCGTGGTTTTGCACGCAATATTAGCGATAATTAGAGGAAAGTTGGCAACCGCGTCCCCCCAGCGGCTGGCATCTAATCCTGCCTCACACAGGGAGTTTTACTTTCGCAAGGCAGTAGGCCGTATCATCGAAGAGAACGCGTCATGCCTGGGAAATAGAAATATAATTAGATTTTTCTTTGACGCACACACAGGGGCATGGAATGTTGGGCATCTACGATTGGATGGAACATTCTAGTATCTAGAGTTTCCGAAGCAAAGCACAAAGTGCGAAGAGTGAAACGTGGGGGATTGTGGGAGAAAAGAGCCGGGAGGCGTGGGTTCCTCCTCTGACATGAGGAGAGCCGTAAAGCTGTGAGGTGGTCCCAACCCCTGTACTCACTTAATGATTAACCTTCCAGTTACGAGGCACAATGCGCTGTAAACTTTTTCAGAGCAGTCAGGATGCACGCACGCGTTTCATCGCAAGCGTTTCCTCAAGCCAAGTGCCAAGCTTTTATGTAAGTCTATGCAGAAAGCACGAGCACACTCGTCCTTGGCTCTTAAGGGGTTAAACTACCGGGTCCATCCGCCTGATGGCATGGGCTTCTCTTTGCACAGCTGCCTCTCACTGTGAGATTATCGCAGATCCAGGGATGTCATCCGACCTGCTGTCCAGCTGTCTGAATGCAGCTCGCAGGTGAACTATTTCATATAGGATCAAGTGCACCCGTCATGAGTTATGCGGATATTGCAAGTTACCAAGGAGTTTCAGAACCAAACAGAGGAGGACAGGGCTGAAGTCCGGGTGCCTTTATACGGTCACTGAGGGAAGGCCTATGTGACCGGCAATGTCGTTTTATATAAGGGAAGGGATGCCTTAATCCTTGTAATACAAGGCCACACACTGTTATCACTTTTAATGCCTGGCCTCTTTCTTGAACAAATGTAAGGGAAATTCCATTTGCCAAAACTAGGATAGACATGTTTTGGACTTGAAAAAGCAAATATACATATTGTAACGTTTTACAAATAAATAGCTTGGGCAGTTGAAAAAAGTTTTCATTTCCTGCTTTAAAATGATTAATAACATGTAGATGCCTGGTCTGGTGTTAAACACCAGCAGTGCACAAATTAAACAATCTACCAATCACAGTCCCTTGTCAATTAATAATAAATATGATTTACTAATGAAGTTATTTATAAAGCGCCTTGATCAAAAGCACTTTACAGAGCACATCATTTCATACAATATCGCCCAACTGAAATTGGTATTCATTTCTCGACCTCAGAAGGATGCAAGGCTGAGTAGGCCTTGTCGGGATTCAAACCTGCGACCTGCAGATCGCAGCAGTGAGCGCTCAACCCGCTGAGCTATCTTACCAGCTGTAAAAGGTCACAGACAGATATTGTAGAAGCAAGGAATTGGAAAAGCCTTTCACTACTTTATGTAAGTGCTGCAGTGACCTGGAGTTCTGCTCTCTGCTAGCTCAAGCAAAAGGCATTGTGATGTCACAACTGAAGTGTAATGATGGATTGCAGAGCAGTTGTCATGTCATTTTGTCAGGTTTGAGCTCATTCTGTTTTCTAGAATGATTGACATCATGTCACCATAAGAGCGGGACAGAACACTCAGATGCCAGGTATTGCTTACACCCTGTGCCTGATACCCTAACCACCGCCAACCTAGTCTGAGCCGCAATCCCATCTTTCTAGTAACGCTTTATGGTCCCGGCGGTGTAGCACCCCACTTGCTTAACCGACTCTATGGGATATAGCACTCCTAACTTGCTTCACTAATTCATTTCCTAATTTCTGTCTGGGCCTGTCCGGCACAAGGCACCCTGCTTGGTCAGTTCTGTAGAAGGCACCCTGCTTGGCCAGTTGCGTAGAAGGCAGCCTGCTTGGCCAGTTGCGTAGAAGGCACCCTGCTTGTTCCAGAAGATTCAGCTGGTGCCTGTAAACACTTTCTGATGTATAGGCACCATACAAATGTCTGATAAATAAAAAAATTAAAACCTGACTAATTTACCAGTATGGTTTCCTGGTTATAGCCACCCTCATTCATTGACTCTACTTCCATGTGACCCTCCTGGTCTACTACCACAGTACCTGCCCTACACCTGTGCACTTATTCTTGCTTTTGCTCCTCTCACAACCTCACTACACCATCCTCTGCCCCATACAGTGAAGAGATGTCGGTCTTTTATATATATATATATAGTTGTGAACAAGCGGTCAGTGGACTGCGAAATGCGTAGACTTTTTATGCCATTCACTCTTGGGAGAGCCACAACGTGCGTGGCTGATGTTGAATTCTGCATTCTTTCCACATGGATATGCCAGGCTTCTTTTAACCAGTTGGAAATAAAGATTGAAGAAATTTACTCTCTGGTTGGTGTGCTTTTATCAGCGACTGCATATATATATATATATATATATATATATATATATATATATATATATATATATATATATATATATATATATATATATATATATATATATATATATATATATATATATATATATATATATATATATATATATATATATATATCGGATAATATAGTGATTGGGGCAATAAAGCTTCTGGTCCTTTCTTGGATTCCTGTGTTCTAACTGACTTGAGCCTTAACAGCTCATATCCTCCCCATGTGGGTAGGACCCCCCCTACTTAACCGCAGGTGTGGAAGTTGTTTAAGGTTTTAGTCGAGCTCCTTTGCAGGTCCGCCCTATCAAAGCTAAGAAGGTGTCTTGAGCAGCCATTTTGCCTGGATTGTGGGAAAATGGTTCTCCTCTCCATTGAAATGTAGTAAGTGAACACAATGGCACGCATGCAGCGCAACCCTAGCTAGTAAGGGGCGGAAGGAGAGAGTGCTTACTACAGTGGACCCAAGTGATTCGCCAGTCAGGGCCAGGTGAGTGCATGCTGTTTATGGATTCTTAAATAGTATCATGCTTAGGTTTGTGACCCAGTAGGAGAAATTCCATCTTTTTTGGATTGAGCATCAGGTTTGTGGTTGTTAAAAAGACTGGGATTGAGGCATAGCCATTCCTGAGGCGTGAAATGTCCTGAGGGCCACACATTTTCGTGTATAGTTGGGTATCATCTGCATATTTGTGTAATGAAGTGTTGGGTCTTGAAAAGCGATCCCATCGGCTCCATGTAGAGATTACAGATCACCAGGGAGAATATTGAGCCTTATGGCCCTTTGTAGGTGGCCATCATCATGACTTGAATTCTGCCTGAGATATAAGATCAGAACCAATTGGGAAATTTGCCAGAGAAGGCCATTCTTTGTGTGTGAGTAGGCCGGTAAGTGTAAGGTGGTCAACTGTGATGAACGCGACAGAGTGTTTGAGGTGAGCCAGAGGACACGAGTCTCTTTTGCACATGATTTGAAGAGCGTGACCCTAAACCTGGATGGTGGCTGTTTCAGTGCTGACCTTGCTCTGAGAGCAGTCTCAACCTCCTGTCTCTGACCTTGCTGTTGAGGATTTTCTATTGAGCCTGCTGTGTGATCCAAGCCGATCTTTGTCCTGCTGATGCACTCTACCTAGGAACCCACAAACTAAGCCCAGAGCATTTTGTGAGTGTCTTTTCCAAACTCCAGCTGCCCGAAAACTGATACATTGTTGTTTTAATTAGGTCTTCTTTTTTCTATTTACCTTGGGACCTCCTACAACTGCTTATCTTAATGAGGGGGTAAACCCTGTTACATAGACTTTCCTTTGAAAGTCTACAGTTTGGTCATGCACTTTTGGTCGATTCGACAAATTGCGATGAAGGGCGCATGATGGAAGGCTGGAGATCTTGGGTGCGGCAAGGGTGAATTTGGCTTTCATGCCCACTCAGTACGGTGGTCATGGCTGGTAACGGCCTGCCAGCCCGATTTAAATCAGGCCCAAGCGAAACGACGGCCTCAGCTCGAGCTCTGGAATGTTACCACCCATGTCAGCCCTCCTGAGCGGTCCTGAACGCCATTTGCACCATGGAGTTCATCGCTGGTGCGAATGGCTTTCATTATTTCATTATTTGTCCTCAGGAGATTTGCGCTGCTTGCACAGACGATCTACTGAGGAAAAAGAAAAGAAAATGAAAAAAAAGATGTCCGCCATCATATGGAAAAGGGACTAAGTCTCTTTTCCATGTCTATGGCGGTGGCCCGGTGACGGGAGGAGCGCCTGGAACAGAGCACAGAGCTCTGGCCCCACAGGTAAGTGGGGATGGAGGGATGGGGTGGCAACAGGGATTGGGGAATTTTGGGGGAGGTTTGGATAGGGTGCAACAGGGAGAGACTCCCTGTTGCCTCTGCACATTAATAAAAAAATAAAAATAAATAGTGGAACTGGAGAATGTCTATTCTCGCCTGCTGTCCAGACACCTCATTGGCTGGGCGCCCATCCCCGTGTGGGAATGGGGTGACTACCATAACAAAACAAAAAAATGGTCCTTTTCATTAGGCCCTAAAACCCATAGAACCCTTTAAGAGGAGCTTGTTTTTCTGCTCTGCACTACCAGCTGATGCAAGACTGAACTAGCTTGGGGAATTCCTATTTACGACCCCCGGGGCTTACATCATTGAGCTTTTTGCTTCTGCTGGTGATCAGAATTCCACCGTCTAACCCTGCTGGCGCAGGCCAAGTGATGTTATCACAAGCAAAACCAGCCATCGAGATGTGCTGTAGTTCTTACATCCACAGCCTGGGCATCGTGATGATTTAGTACCTGCAAGGCCAGTGCCACAATAAGGGCCTCATCACGAGTTTGGCGGTAACCCTTAAATGCAGTGGTAACGTTATTACCGCTGCATTTAAGAGTCTGCCAAATCACGGGCTTGGCGGATTTTCCCCCAGCTCTGAGATGGGGCAAATCCACCACGATTTTGCCGATTTTCAGCACTATTACCGCCGGCGGTAACACCGCCGGCGGTAATAGTGCCGAACATTCCCCATTGAGACCAATGGGGAATGGGAATTTCCTGAATGGGCCCAATGGAGAATGGGGACTTACCGTTCCGCCAAACCCATGATCCGGCGCTAATAGCTCCGGGGGGTTTAACAGTAGGGCTAATTAGGGCTAGGGCTAGGGTATTACTGCCGGGGTTAGCGCCCAACTGGTGATGAGGCCCTCTGTGTTGTTATGAAGCCAGCCTGCAGTATCCTTGTATACACTGCCTCCTCTAACTTTACCACTGATTCCTCCACCTATTGCAGGGGTCGGCACCCTTTGGCTCTTCAGATGTTGTGGACTACAACACCCATCAGCCCTAGCCAGTATTTACAATGGAATGAGATCATGGGAGTTGTAGTCCAAAACAACAGACACGTCGAATGTGGCAGACCCCTGACCTTTTGAAGCCTGCTATTGTTTTAGGGAATTGTCATCTACCTTAGGGCAAAAGCTCTAAAAGCCCTTTATAGCCGAGGAATCCTTTCTTAATATTGCAACGGGTGATGGGTTATGACAATCAAACTCCAGAAGACCCAATCCTTTGAGATCTTGTTCCCTTAGTGACCTCTCAAAGCTCTTGAACATGAATCACTCATATGTGAGGATTAGCATAGTAAACTTCTCTGGATGGCTGCTAGTTCTGATCATTAATGCTCACACCACACCAGAGGTGTCTTGGACTTTATATTAGAGACCCTGATTCCTTTCTGAACAAGGCTATGGTCCCAATCCTCTCAGTGTTAGGCTTCCAACTATCATGATACCTTGCCATTGACAATCCCAGCTAAGACAGAAGGAAGTTGTAGGCCAGGGCATCCAGAGACAAAAGGTTACAGTCTGCTGGTGTAGGATATACCAATACAGCCTTAAGGTCCCTTACTTAAGTATGGCAAGTTAAACCACAGAAAGATTTTTAAAAAACACCATTAAAAGGTCATTTAAAGTGGCTTTGAATTAGGAGGAAGAAATGCAAACATAAAACCTGTAGTGAATATATGTATTTGCACACACCGTGACAGGTCTACTCAACCAGATCCGAGTTTCAATGAAGTCTGATCTGCAGGCACAGGCCCATGCAACCTGCATACATTGTGGGGAGGGCTGCGGGTATAATTGTGCACTTTGATGCCATAACATGTGGCAGGAGGCGCTGTATAAATACAAGATACCATTATTAATTCATCTTTTATAACGTGCTTAATACCAGAGACCAGCCTCTAAGTGTGGGACTAGGATTCGAACTTGTGTTACTCTGCCTTGTCTTGCGTTCAATAGCTATCCTCCTGGCCCATGACATAATGTTTCATTGTAAGGCATAGCCTTAAATATCTGTTTTCTGCAATCATGGGCCAAATGTAGCCTCACTTACCACTGCAATCCCTGTCAATTCTAGCCAATGCTGCATAATATCGGGATTTTATAAAGTGCTTCATGCGGTTCCTCCTGCTTCTAAGCACTATAATTATATCTGTTATTTTTACCCAGTTTGATGGTACTGAGCTAATACCACTCGGAATGACATGGACTGAGTTGTCCCTGACGAGTTTCAACTTGTGATGTGCCGCTCGGCCCTTGACAGGGGAGAGCGCTTACCTCATTGAGCTATTCATCCAGACAATATGAATTACACAGTCACCAGAAGTAAGGTGCAGCATCACCTATCTAGTTGCTACACTCATTTGCCAAACACAGCCTGAACTGTCAGTGTACCAGCGAAATAGCACATCTTGGGTAATTCTTTTGCTGATATGCAAATATGTGCAGTTGGTCAGAGGACGCATTCTTCAGTTTACAAACCATCCGTGGCGTGCTGTTTGTTGCAGGCTGTTGGGAACTGTTTCTATTACAAACAAAATGGTGGGGCTCAAAATGCATGCTTACTTAGTCCCTTCCACAATGAAAACACACAAGAAATCAGTACATAAATGCTACCGCAGAGGGAGGAAAATAGGATTGCAAGAAGTCCGCAGTCTTGACCACATAGGACAAGGAGGCCTGACCAGCACTAAGGGGACACTTGGTGACGCAGACAGACATGACGGTGTCCCGTCAAAATGTCGAAAAACATTTGGTCGAATGACAAAAATGTCGAGAAAAAAAATGTCGAAAGCTTTATTTTTTTATTTACATGTTTTTTTTTGGGTTCCACGAGTAAAAAAAAGGGTTAAAACAGAAAAAAAACATTTAAAAAGGGGGGTTGGAGGGGAACCCCCCATTTCGAACAAAAAACAAACACAAAAAGACATTCGACATTTTTTTTGTTCGACATTATTTTTTCCACATTTTGACTTTCGACCAAATCGTATTCGAAAATGTCACTATAAACCAGACATGACGTGTCCGAAATGCTCAAGCCCTGTCGTGATATTTAATTTGTGAGCATTTGTGTACAGGGGCCAATGCTGGGACCTGGAAAAAATGCCTTTGAGATCATCCATTCAATTCGAGGGAACCCTGCTCTTCGGTCAGTTCCACTCAAGGGGTCAGTGACAGTGTTGCTAGCACCAGATACCTCAAAATAACATCCCTATTAACACCCCAACTAGAACACTCTGCTAAACCTCACCCTAAAACATCCGCCAGAGCAAAGCTCTGCATGTACAGGCCCTGGACTATGGGAGCCACTGCAAAACCAACCGAGCTACCTTCTCGTCAGTAAGATGCTGACTTGGGGCTTTTAAAGTGTCGGTGACAATAAATGATGCCTGAGTGCACTGTCTAACAAATAAAGTCGGTTTGGCTGGACTCCACCCACAGACGCATCAATGGCTGATCAGAACCTTTTCCTGGAAGCGTTGTCTGTGAAAATATCTTTTGGAATAATGGTTTCCTCAATAAGGCCTCCTCTATGGAATCTTTTTGAATGTGCTTTTATTCAGCACATTTGGCCTCTTTACGGGTACGGCAGGCAGTAACAGGGCAGTAATTCTGTTACCTCCTTATTACCGCACTGCGGTACTACAGGGGGAGATAGAGGATTTTGCTCCAACAAAAAGCTACAGGGAAATCTGCCCATTACTGCCAAACAGTTCAGCAAAATCAGAGGAATTACCGCTGGCGGTACTTCCCCTGAACTCCCCATGGAGTCGTATGGATCCGATGGACTCCAAAAAATGGGGCCAAACACTGCCTACCACCACTTGTCATCCCGTGGCACATCGGCATAGCCAAGTGGCAGTAATGGTAATTCCATTTGGTGGTATTTTGGCAGATTTACCACCTAAACACCACCATTATTTTTTTACCTTGCTCACTGAAAAACGTGCTGTGCAGATCGTACCCTTTTTATGTATGCTTTATGTTTCTTACTAGCAAAAGGTACCCGTACTTCGCACGGGTTCTGTAGACAGACAAGATAACGCTCTCATCAATTGTTGACAATGATTGATCCAGTAGACCCCTGTTGTGAGGCACTTATGAAAATCAATGTTCATGTAGGCCAATGTTCTGAGTCGCTTAGCGTTTGATGTGCTTTGCACTCTGAAGTTAAGTGCACGGAGAATCGGCGCATGTGGCTGGTTTACATACTCCGGAGCAGACGTGGAGGGGACTTGAGAGTTGGCATACTGCAGCATAATAGGACCTTCTGTACGCTATCCCCACCTGTCACCTCACCCTGGCGAGGTGCAGTGCATTGCGGTGCAAATATTTCAGAACAGTACACACTAGGGCATTGAAATGTGGTTTTTGTGGCCTTTGAGTTTTGTTCCTGGCGTCAAGATGCTTAAAAATGAGCTTTGTCCGGTTCTTGAACGACCACATTGATGTTACACTGAATTTGTGTGTTACGATGCAAGTATCTTGGAAATGGTGCATCCTATGGCTTTGAAACATGGGTTTCAAGGCCTTCAAATTTAGTTCCTGGCAATGAAACGCTTAAAATTTGCTTTGTCCGGTCCTTCAATGACCACATTGAAATTTTGCCAATTTTGTGAGTTGTGGTTCACATATACCCATACTCCGCAAAGGGTTCTGTAGATAGACATGATGACACTCTCAGCAAGTGTTGAAAATCAATGATCATGTAGGTCCCTGTTGCGCGTCAAATATGCAAATCAATGATTCTTAATGTTGCTGTTCTGAGTCGCTTATCCTTTAATGTGCGTTGCACTCTGCACTGAGAATGGATGTGTGTGGTTGCATACCACGGAGCAGATGGTGAGGGGAGGTGAGAATTGGTGTACTGGAGCATAATAGGACTTTCTGGGCGCTCCTCCTACCTGTTGCCTCACCCTGGTGCGGTGCATTGTGTTGCAGTGCATTGCGGTTCAGATATCTCACAAACTGTATGTCATAGTGCCTTGAAATGTGGTTGTCAAGGTCCTTTGATGTTTGTTCCTGGTGTTGAGATGCTTAAAATTAGTTTTGTCTGGTCCTTCTACGATCACAGTGATGTTTTGCACATTGCGGTGCAAATATATCAGAAACAGTGCATCCTGGGCACCTTGCAGTTTCATTCCTCACCGCCACATGCTTCAAACGAGCACTGTCCAATCCTTCTATGACCACCTTGCTGTTTCGCTGCTTCCAGGCAACCAACCGTCTCAAGTGTTCAGGGGCTCGAATCCAGGGAACGTGGTGGGTTGTCCACATGTAATTTATCCAGTGATGCCCCGAGGGTCCTAACAGGTAACCATGCATGCAGAATTTGGTACAGATTGGTGGAACGGGGTGGAATTATATTACGAACAAACAAACAAACAGATTTTTTGTTTTATTCATATAGATAGGTATGTTTTCCGTTCTCACTGGGCTCTGTTTTCTCAATGCATTTGCTGCTGCTTCTCCTTATACTCATTGTTATGTTGCTTTTAACTGTCGATGAACTTATCTATTCCTTATATTAAATGGAATGTGCTTTTAAGTCAAGTCAATTGCATTTTCACTGTTAGTGCCATCATCTATTTTATGGACTCCATTGAATGCTGTTCCGCTTCTTTGGGACCTACATATCCCATGGGGGCTGTGGGATGTCTCAGCCCACTTTTGTTCTGCCATGCAGCATCCCTGTGTTCTGATGGTGCCAGAAACATCAAAATGGCCGCAAAACCCTTGTGCGCGCCAAAACCTCTGAAGATTGCGCTTTTCAAGGCAGAAAAAGATGGCTGCCCAATCTGTCATGCATTTTGTCAGTGGTAGAACAGAGATCTCACTCCTGAAACATGCCATTTGGCTCTACAACATGTGAAGATGGAGTACAGAAGGAAAAGCAGTGCTTTGCTAGATGAAACCCAAAGTCTTGCTTTAAATCTTTTTTTCATTGTTGCTGAAACTGCAGAATGCTGGTACAAAACACCCTCAAACATCCAAAATTCTTGCTGGGTGCTACAATTCACTTAGTGCAAGAAACAATTGTGAACTTACAATGTCCTGAAAAGCTGAAAGCATCAAGGGATTTCCACAGCAAAAGTGGCTCTTTAGATCTGTCAAAATCTGGGCGCAGTACCCTCGGCCGCCTGAATGACAGCTGTCAGACTGAAGGGAGACAAAAAGAGGCAGAGACAAACAACCATCTGTGGCTAAACATTCACAAAGAACATTTTTTTTAAATACATATAACTTGCAACTTAAAATTGTCAGAAACACAAAAATAACAAAATTGTAAATCTAATTTTCGGCTGCACATTTCAAGAGGCGGCACGATCATGTGACATATTTTGGAAGGAAACAGCAGAAAATGTGATTTTACACCAAATGTATTTCTGCTAGAAGTATGAAACTGTATACCCTTATGCCCATGGTATATGCGCACACTTGTAGAAATTTGCTATTAAATGGGACATTGTGTTCCTGATGAAAAGGGTGAAATTCTGGGAAAAGCAGACACAAGATCCCACAGCTACGGGGTTTGGAGGAGTAGCTGCTGTACAAAATATGTAATCTATATAAGTGGTTGTTATAGAGGTTGCATATGTGTGAATATGTATTGTGTCAAAAGTAGATTTTGTGTTCAAGAGGCTAGGGGTGGACTCTAAGCCTCATAAACCCACACCATAAAGGTGACACCCTGTTTTTCTCCTCCTATCAAGGCAGAGAGGAGATTCAGACCAATTCCTGTCAAAGGGGCGAGTTTAGGTTAGACCAGCACATACACCCCCTTCAGCAGAGCATTAATAGAGACAGCTCACCACTCAAAAAAGACAAACAGATTCACCCACTATCCGAATGCTGGCGGAGCACCCTGCTGCAGAACTTTCCATCTTCCTTGCTCCAGACCCCAGAAACTTGGCAAAGCAGAACCCATTGCATAGCTGAACCACTTTCAGGTAGGCCTCAATTTCCAGAACCAGAACCAACCCCACAAACTTAAGAGGAAGCATCATACTCCAGCCGGGCCGCGATGTACTGCTTGCCTGCTGAAATAATTATCATCAAAACCAAAAAGGGAAGATCCAATCCAGTCGTGTGCCGTGCTGTGACCAGAGTGCCTTGAGGCTGCCCAATCCGATGTGCCCAGCAGTCTGTCCTGACCAGAATCCCTGACCAGAATCCTGATGGTTCCGTTTGAACCATATCTAGTAAGTATCTATAGATAGAACTGTGTCACTAGCCTATGTACCTTGCTTAGTAATCCTTATCTAAAACCCATCCTATCTTGTCTTCAGAACCTGCATTGTTAGGAGTACTTTTGAATTGTCTGAACTCTCTATCCAATCCCTCCTATCTTCCTCCTGTGCTAGTTTTATAAAAACTATTTCTGCGCTGATCTTTTCTCATCTGAAGAAGGCGGGACCACTGCAGGCAGTCGCCCTGATCAAGTGCTGTGTTCCTGTGTGGTATTCGTTGTCTTCATAGTTATCCTCTAGCCTAAGAAATTATTTTTGTGATTTTAAAAGTGCATTCCCGTTTCCCATTCTTGCGCCTATCTCGAAAAAATGACCTCCACTAAAATGTCCATAACTTCGTCAGTTTTTGTGCTAGAAACAAAATTTCAACTTCTTCTTGTAGCTAACACCCACAGCTTTAAATCACATTTAAAACCGCATCCCATGAAAAGTTTGCTGCGAATTTGGTTTTACGGAAATTCTTACACGTGTAAAACAGCTTATGATTTCACCCGACCTTAATTGAAAGATTTCAAATTGTTTCTTGGTATTAAATCATTGCTAGTGTTTGTGTGCAACTATCCCAAGCGTCCCCCATAACAATTATAACAATTTCAGCAAATTAAACCATATTTAGTGTTTTTGCCCAATTCATTTTCAAGATAACTTTAAAAGCCATTCAGACAGCTTGACAGTCTATTCTACTCTTGTGTTTGCTGGGGGAAAGTGGGATTGTTATTTTGTTTGAATTCTGCCATTCCTGAATACCTGCTCTCTCCTCCTATCTCTTTACCTGCCTATAGGGGGGTTGAAGGGTGTGCAGGGGGAACTAGTAACCACAGTGCTTTCTGATCTGCACACACACACACACACAAACACGCACACACACACAAAAGTATTATTTCTGTGTTGAATTGTTTTGCTCATTATTACTCCTTGTGTATTAAAGAGATTATTCACTGTTACATCACCCCATTGGTGATTATTGTGTACCCATTAAAACATAGTGTGATTAAATTGTGAATACATAAATAAATATTTTAACTTTGCAAACCAGCCTGATTCCTAGTTCAGTGTGAGCGGGGGTTTCCATGAGAGGGGCGTGATATGAGTGGGACATCGTTCAGAATAAAGAACTTTTAGACAAAAATAATTAAGGATTTCAGTTGTGCATTACATGCTAGGCATTGACTTAGCTGTATGCCGGATTTAAATCACTTACAGCTTGGGGGCTCGTCTGGGATGCTGAATTAAACATACCACTTGTGACAGTCTAACACAGCGTGCTAACTAACGGGGTACATACACCTTGTTGGGCTACCACACCTTCAATAGAAATACTCAAAGGAGTTGGGCCTGTTTTGCAAAGGTAAAAGTAACCCGGAGATAAGTCAGAAGGAAAGTGATATTTCCGGAATGGCGACCCCAGTGGAAATTAATATGGCAAAAGAACACCCACTGCACAAATTGTTTGTCAGGGATGAATGGATTGAGCAGGATGAACATGTTTGGCTGCAGGAAATCAAACAACAAGCCACTGCCACAGAATTAGGTAAAAGGCAGGACCAGGGTCCATTACACCAGGCACTTAGTGACTATATATGGCCCCAGGGGTAAAAGAAGAGCAATGTAAAATTGCCAAAATAGCGGCGTACCTGTACCTCCACATTGGAGTAATACAGGAAAAATATGCTGAAAAACCAGACCTGGCAAAACGGCAAGTACAATCCCTAGAGAAGACCCAAACTGATCTGGAATCTGCAGAGCAAAGGCTACAAAAGAGCCAATAATCAGAGAGTGAAACCAGACAGTACCTGACAAAAGTAAAAGAAGATCTGGATCTCCTGCAACAAGAGATGGTAGAGCAAGACACCAAATTACTGAGACTGCAAAAAGAGCGCCAAGAAAGGTTAGATCCTCTACTACAGAGCCAACAAAAGCTGGAACAGCAATTAAATTATAATAGGGCCTGCGAAGGGCAGATAATCGCCCAGGAAAATCAGATTGATGAGATCAAGGAGGAAAATAATAAATTAATTGTGAAGGAGCTCCACACTCAAGCAGATTTTGATGAGGAGTGCCAGAAATTATGTGCCATTAGAAAGCAAAGGGACAACCTGGCTGCAGAGAGGGGTACTCTAATTCAGGAAAGGGACGCCTTAGGCCAGAAAGTCAGCCATTTAAAAACCAAGGTGGAAGAAAATCACCTGGCCCTTCAGGTCTGGGTGAAATCAAAATGGACTATGAAAAGCTGTTAGAGCACAACAGGAGGGTGGAAGATGCTCTGGAATAGAATGACCAGTCCAGTAAGGACAGGTCTCAGGAGGTGAGTCTCCTGCAGCAAGAATTGGCCCGATACTCCCAAAGCAGGCAGGAAGCACAGAGAGAAAATGAGGCTCTCTGTGAGGAAAATGACAGGCTCCATAGACAGATAGCGATGCAGGAACAACTAATAGAGACTAGTAAGGCCTTAATAGAAGAACAAAAGGATCAGATTCTTGCATGCCATCTGGGAGTAGGGGCTGAGAGAGATGAGGTCAGATGGGAGAGGGAAACCCCTGAGCATAACCTCAGGAACCCTGGCACCAGAGACTTTAATCTATTCCATTTCACGGACTCTGCCACTCCCATGTCCACTGGCTCACATGAACCAACGGCCTCGGGGATGGTAGACTGCCAACCCAATTGGGAATATGGGGCTAATGGGTCAGCGCCTCCCAGAAATGGATGGGCGGGCATCTATGTACAGGTTCCCAAGTGCTAGGGCAATCTTCTCTGATCAGGGAGACTACAGTGAGGAGAGAATTAGAGAAATGGATCCTCAGAAATATAACTCATCAAAAGATCAGGCAGTGAAATTTGGTGGAGAATTCCATGAGACTAGGCCCATTAAGAGCATACTAAAAACCTCTTCCCAGCTAAGACAGGGGGGGCACTCAGCCAATCCTGGGAGCAAGGAAGAGTCAGAAGACTCTTCTGAGCCCCACAGGACCCAAGGAACTAGGCCCCCACATTCTGCCAGCCATTCCCAAGCTCGCAGAATCCGTGAGAGTCTAGAAGACCAGACAGCCACCTCTGGTAGCAGTGCCTCTGAGTCAGAGGATGAGTAGACCAGGGTGACAAGAACGAAAAAGGCCAACAAAGTCAAGAGGGCTTTTCTCAAGGATCGCCTAAAACAAATAAAAGCCATTAGGAGCGTCATCACGCCCTACCACGAAAATGCTAAATATTCGATTTGGGAGCACCTTGAATTATTTGAGCAGATGATGGTAACTTTCCATCTGAAGGACAGCCAAAGCTGTATTCAGTATGTAAAGTGGACATTTTCTCCTGAGTACTCCAGCTTCTTTGCGGGGCTGGAGGATCAGAACCATTCCAGATGGTACACCTATAGGGCGGCCATCCTGAAACATTTTTCCATTCATAGGAACCCTCAAGAGGCTCGCAAAGCAGCCAACAACTTACAATGTGGGGAAGACCAGGCACCACAAGAATGTGTTCAGGAATTGAAACGCGCCTTTGCGAAGACCACTAGAAGGGTGCGCACTGACAGAAAGGAATTTGTGAACACCTTCTTTCATGCCCTCCCTAAGTATATTATGACCCACCTAGTGAGGGACTTTCATGAGAAAAGATCACTAGACTGAGTCATTGAACAAGCAATGCACATCTATGAAGTACAGAAGCCGTTGGAAAATAAAAATCTTAGCAAAAACCCCCAAAACAACTAACAACCCTGCTGCTGCTAAGGTGGCGGAGGTGAAGGTTGCCCCCATTTTAGATCTGGAGATGGGGGGGCCTAAAAACCTTCCCGCACAGAATCAGAATAACCCCAAACCCAGAAGGCCCTGGGGCCAATCCCAAACAGGGAGCCAGGGAGGTAACCCCACAAATGGGACCCCTAACTCCACTGACTACATCAGCCCCTGCTACAAGGGAAATAGACCCATCCTGGGCTATGTGTGGACTCCTCCAGCCCAAGGGGGGGATCAAACCAGACAGCAACTAACCCAGGTAACTTCCCTCCTCACTTTCCTCTGGAGGGCAGTCATCCCCCAAATACCGGGCCAAATTTCTTTCCCCGGAACCCGCCAAACTTCAACCCCAAAACCACCCTTCTTTCGTTCCCCATTTCCCTGAGTCCAGACAGGGTGGAGGGGTACCCAAACTTTCCTAACGAGGGGTATTTTCCGAGAAGGGATAGTTACCCTTCCTTGGATCAACCCAGGGTAGACCTGAGGACCCCGTACTAGCCAGAGCGGGTGTCCCAACTAGAGCGTCAGATCCAGAACTTGGCAACAGAACCCTCAGATGAGCATGACGGCTCAGAATTCCTCAAATCCACGGTCTATTGCTCCAGAACAATGACGGGGCAAGAACCCCGACAACCCACCGGTTCCGAGGGAGGAGGCACAAGGGGAAGGGGGTGTGTAAAGCCTTGGAGAAAGCTTCCTTCCCCACTTGTGAAAAGCCCCTGGAAACCCAGGAACCGGAACCAAAATCTCCTGCCCCCGAAAGTCTGCCACCCAAGGAGCAGAGGGCGGGTAGGAGAAATAAAGACCCTTAAAAGACCCATTTTGAGAAGGAGGTGCAAATCTTCCAGTTTGAAGGAGAGGGATCCTCAGAGGATCCTGGGAAAAGGATCTTCTCCTTCAGGGACAGGGGAACTCCTCCCATAGAATAATGGGTCCCAAAGGATCCAAATCCAGACTGGGTAGATGTGGGGACCGAGTTAAAACCGCCCATCATCAGTACCCAGAATTACCAGCACGAAAATCCCCTGGTTCAAACCCATGCTGGTGACTGCCTCCAAAAAGGGGGGGCAGACCAGAATCAGAACCAGGGGAAACCAAAACTTCCCCCATATCTAACTGTCACCTCTTTCTCACAGGGTCCCAAGATCCTAAACAAAACCCAGCCCAAATCACCTCTCTGGCAGTATCCAAAGCAAGGAAATTCGCCCACCAGTTGGCCAAAAATGTGCATTATCTTTGCCCCCTTGAGGAAAAGGAGGGAAGATTTTATGCCCCGGTTCAAATACAGGGGCAATGTACAATTCTGGCACTGGTGGACACTGGATCCCAAGCCACCCTTCTTGTCATGATGCCTACCCCCGGGGACCCAGACCAAGTCCAGCAACCCCAGAAGCAGGCATCAAGTTATCCTAAGCAAGCCCAACAACCCCTGCTAGGGGCTATTTGGTTCCAGTCCTGGCGCCTATGGTGCCAGGCTCATATGAAGAGTCCGTCCTGGCACCATAGGCGCCAGGCTCATAGATTAAAACTTACCTGATGCAGACCATGCTGCAAACTTACCTGATGCAGACCATGCTGCAAGATCTCCAAGCCAAAGGAGGCTTGGAAGGGACTACTTTACTTAGGGACTATTTTTTACTCGGACGGGGCTGGGGAGGAATACTTACCTGAGACTACTTTGGAGGCTATTCAAACCACGCTCGAAGAGCATCCCATGCTTCGCGTTATTCTGCATCCAGCAGCGTGACGCTCACCGTGTCTGCAAGTCAGCATCCAGTCTTCTGCCACGCCTGCATCGAATCCGGAACTCCTAGACAAAAGGAAAAGAAAGGAGAAGAGGTTAGATCACGGACATTATTTGATTCCTTACCTGATTCCGGACCCAGCACATCTCCGAGCCTGGAAAGGACATTATTTCAGCATGCATCGCTTCGCCAGCAGCAGCGCCGCGTTATACTCACCAGTCCACCGCATCTTTCGACTCGGCGCTGCCTCCATCATTTTCTTCGTCGAAATCCAGCACCTGGGAGGAAAACAAAAGGAATAACAAGGTGAGCCAAGAAAACCAACAAAGACAATCTCTTTGCCACCATAGGCTTACCTGCTTTACCACCGGAGGTATTATTCTTTAATTCGCTGCATCTTCCTATGCCGCACCTATAAAGGGAGAGAAAACAGCAAGTTAAACTCATGCAACTTTTACCGGACAGTGTTTGGTAATACAGACTCTTACCTGAACGCCATCAGCTGCCTCCAGGCAATATTCTTTTGGACCCAGCTGCAACCTAACGAGGGAATGGAACAAGAGTGAACATCGGACATATTGAACTCCTTGAACTTTATAGACACTGGAGTCAATATTCCTCCGGAACTCCTCCAGTACCTTCAACCCAGTGAAGTAACTGGTATCTACGCGCCCCTGCATGCCATGCAGGATGGAGAGCTCATCATTTAAAAACATAAGGTGAGGTTACTAAAAGGGGATATCGGAGGTGATTAGTGGGGAGAACGAGAACTGTTGGGAGGCCATCACTAAAGTCCACGGGTGGCTAAATCCCTTTCTCCACTTGCAGGAGAAGGCTTCTACGAGTCCAGCAGACAAGATTAGGCGGGCCAGTCCAGACTGTCATCTCTTCACTACGCATCACGTTGGTGGAGACCGCAGCTGTCCGGGTCCAATCGACGCCCCTGTGCGAACCAGGTGAGCGTAACACTTCTGTCAAAAAGGGCGTTTGATCAACTGAATTCGGGAAGGGGGAGAAATACCAAATTCCTCTCACCCCTCTTCCTGGACACCTTCAGAACTTTGACGGGAAGGAAATTCCTGTCGAGGGGACTGTGGATTTAGACATTAAAATTGGGTGACACAAGGTGAAGCACCCGGTCATAGTTGTGACTCCAGAGGGCACACCTTGTTTACTAGGGAATGACATCCTGCGTAGGTTGTCTCCCCTCATAGATTGTGTAAACAAGGTCCTCTGGACTCAGACTAGCCGACCAATAAAATTAAAACAGAGTGTCAAACATGTTAGTTTAAATGGCACATGCCACATTGTTGAACAAAAACCTGACCAAATTGAATTTCACTTCCAGAATAATCAAATCCCAGACGTGACTGTAATTGCAGTAGGACAACAAACTGGTGATGGGGAGTCCTCTCTATTTCTGAAAATCAACCTTCCTTCCAGACTAAGGTGGCATTCCACACTGGAAGGAAACACTCTGAAATTCTATACAAATTCACAATCAGAAAATCCCATTCCTATAGTCCAAAAGATGAGAAATCAGCTCAAAGCTTGGCTGATATTCAGAAAACTGGAGGGCAGTTGTTCATCCCTATTCAGTTAAATGAGGGGAAGGACTCTGTTCTCGTCGAGTATGTGTGAACAACGGTAAGAGCTTCATCAGCAAAGCCATGTTCCACAAACTCCCAAAAGATCCAGCCATTCTCACATTTAAACTGTTAGATAAATGGGAAATGGACCTGGAAATACCCAATTCCAAACATCTCCTGCCTAGCAGGTGTATGCTCAAAATTTCCATAGGCAACAAAAGCATAGTCCATAATTGTTGGGTCATGCAAAATGTCCCTGCTGCATTTTTTTTAGCCTTTGACATTCTCAATCGATTTGCCATTAGTTTGGACCTAATAAACTTCAAATCCCTGTCCTGATGAGCGGGTAATCCCATGGACTTTGATGACCCAGAGAAAGCATTTCGGTCAGCTCAAATGCTGCCTCATGCAGTTGAAATTCAGATTGGAGAGGAAATCACCATCCCAGAACGGACCCGACAATTCTCACTGGAAGTAAAAATTAAAAGAGGACAGAAACTGAAAAACTCTGACACCTATGTCCATCTTAATGCTCATTTCCAACAGCAAGGGTTGGGGGTAAACCCAACAGCACTAGTCAACATAGAACACAACACCATTCCAATAGAGGTGGATAGCAGCGACCTAAAGAGCATCACACTGGGCGCAGGCACCATTATTGGAATGGCGGTTGATGACCGACATTTTTCCATAGATTTAGGTAATGAACTGTTAGGACCAATCCCCAAGGACTGTTTTGACAGTGATAGCAACAATGACATACCACCAGATAGGATCTTCAACCAGCATGGGGGGAATTTCCTGGTGTACTCTTCCTGCCCTTATGGTAAGGAAGATGTGACCAGTGACTTCAGGAGGGATGAGGTGATTTTTCAAGTCCACGAGGACTGCCTTCCCCACCTGAAGCCTTCCAAATCAGCACTTTGACCAGGGACTTCTCCACCCAGCTGGAGGAGGCCGCTGAGATAGCCAAAACAGAAGTCTTTCCAGGCTTCAGGCAGATGGTTGAAGAGAGAGTCAACCTAGCTGATGCCTGCGAGACTCTGGAGCAAAAGCAAAAATGTAAACAAGTTTTCTTAGATTTCCAAGATCTCTTTGCGGTGGACTCTTATGACTGTGGTCGCACCGAAATCCACGCAACAACAATTCCCACTGACCCTGGCATGACTCCAGTGTTTGTGAGGCAATATCGCTTGCCTCTCGCATCAATGGAGTCCCTTACTGAAATAATTTAGAACCTTGATTCCCGTGGGATAATTCGTCCAGTCCACAGCACCTTCAATAATCCAGTGCTGGGGATTTTGAAACCAAATGGCCAGTGAAGACTCTGTGCCGACCTAAGGGAGCTCAACAAATGGGTCCATACTTCCCAATGGCCTCTTCCCTACATTGACCAAGGGCAGCCCAGATCCAGGGGTCAAAGGTATTCACTGCCATTGACCTGACTAATGGGTACAGGACTGTACCTGTCAGTAGGCAGGACCAATACAAGCTGGCCTTTAGCTTCGGGGGGCAGCAGTACACTTGGACGCGGACCCCCTTCGGATACATCAACTCTGGCAATGAATTTCTACATAAGGCCATGCCCGACCTGGGTGAGAGGGGTAACCTGGCCTATGTAGATGATTTTTAGTCAAAAGCTCAACTGTGGAGGAACACATAGCAGAGGTCCATTATGTCCTGACACAGTTGAGGGCTGCTGGAGCAAAACTCTCCTTGGAAAAAGCACAGTGGTGCAGAACCCATGTCAATTTCTTGGGGCATGAGATAACTCCTCAGCGTCTCTGTCCACAAGAAAAGAAAGTGGAAGCACTTCATAAAATGAAAGACCCCACAACTCTGCGGGAACTAAGAAGCCTCCTTGGACTAACTTATTACAGCGGAAAGTTCATTGAGGACTACGCAGAGATCACAAGACCCCTGATCCATCTTTTGAAGGGGGGGTCAAGTGGGAGTGGGGTCCAGAACAAGCCGAGGCAGTAAGACATCTCAAAAGAAGCCTCTCACAAGCGCCTTGCCTAGATTAGCCTGTCAAAAACAAGGAGTTCTTCTTGGAGACAGGGTTCGATGCTTGAATGCAGTATTATATCAAAAGCATGACAAGGTCAATAAAGTAATCTCCTATGTGAGTAAGACTTTATCCTCCGTGGAGGAAAAATTCAACGATTGTGAGAAGGCACTCCTGGCATCGGTGTGGGCATTGAGGAATTACCGCCTGTTTATCGAGGGGGAACACATCATAGAGGAGACTCCACACCAACCCTTGCAATATCTTCAAAGTGACAGAATCTGGGCCGGAAATGTGAGTAATTCCCAAATTACTTCCTGGATTCTGTCAATGGAAGGCTTTCCTGTGGAGGTCAGATATGGCCAAAACAAGAAGAGTCCCCTCGCACAAGGTCTGGCTGACTTGCATGATTGTGCCAGAGAAAACTGTCTCAAAGATGAAAGTCTTAAAATCAAGGACAACATGGAGGACTACCTTAATTCCCCACACAGTCTATGAAGAAGACCAGTGCGAGGGAATGCCCACTGTCTATGTGGATGGGTGCTCCTAACATGTTGACAACAACGGGGAAAAGGAACTTGTGGCCGGCGTAGGGAATGCATGGGTAAATGATGCCCCAGAATCCTCCGCTGGGTACAAAATCGGTCCCCGAAGTAGTCAAGTGGCAGAGCTGATGGCTGTGCATCAAGCCATCCTCACTGCTGTCCAACACCAACTCCACAAACTGGTTATAATCACAGACTCAGATTATGTTCGGAACAGGTTCGTGGAGCACCTGGTAAACTGGAAAACTAGAGGCATACTATGTGCTAATAACAAACCATTGAAACATGGAAAATTAATACGAAATATTGATGATCTCGTTACCTCGAATGGGATGATCAACTACTGGAAAAAGATCAAGGGTCATTCTAATGTAGAGGGACCAGACAAAACTGGAAATGACCTAGCTGATCAGCTCGCCAAAACCAGAGCCATCCAAGTGGATCTACTTGAGATTGAGTCCATGTTGGGGGAAATCCAGGTCACGGCTATCACTAGGTCCCAGAGAAATGCTCACAATGAACTCTCAACTGCACAATGTAGTAAGGAGACCCCAGATGCTGATTTGATTATGGCTCAAAAAGGGGATCCAATAATTGGTACGTTTTATCAACACATTGAGGACCCTGAGAACTTTTCCCTGACAGACACTGATTACATTGGGAAAGAGGACCTCAGAGTGTTGATGAAATGTCCAAACATATTCCGAATCCAAGACTGTTTGTTGGTGAGGAGATCCATAGCTGGCCATGACCAGTGGGTAGACCCTACCTCATTCTGAAGCATGATGCTAAGTCACGCCCATGATGCGGCCACAGACGGTCATCGGGGGTTTCATACGACACTAGAAATCTTGCGAGAGGTTGCATACTGGCCACACATGGGGCAGGACCTCTACCATTACTTTAGAGGATGTCTTGTGTGTGCACAATTTCAGCCAACATCACTCACACATCGTGCTCCCCTCCAAAAGAGGGGGATGACACTTCCTTGGTCAGATTTACAAGTCGATTTCATCGGGCCCGTGATTTGCTCCTCTAGTGGGAACAAGTACATGTTGACCGTAACATGCTTGTTCACTAAATGGGTGGAATGTCTCCCGGCCCCAAATTGCAAAGCAGAAACAGCTGCTGCCCTGATGATCAATCACATCTTCTCGCGTTTTGGACTACCCCAAAGGATTGAGTCAGACCGAGGTAGCCACTTCACTATCGAAGTGATGACAAAGATGTGGGAGATACTTGGGGTCAAAAGGAAACTACACATTGCCTACCGGCTAGCCTCTAGTGGTGGAGTTGAGACATACAACAAGACTATTGTGAGCTTATTAAAAAAGTTTGTGGCAGATTCTGGGCCAAGTTGGGACATTCGATTACCTCTTGTCATGATGGGCATCAGATCTACTCCTTCTTCTGCAACAAAAATGTCTCTGTTGGAGCTGTTGACTGGACGAAGTATGGTGCTATCCCAGCATCTGCTCTACAGAACCCAAGAGCAGACCTTGATAAATGCCTACACAACTCATGAGTATGTTGAGAATCTGAGAAAACACCTGCAACATGCTTTTGCCTATTGTCAGCGGAATCTAGAAAGATCTGCAGACAGTATGAAGACCCACTATGACCTTAAGACAACTAAAAAAGAATACCAAGTAGGAGACCAGGTCTACTTGTACAATTTCCAAAGGAACCAAGCCAAACAGCGCAAATTCCTCCCTAGTTGGCGGGGTCCTTTTGAAATTGTAGACAGAATCTCACCAGTCGCCTACAAAATCTGCATCCCCAAGGGCGCTATTTGGCAGAAGGGGAAGACAAGTGGGTCCACATAAATCAGCTAAAGAGTTGCCATCCCAGGCATACTTTGCGGCAAATAGAGGAGCCAACCAGAAACCCACAGGGGGACATTCCAGATCCCTAGAAAAATTCCAACTGTTAAAACCATTCAACCTGTTAAATTCATTAGGAAATACAGGTGGGGAATATTATAAATTATATGTCAAATGTATGCATCTGCCCCACTACATGAATAGTGGTGGGGAAATGTCCATAACCATGCACTGTTCTGTCTCATAGCATTGGAAACCAAGGATTCAAAGTACCAAGGAGGACCTCTCGGGGACCGGGAGGAAAGACCCAAAGGGCCCAGAGTATCGCTCCATATGCCCATCCAGGACCAGCGAGTTGAGCATGTCGATCCAGCACTGAGGGGAGAAGCAGATGACTTTCTCCACCTGGACCAAAGAAAGAAAGAACATCCCAATCTCCCGACTTCCCCTTGACGGGCGGTCAACCTCAAGTTGTGAGGGGGGGCTCTGTGGGATGTCTCAATCCACTTTTGTTCTGCCATGCGGCATCCCTGTGTTCTGATGGTGCCAGAAACATCAAAATGGCCACAAAACCTTTGTGCGCACCAAAACCTCTGAAAATCGCGCTTTGCAAAGCACAAGAAGATGGCTGCCCAGTCTGCCATGCATGTTGTCAGTGGTGAAACAGAGATGTCACTCCTGAAACATGTCACTGGGCTCTAAAACATGTGAAGATGGAGTACAGAAGGAAAAGCAGTGCTTTGCTAGATGAAATCCAAAATCTTGCTTTAAATCACTTTTTCTTTTTTGCTGAAACTGCAGAATGCTGTTACAAAACACCCTCAAACATCCAAAATTCTGGCTGGGTGCTAAAATTCACTTAGTGCATGAAACCATTGTGAACTTGCAATGCCTGAAAAACTGAAAGCGTCAAGGGATTTCCACAGCAAAAGTGGCTCTGTAGATCTGTCAAAATCTGGGCGCAGTACCCTCGGCCGCTTGATTGAGAGCTGTCAGGGGCCTGCAGGATTAAAACTTTAAACATGTATAAACTAAAATCAAATGTTTGCAAGCTAAGAGGCCTGTTATTTAGAGTAATCCATCTTGTAATTGTTTTGATTCCATGGTTTAAAATCTCGAAGAAGTATTTAGCTGTGATTTGATCCCACAAGTTTGTTGTATGCTAAGGGAAAATTCAACAGAATGAACAATTAAAATAAAGCTGGCTAAAGCTACCAAACCAGAATAACAGCTTTCCTCACAGAGGCAAGGCCTCCCCCTCCAGGTCCCTCCCCCAGGAAATCACACCTACGTGATAATAATAGGGTGGGAGAAGAACCTGGTCTGCATTGGGGAAGGAAACAATGAACAGCTGCAAAGCAGGAAACGGTAGGTGTGAAGACTGTCGTAAAATGGCCTCTGCCAAGAGAATAGGGAGGAGACTGCTCCTGAACTGAAGGGAGACAAAAAGATGCGGAGACAAACAACCATCTGTGCTAAACCTTCACAAAGAACATTTTGTTTAAATACATGTAACTTGCCACTTAAAACTGTCAAAAACACAAAAATAACAGAATTGTAAATCTAATGTTTGGCTGCACATTTCAAGAGGCGGCAAGATCGTATGACATATTTTGGAAGGAAACTGCAGAAAATGTGATTTTACACCAAATGTATTTTTGCTAGAAGTATGAAACTGTATACCCTTATGCCCATGGTATACTCGCACACTTGTAGATATTTGCTGATAAATGGGAAATTGTGTTCCTGATGAAAAGGGCGAAATTCTGGGAAAAGCAGACACAAGATCCCACAGCTATGGGGTTTGGAGGAGTAGCTGCTGTAAAGCATATGTAATCTATATAAGTGGTTGTTATAGAGATTGCATATGTGTAAATATGTATTGTTTCAAAAGTAAACTTTGTGTTCAAGAGGCTAGGGGGGACTCTAAGCCTCATAAACCCACACCATAAAGGTGACACCCTGTTTTTCTCCTCCTATCAAGGCAGAGAGGATATTCAGACCAATTCCTGTCAAAGGGGTGAGCTTAGGCTAGACCAGTACACACACCCCATTCAGGAGAGCATTAATAGAGACAGCTCACCACTCAAAAAAGACAAACAGATTCACCCACTATCCGAATGCTGGCGGAGCACCCTGCTGCAGAACTTTCCATCTTCCTTGCTCCATACCCCAGAAACTTGGCAAAGCAGAACCCATTGCATAGCTGAACCACTTTCAGCTAGGCCTCAATTTCCAGAACCAGAACCAATCCCACAAACCTAAGGGGAAGCATTATACTACAGCCGGGCCACCCTGTACTGCTTGCCTGCTGAAATAATTATCATCAGAACCAAAAAGGGCAGATCCAATCCAGTCCTGTGCCGTGCTGTGCCCAGAGTGCATTGCAGATCAGATCCAGTCCTGTGCCGTGCGGCGTCCAGAGCGCCTTGAAGCTGCCCAATCCGATGTGCCCAGCAGTCTGTCCTGACCAGAATCCCTGACCAGAATCCCTGACCAGAATCCTGACGGTTCTGTTTGAAACATATCTAGTGAGTATCTATAGATAGAACTGTGTCACTAGCCCATGTAACTTGCTTAGTAATCCCTATCTAAAACCCATCCTATCTTGTCTTCAGAACCTGCATTGTTAGGAGTATTTTTGAATTGTCTGAACTCTCTATCCAATCCCTCCTATCTTCCTCCTGTGCTAGTTTTGTTAAAACTATCTCTGTGCTGATCTTATCTCATCTGAAGAAGGTGGGACCACTGCAGGCAGTTGCCCTGATCAAGTGGCTGTGTTCCTGTGTGGTATTAGTTGTCTTCATAGTTATGCTCTAGCGTAACAAATCCTTTTTGTCATTTTAAAAGCGCATTCATGTTTCCCATTCTTGCGCCTATGTCGGAAAAAACAACCACCACTAAATCGTCCATAACTTCGTTAGTTTTTGTGCTAGAAACAGAATTTCAACTTCTGATTGTAGCTAACATCCACAGCTTTAAATTGCATTTAGAACCGCATGCCAAATCCATACAGATATCCCGTTATCACGATTATCGCTCAGTGAAAAGTTTCCCACGAATTTCTAGGGAAATTCTCACACGTGTAAAACATCTTATGATTGCTCCCAGCCTTAATTGTAAGATTTCAAATTGTTTCTTGGTATTAAATCATTGCTAGTGTTTGTGTGCAACTATCCCAAGCGGCTCCCATAAGAATTATAACAATTTCAGCCATTTTTTTTTCAAGATAACTTTAAAAGCCATTCAGACAGCTTGACAGTCTATTCTATTTTCTCTTGTGTTTGCTGGGGGAAAGTGGGATTGTTATTTTGTTTGAATTCTGCCATTCCTGAATACCAGCTCTCTCCTCCTATCTCTTTACCTTGCCTATTGGGGGGTTGAAGGGTGTGCAGTGGGAACTAGTAACCACAGTGCTATCTGATCTGCACACACACACAAAAGTATTATTTCTGTGTTGAATTGTTTTGCTCATTATTACTTCTTGTGTATTAAAGAGATTATTCTCTGTTACATCACCCCAATGGTGATTATTGTGTACCCATTAAAACATAGTGTGATTAAATTGTGAATACATAAATAAATATTTTAACTTTACAAACCAGCCTGATTCCTGATTCAGTGTGACGAGGGGGGGGTTCCAGGAGAGGGGCGTGATATGAGTGGTACATCGTTCAGGATAAAGAACTTTTAGACAAAAATAAATAAGGATTTCAGTTGTGCATTACATGCTAGGCGTTGATTTAGGTGTGTGCCGGATTGAAATCACTTACAGCGCCACTGATTGGTGCCTTATGAGCACCTCATCTGTCTGCGCTCTAGGCTTTAATGGACTCACGTCAGCACATCTGTCTTAAAAAAGAAAAGTATTGTTTTTTGTATTCAGCTTAATTCAAGGTTCCAGCCTCTCTCATCAGCTTCCTTCCCTCTCCTGCCTTTCCTTCTTCTTCCACCCCCCTGGCCCTTTCGCCACCACTGACCGCTGTACCACATCCATGCACCTCTCGATAGAAAACATTTGAAGAGGGCAGCCAGCTTTACTTAGCTACTCTCAATGCTTGTTCTGCCATTAAACACTCTGCTGACATCTGTCTCCTTCTTGAAGACTGTGACCTTGATGGCCTTGTTCTCACTTAGAGTGGTCAGGGATGGCTTGGCCTATAGGGAACTCTTCAGATTTCCTGGTAGGCCTCTGTACCCTGGGCCTTTTGTATGTGGTATTTCCACATT
The DNA here is from genome assembly GCF_040938575.1 of Ambystoma mexicanum. Lineage (NCBI taxonomy): Eukaryota > Metazoa > Chordata > Amphibia > Caudata > Ambystomatidae > Ambystoma > Ambystoma mexicanum. The sequence goes on along the minus strand of NC_090940.1, from coordinate 504,753,912 downwards.
TTCCCACTGGAAAAGGGTTGGGCTTTCTGAAAATTAGTAATTTGGGGCCACTTTGAAAGTTATTTGCAGGCCCTCTTTTGGATCCCAGTCCCCCCCTGGACGTGTTTCAATGTCAGCTCTGTCACTGCTCGTGACACTCTTCTTCCTGAGGACTACAAGATCCTCTCCAAGCCCATGCCCAACCCGTCTGGAAGTGGATTGGCACTGATCTTCCCTGACTGGGTCCCTGCTACTTTCATACCTACTCAATTCTAGTCTTCTTTTGAATGTCTCGTATGCAGGCTGGATGTTTCGCCTACCCTCTTGCTCAATCTTGCAACCATCTACAGGTCCTCTGGCTCCCTCACCCTTCTTTGAATGGGTTGATCTCACCTCTTCTCTCCTGACCTCTAACTCTAAGCTTCTCATCCTCAGAGACGGTAACATTCATCTTGACTCTTCTGTACTCTTTTGCGTCCACTGTGACTCTCTCCCTCACCATTCTTCACTCTGGCCCTACCCACTCAGCCAGACATACCTTGGATACGATCATCTCGGCTGACATCCCTTTCTCATACCCTCACTACACCTTTCTCTTTGTCTGATCATTCTCTCCTCTCTTCCCACCTGGAACTCCCAAGCTCCCTGGCTAAGCCTTTGCCCGCTCTGCCTCGATGCTTTTGCCGCCATGTTCATCCCTCCTCCTACCTCTGCTAGTGACTCTCCCACCGACTCAGCCCCTCTAATCTTCACCTCTCCATCTCCAACACACTACATACCCTTGCTCATTTCATGAGGATCCATATAAAGCCTGCCCCCAAGCGCAATAGCCTCCCTGAAACGCAAGTGCAGGGTGGCCGAACGGAAGTGGCAGGTCTCAAACACATCATCTGTCAAACTGGCCTGTCACCTGCTCCAAAGGCAATACAGTCTCTCCATTCGCTCCAAGAAGGGCCCACATCCAAGCTTGCATCTCTTGGTCCACCAACAATACAGCTGGATTGTTAAAAATCTGGAAGGAACTCGCCAATCCTACCAGTTTCCACTTCTCCTCTTCCATCTGAGGCGCTCTGAACTGCACTGACCTCACACTTCACAACCTAAATCCAAGACTTCCCGTCCTCGCTCTCCTCTACCCCCTCCCAACTCTCCCAACTGCTCTCAGGCCTCCTTGGCCCCTCTCACCTCCCACATACTGTCCTCCTCACCCATTGCACCAGATGAGGTCTCCAAAGCTGCCCACTCTATGAAGGTTTTTCCTTCAAACAGATGCCCCCTGCTCCTCCAGAACTATCAAGGACAACATTTTCTCTCTCCCTCCCGCCTCGGCTGATTTCTGTAAGCACTCCTTTGCCACCAGCTCCTTCCCACAATCCCTCAAGCACTTCCTGGTGCATCCTCTCCTAAAAAAGCCATCTGCCAACCCCTGCTGCCTGGCTAACCACCCTATCTGTGCCACCACCTTCCGGGGCAAACTCTGAAGATGGTCATCTCTCAACTGACCCACTAGACTGAATTTGTTGGCTGTTTCCACTACCACCAGTCTGGCTTTAGAGAATCCAGAGGCATGGAACCTGCCCTCCTGAACACCCGTGAAGACCTGCTCACAAACCTTGATTCCAACTCTCCTTCTGTTCTCATCGTCCTGGATTTGTCCCCTGCCTTTGACACAGTCATTCATGCCACCCTCAAATAGTGGCTCCATGATACCCTTTGTATCACGGAACTGGCACTGGATTGGTGGACCTCCTTCCTATCTAACCGACCCTCCTAGGTTCAATTGGGCCCTTTCCTTTCCTCCATCTCACTCTCTACATGCGGTGTCCCTCAGGGCTCCATTCTATCGCTGTGGCTCTTCAACATCTACCTTGCCCCTCTGTCCCACTTAATTTCCTCCTTCTCTCCTCATTTCCAGTGTTATGTTATGTTATGTTATGTTATGTTATATAGATTTATAAAGTGCAGCGTATGGCAAAGGCATCTTGGCACTGGGAGGGTAGCAGGTGATAAAAGGGTCCTAAAAGAGAAGAGTCTTCAGAGTGCGTCTGAAGGCCAAATGATTAGCGGTAGCACAAAGAGCCAGAGGAAGTTGGTTCCTGGCTTTGGCTGCTGCCACTGTGAAAGCACGGCCGCCAGTTTGATCGCGTTTAAAGTGAGGAACCAGAAGAAGTAGCGCAGTCTGGGAGCGCAGGCAGCGGGTGGCACATAGTGAGCAAATTTCTCCTGGAGATATTCTGAACCTACCTTATAGAAGGCCCGGTGAACAAGGCACATGGATTTGAATAAGAGCCATTGTTCCATAGGGAGCCAGTGTAGTTGCTTCAGGAGAGGGGCCATATGCGACCGTGCCAGAGGGCGCAGTATTGCACGGGCTGCTGCATTTTGAAGCATTTGGATATGATTGAGAATATACTGTGGTTGGCCATAGTACAGCGAGTTACAGTAATCCACTGTACTAAGAACCAGCGCTCCTACCACTGGGGCATGAAGATGGCCTGGGATGAGCGGGAGAACCTTTCTCAAAGTCTGCAGTTTGAAATGACCGGCTTTGCAGATAGCGCCCACTTGCTCAGTCATCATCAGAGAGGATGAGAACTTAACACCCAGATTTCTCACCATAGGAAAAGGTAGGGGGAACGGGCCAAGAGAAGTGGGCCAGAAGTCCAGGGTCCAGTAGTTAAGGGGGGTATTTGTCCCCACCACCAGGACCACTGTTTTACTGCCATTAAGCTTAAGAGAGTCGGTAGCCATCCAAGCACCTAAGTCTTCAAGGCAGTTCCTAAGACAGGCTGCAGTGTCAGACCGAGTGAGATCCAGGCGTACCAAGATCTGCATGTCATCTGCGTAAGAATAGAATCGAAAACCATGAGATAGAAAAAGAAGAAGCTGTGGACAGAGGTAGATATTAAAAAGAATGGGAGACAGAGCAGACCCCTGTGGTACTCTACAGAAAAGTGTGACTGATTCCGAGCAGTAGAGAGGCAGGAAGACAGATTGAGACTGATCAGTCAAGAAATCTGCGTACCAGCTCAACACCAGGCCCCCAGGCCCACGTCGACAAACGGGATATCAGTGTAGAATGATCAACCGTGTCGAACGTGGTTGAGAGGTTGAGTAAGAGCAAGACTCCCACACCGTCCTGATCAACCAGGCGGGTGAGGTAATCGAATGCAGAATTAAGAACAGATTTGGTGCCTCTCCCGGGGCGGAATCCCGATTGGAAAATATCAAAATAGCCTGAGGATTCCATAAAGGATGATAGAAGGGAAAGACCAGTGCCTCCAGAGTTTTCATCAGGGACGGGAGAAGGGAGATGGGACGTAGGTTCGCTAGGACAGCAGGGGCCAAAGAGGGCTTCTTCAAGAGTGGAAGCACCCGAGCGTGTTTCAGGGACCCTGGTATCAACCCCTCTTTAAAAGATGCGTTAATGGCTGTTGTAATTTAAGTGATGATATCAGGGAAGATAGCTTTGAGCACGTCTAGAGGGATGGTGTCAGCAGGAGATGCCGACTTGAGCCCAAGTATGGCTTCAGAATATTCTGCTCAGAGGCCACAGGAAAAGGTAACCAAGATGCAGTAGGAATAGGAGGATCAGGAAAAGATTGTTTATTAGCCGTAGCATCCAAATTAGCTTTGATGTCTTCGCATATATTTGCGATTTTGGAATGGAATTAAGAGGAAAGAGATTCACACAGAGCTTGTGAAGGCTCGATCGAAGGGCCAGAATTTGTCGGCGTGGAAAAGGACTGCACTAGCTCAAAAAAGCGCCTTAGGCTTATTCACAGCATCCTCCATCTTCCCGCCAAAAAAGGTTCTTTTTTGCGGTTAGAATTGCTTTTTGGTAAGTTGTAAGAGCGCAACGAAATATTGGTCACATATCCTTCGTATAACTGACCCTCCTCTTACGTTCATCTTGGCAACAGCTAAGTTTAAGTGCTCTGAGCTCATCCGAAAGCCAGGGTTCCGACACATGGGCTATTTCCTTATCGAGCTTGGCCGGTGCAAGTTGGTCAGCTAAGGTTAGAAAGGACGCGGCCAGATTCTGCAATGTGCAGGAGTTTGGGGGAGCACAGTGAGAGAGAAGAGAGGCAGATAGCGTGGAGAGATCGACCTTGTGCCAATTCCGTTTTAAGGTGGACAACTTGAGGGGGCACCGGACAGGGCCTGGAAGAACAGCAGTGAAAGAGATCAGATAATGGTCAGACCAAAGTACATGGTGGGAGGAGATCATGGCAATGAGTGACTTGGGAGCACAGATAAAGTCAAGTGTGTTGCCCAACTCATGAGTGGGCACTTGAATCAATCGAGGAAGATTGAGATCCCTCATAAGAGAGAGAAAGTGTTCAACCTGGCTAGCTGAAGTGGAGTTGGCAGGCAGATTGAAATCCCCTAACACCCATAAATTAGGGTGGTCAACTTGGAGAGCCTATACCATGTCAGGAAAGTCAGTATAAAACGTGGCATCCACCCCAGGGGGCCGGTATACCAGTAGGACAGTAAATGTCATCGTAGCCAATGTGGATATGGTAGCGAGAAGGCATTCCATCTTCAGTGAGTGTACTGGTACCAGATACAAGATGTTGAAGGAGTCTTTATATATGATTCCCACCCCCCCCGCCAAGATGTATAAAAGGGCAGTCAACATGAGCGAAGCTATAGTTGTTGGAGAGGGCTTGCACAATGGAGGGGCCAGAGGAGTCACAGAGCCAGGTTTCAGTGAGAAACAGTAAGTCAGGCTGACTCGTGGTTATGAAATCGTGGCAGTCAGAGGCATGCGCAACCAATGAATGCATGTTTAACAGGCCGCAATGAAGCAGGGATGGGTTAATAGTAGGGGAGGTACTATGTTTACTATTAGCTTTTGGTGTGGCCAGTACAGTAGGGCTTTTGGGAAAGCCCAGGGGCCAATTAGTTTCTGGGGGCGCCAGGGAGATAAGTACATGGCAGTCTAGGCAATCAGTATGTCTTCCTAGCATGCTCCTGGTTCAGATGGGCGCAGATGGGCTTGCCTTAAGGGTGCCTTCGGCGCACTGGTGGCGCCCCCGCTGTACCTGCCCGCTGTACCTGCCCGCTGCGCGTGTGGAAGGCCAGGCACATAAATGCCTTTAAGTGTCACGTGGGAGCCCCGGAAGCTCAGCTTCATGAACATAAACAGAGGACTGCTGTAGATGCACACGCAGGTCGTAAGATTAACACAAAGGTAGTGCGAAATCAACAGTAAGCGCAACACAGTTTGCCTAGAGTACAATAACCAGGTCTAAAACAATTTAGTCACAGTAAATCACAGTAGCAGCAAAAGGGCTTTAAAATAGGCCCCTAGTGAACACCTCACCTTCTACGCTGCGCGTGCAGAAGCCCAGGCACATAAATGCCTGTAAGAGTCACGTGGGAGCAGGGGAAGCTCAGCCTCATGAACACAAACAGAGAACTGTGGTAGATGCACATGCAGGTCATAAGATTAACACAAAGGTAGTGCGAAAGCAACAGTAAGCGCAACACAGGTACAATAAAAGATCTAAAACAATTTAGTCATAGTAAATCACAGTAGCAGCTAAAAGGCTTTAAAACGGGCCCCTAGTGGACAGCTCACCTTCTACCTTTATGTCGATGACACACAGCTTTCCTTCAAGCTTCCATCCATGACTTCCTCTTCTTCCTCTCTCATTCCTGACTGTCTGACTGCTATCCAGGCATGGTGCACAGCATGATGATGTCTGTCTTAATGCCAATCCTTTTCATTGGGACCCCTTCTCTCTGCTTCCTTCCCCCTCTCTGACCACCCTCCTTGGGTCCCCTCCCCTCATCATCTTGTGAGGCTAAAAACATTGGTGTCATCTTTGACTCCTCTCTCTCTTTTTCTCCCCTCACATCATGGACCTTGCCAAGAAGGCCCACTTTCAGCATCACCTCCTCAGCGGCATTCTTCCCTTCCTTACCTTCCCCTAGAAACTCATGTCTCAAGACCTCTGGTTCTCTCCAGGCTGGACAACTGTAACAGTCTCTTCCTCAATATGTCTCTTTCCTCTCTTAGCCCCCTTCAACTAATCCAGAATAGGACTGCGAGACATATCTTTGCCCTCAAGCCCAGGGACCATATCTCTCCAGACCTTAAATCTCTCCACTGGCTCCCCGTGTCTGCAAGGGTCAACTTCAAGACCCACTGCATCATCCACAAGGCTTTCTGGGGTCTTGGACCCCAGTACATGCAACTCTCTCTCCCTAAATACCTTCCTGCTAGAGCCCTTCACTCCCCTAGCTCCACCTCTCTGCAGATCAGAAATGTTTTGCAAGCAGAGAGTGGGGGTAGGTGCCTCCCTCTGGAATGGCCTCTTTGACCCTCTCAGATTTGAGCTGGAGCACCTTAAGTTCAGGAAGCTTCTCAAGACCCTGCTCTTCTCTACCTCCTTCTCTCTCTCCCTCCCTTACTACCCCCCACCAGCCTCTAAGACTTGCAGCCTGGTCCCTCATGATCCTTACAGCGCACCAGGCTCTTGACCAGTCTATACCAGCACCCCCTAAACCAGCACTGTGCTTCTGGTCCCACACCCCTGACTAGTCTGGTGAGTTTAGCATCCCTCCCATGTCTGGTCACCCCCCCTCCCACGGACTTAGCTGGTGGTTCATCCCCTGGCAATTGTCCTGCTTGAGTTCCCCCTAGTACTTGCCAAGACCCTGGTCCCTTCTTCCCCTCCCCCTGCCTTTATGCCCCCTCCCCTGACCTTTAGCTAACCCCCTCCACCACAGCTCCACCCCCTCAGCACCTCTTGTTACTGCACATGCACGATCCAAATTTCACAAGGTCTAGTAGGACTGTTATTGTTCTTTATCTCCTCTGTTTCCCCTCCCCTCTTTTGTCTTGTGGCACCTGGAAGCACATGTTTGCTGTGTAGTGCATCTTATAAATAAAGCACGGGACGGGGTATTGAACCTGTGCTGCTCTGCGTTGTCTTCTTTCTAAGACGAGCGCTTTGCCCCTGAGCATTCCTCCTTGCCAGTTCAGGCCAGTGCAGCAGTCTTTGCGCTGTGTTGTAGCCCCCTGCTGTGCTCTTAAGCATAGTACATCTTTTTTTGATACTTAAGACTCTATAATATTGTTCTAAATTACAGATAAGTTATTGTCTGGGAACAATAATTTAGGCTGTTTTCATTAAGAGCTTTCAATAAGATCAAGGCCTGTAATATCAAGCGTACTGACAGTGAATTCTTGGAATTTTCTGATAACGTGACTGCAATGTCTCCAAATACACTTAGTTCAGACCTAATTATCACTAGATCAGCCATCAGTAATGAGTTAGTGCTGGCTGATTTCATTAAACCAAATAATCTTGACATTTATTCTTCACCGAAACCTGATTCACAGATAGCAGTTGTGCGATATTTCTTTTACTGGTCCCCGATAATTACTTGATCAAATGGGTTAATCGTACTACTAGCAGCAGAGGGGGAGTTGCACTTATTTGCAAGTACTGCTGGTCTCCAATGAACTTAAAGATTTTGACTTGGGATACTCCATCCAAAATGTGCATGTTTTCGCTATGGGCCTACACCAGGCCCTGCAAATAACTTTTCGGAAAGCCTAAATTACTTTCTGCCCTCCAAAGCTCTGACATGACCCAGATTGTTTTTAATTGGGGATTGTAATAGACAACGTAGAACCTACTATATGACCTGAGATACAAGAAGCTCAAGACATTTTGCCTTGGGTCTCCTCATCTTCTCATCAACTGGGGCATTGTTTAGATTTCACTCATTGTATAGGCTCCTGGGTAGAATAGCATTATACTATTTATTTTATTTTATTTATTTTACATTTATAAAGCGCTCACAGAGCCCGCAGGCATCGAGGCGCTGTTACAGGAATTGTTTATTTTTCTTAGTTGCGTAATTGTGTTTTTTTTGTTTTTTGTCTTAGTTACGTATTTATATTGCGCTTAAACACTCAGAGGTTTCTAAGCGCGGACCCGGGGATCGAACCTGTTGTTGCTCCGTGTCGTCTTGCTTCCAAGACGAGCACGCTGCCGCTGTGCTATCCTCCCGAGGAGTCAAGTCACTTGGTCTAAACATTGCTCTAGGTTTTTTCCTTTGAACTTGCCCATCCTGTGAACCGCCCTGCCACCTCTCTTTCCAACTTAATATTGTCTCAGAGCACAACAGATTTACTCAGGATCTCATCACAAGATCTTCGTTTTGCATTAGGATACCCTGATTGGGATTTGCAGTGCAAATTGTTTTTTCTTCCATTATGAACAACTTGCACGCTGTCTGTGATTCTCTTGCCCGCCTTCGTGCCAAACGAACTGAAAACATCAAAGCCCTTGGCATACTCCTGCATTGAGAGCTCTGAAGTAGGAATATTGAAGTAAAATTGAGATTTCTAAGTTCGCATTAAACAGTTATAAAAAGGCAATTTCTTTGGCAAAATCTGGTTTCTTGCAGAATCAAATTAATAATGCCAATTTAATACTGTTTGATACTATTAACACATTCTGTAATTCCCCACTATGATTATCAACATGCTACCAATGACTATTTTGGCAAATTATTAAAAAACCTTTTTTGTGGATACAATCAAAACCACCCTGGAGGATCTTCACAAAGCAATCCTTATCTTGCTGTTGCAATTACCTATCATACAAGAACCTGCTAAGGTTGTGTTTTATTTCTTTCCATTTTTGTCAGATCTCATTTTAACACTCCTTCAGGCCCTAAAAGCCACCAATTGTAATTATGATTTTCTAATGTTATTTTTGGATTGCAGCCAGGCTCATTATTTTGTTGATTTCGATCAAGGTGTCTGTACAGCTATCCTTTCCCTAAGGATAATTCCTTGGGTGTTGAAGTCGACCAGTGTTACTCCCCTATTAAAAACCTTTACTTGATCCCAAACTCCTTCAGAACTATCGACCGATAGCCAACTACTTTGCCTGCTAAAATTTTAGAGAAGGTGGTCACATTTCAACTGCAAGACTGTGTTGAAAAACATCAACTTCTGGATCCCTTCCAATCTTGTTTTCGTCCATCTCATGGGTCGGAGACAGTCCTGATGACGGTGCGAGATGATAGCTTGAAACACGCTAAAGAAGGCACGTGTATGATGCTCGTTATGATGGTTCTTTCGACAGCATTTAATGCCATAGATACACCTTGTTGTCTAGGTTGGCTGAATTTGCAGGTGTATCACTGCCGGCACTGCGCTGCGTTTGCTCTATTTTTGAAGGAGCCCACACAAGGTGGTCTCTCTAATTTGATTCCTGTTACCTGTGGGGTACCCGAGGGGTCGTCACAGTCCTCCTTGCACTTTAATATTTACATTAATCCATTGATGTCTGTTTTTGCCAGCTTTGGCCTCAAGTATCATTCTTATGTGGATGAAAAACAGTTTTAACTGCGAATCAATAACTCTACTGATTCCTTTCAGAGCAGTTGGACTGCATGTCTGCAATCAAACGCTAGATAATTCTTAATGAACTACAAATCATTCTATCTAAAGCAGAGGCAATTTGATTTGTGTCCAACCATGTGCTGAATGATTCATTACAGCTCCCATCCCTGCCTTTTTCAGTTGTATTTCACTCTATTGATGCACACAAGGTAAACGGTTACTAGTCTTTTCATTTAATTCTTTGCATCGAGAATAAGATGCATAGAATAATTTCCATCGAAAAATTATTAATCGAATTCCCATACATAAACTGCAAAGTGTTTATGCATTGAAACCCTTCCATCAAATAGGGTTTTGTTATATAAACACTTTACATTTTTTGCATGGAAATTCGATGAAACATGTCTAACGTTATAACGTTAGAGGGAGCTGTCCAGTGCTGAAATCTTTAAAGTATTTCAGCACTGGTCAGCTTCCTCTAACTTTATTGGGGGGGGTTAGCCCCCCAATCCTCAAGGGCACTAACCCTAACCCTAAACCTAACCCTCACCCTAACCCCAACACTAACTCTTACCCGAACTCTTACCCTAAATTTATTGGGGGGGTTCCCCCTATTCCCAAGGGCACCCCCCAACCGTAACACAACCTTAACTCTAACCCCAACCCTAACTCTAACCCTACCTTTATTGGGGGGGAGTTCCCCAACCCCAAGGGCACCCCCAACCCTAACACTAACTCTAACCCTAACCCTAAAAATCCATCAACATTTCAATTAATATGCTTTTTGATGGAAAAGCATTTCAATGAATACATTTCAATGGATAGTAATTAGATGCTAATGATTTTGATGCAAAGACTGGCTACCAGTTAAACATCCTGGTTGCTACTGGCAATCCGATTTAGGCTATGAACATCAGATAGGGGAGAAAACAAAGTGCTTTTTGTTCTAGGCTTTCTTTATTGCTATCTGTTCTCCCCTATATTTCTTCCACAGATTACTCGACTGTTGTTAGAGCATTAGTCAATTCCAAGTTACGACTCTATGAATGCCATGCTGGTGGGTATTCAGCAGCAGCAACTCTCCCATCTTCAGGCTGCACAAAACGCATCAGGCTTATTTTTCATTTACCAAAATCTTCCTCTATCTCTCAACTGTGCAGGTCCTTGCATTGGCTGCCAGTCAAACAAAGGATCAAATTCAAAATGATGTGCTTGATTTTCAAATGTCTATAAGGACAGGCACTGAGAAATTTAGTCTACAGGATTCAATGATATCAGCCTACGCGTTCTCTTCAATGCTCAACAACACTTGGTGATTGTCCCTCCATCTTGTTTTGTTCATCAAGGAGACATATGTTTCGCTTTCCTGAGTGCCTAGCTCTGGAACTCAGTCCCTATTGGCCTGCGTAGCATCAATGCCCTATCGCAAAATGTTCTTTTCTATTAACTTCAGTCTTGCCCTTGCCTAGTCACTACATTTCTATTTACGTAATTGTTCATTTAAAACGCTTAATACCAGCATTCTGGTTTCTAAGTCCAGGATCTGGATTCGAACCTGTGTGGCGCTGTGTTGTCTTGCTTCCAAGACCACCAGCATTGTGCCTGAGCTATCCTTACTCATCTTTACGTTTATAAAGTTTTGATCTTAAAAAAATCTGCAACCAACTGCAGTTAATCCTGTTTGGTTCTGTACATTATAAATAAGCATTGCATGCAGGAGACCAACAAAAGCAACATTTCAGCTTTGAAAAAATGGCGTGTTAAATGAAAGTGTAAAAACAGTGAAATCACATTTCCTCTTTCATTGTAGGGGGTAATTTTATAGTAAACATGAATTGCATGCAGGATATTTCCAACGTTCACACGTATGTGCTGTTGGAAAAGTAAAGAGTAAAACAATGCGAAATCACCTTTACTCTAGACGCTGCCAGGAAATGATGCTTTGCAAACTGCGTTTAATAATGGATTCCTGTGCCATCTGCCTGTTCTAGAGCAGGTGAGAAACCGAGGCGGATTCCATAGCAAACCATTTCATTTACACCTGCATACGAATCTCATATAAGATGAAAGCATGCCAGAGATGCATGCTCTGCTTCGTGCCTCTACTACACCTTGGAAGGGGGCCACAAAGGGCTGGAGCTCAAAATGATGGCGCAGAAGCATCACAGTTTGTGTTAGCCTTTCATTTTCCACTGCACCTTTCTAAAATGGCCGCCACTATGGTTCATGGGAGGCAAACCACGTGCCAGTATTTCCCTCCACACCTGTTCACCGCTCGTTGTGGTCTTCCCTGGTGTTATTTTTCAATGCTTTAGGCTTTACTTTATTTCTAAACCTTTTTTTTCAAACTTCATAAACTGGATTTATTCATATGCAGTTGTATGTGTGTTTTTTGAATGAGTGGATGGAAGCGGTTTTTCGAAAGGCATTTCTTTTTAAATCAGTCTTATTCAGAAGCTGTTTTTGGAGGAAGAGATTTTTCAGATGGCGTTTTTACCCGAAACTGACTGCGACCTTTAGCAGTTGAGTCGTCCCTTACCCAGAATCCTCCCTTAGCAATACCTGTTAAATCTATTTCCTCTGACACCCATCAACTCGTTTCTTTTCTTTCATTCTTAGGAGGATGCCTTTATGTCATATGCTCGTCTACAAAAGAGTCCGGCAGTCAGGGGTCAAATCGTAAAAAAAATTGGGGAGACTTATTAACATACCAATTGAATGTGGCGTCACCAGAAATGAGCATATCAAGGGGCACTCTGAAAAAAATAGGTGGGGATGCTCCTGAAAAAAGAGGGGGGAACTCTGTCGACCCGCGTGTACCCTTAACTAGGGCTCTGTCGGCAGTGGACACCAGGCACAAACAGCTCAAGAAATTGTAATTGTAATAGTTTATTTGTAGAGCGCTTATAGACAAGTGAAGTGCTTCAATGCGCTTCAAGGCGAGATGGGAACAAAGGAATACAGAGTCATTTTTAGGTCTTGAAGTTTGGAATGATCAAGCAAAAATGACTAGCAAACTAGGCCTGACGTCATTACTACTAGTGCAAGTGCATGACACGACGGAAGGTGAGAAAGGAGCGGAGGAGAGGGAGCAGAACATACAATACTTAAACAAACCGTACTAGGCCAGCGACGTTTCAGATAGTTCAAGTGCATGACAGAGAGTGAGGTGATAAGGGAGGGAGGAAAAGGAGAAGAACATACAGAACAAAAAACTACTGTACTAAGTCTGGGCAACCAGGCCTAGTACATTCTAGGTAATGTAAGTGCACAGACAGGCAGTGAAAGGGAGGGGAAGGGAACAAGTGCGCCAGTCCAGCATGGTCTGGGTTAAGTGCAGAGAGTTTACCCTTCTCATGGAATGAGTTTCAGAAGTGGTGAGCAGTGTGCAGAGGCCTTGGGGCAAGTGCGAGGGCTGGCGGAGGAGCCTGAGATCTGTCTGGCTCTGGAGGTGCAGCAGACGACCAGTCAGCAAAACGGAGGGAAGTTAGGGAAGAGAAGGAGGAGGGAAGTAGGCAAGAATAGAGAGGAGGTTAACAGGGGAGAGGGAGAGAGAAAGAGGAAGAGAAGAGGTAGGTATTTTAGAAGTTCCAGAACCTAAGGAGTTCTGGCTCAAAACAGAGAGAGGCACGGAGGCTGTTCCAGAGGGAGGCACCTGCAGAGGATAAAGTTCTACCCCCAAATCTCTGTTTGGAAAAATGGCTTACCCGCAAAGAGTTGGAGGAGGCCGAGCGAAGGGCTCTAGAAGGAGAGTAATTAGGGAGAGATAGTTGTAGATAGTGCAGGCCCCGGCCCGCAGAAAGACTTGTGGTCTATGCAGAGGGTCTTGAACTTGATCCTAGCAGCCACAGGGAGCCAGTGCAGGGATTTCAGCGCCAGCAAGATGTGGTCCCTGGGCTTGAGGCCAAGGATAAGTCTTGCGGTACGTTCTGGATGAGTTGTAGAGGTTGGAGAGTAGAAGTAGGAAGATTGAAAAAGAGACTGTTGCAGTAGTCCTGTATCGAAAGAACCAGGGCTCTTGAGACGGTAAGCCTCTGAGGGAAAGTGAGAAAAGGTAGAATACCTCTGAGGAGAAGCAGCTGGTAGTTTGTCTTTTTAGAGATTTCCGAGATGTGAGAGAAGAGGGAGAGAGTGGAGTCGAATATGACCCCTTGATTTTTTGCCTCACGAACGGGTGAGGGCGCAGGTCCAAGGGAGGCTGGCCATAATGAGAGCGGGAAAAAGGAGCAGGGATCACAATGAGAGGACCCCGCTCATGAAGAAATACATTCACTGCAGCATGACCTTTTCTAAAGATTCCTGCGAAGATCGCGACTACACCCTGGTATCCAGGCAATGCATCAGCCGGGAGAAGGCGAACAAATGCGAGTACCAAAAAAATAGATCACATTTTTGTGTGCATTTTCCATTAGTGAATTGAATATATTACATGGCATAAACTGTACCGTTTTAATGGAAGTAAAACCTGTGTATTTTGTAGTAGGTATCGCCTGCGCACACCCCGCCCTATCTCAGAGAGGCGCGCATTCCTTGGGCGAATTATGCAAAATCAAGCAGCTGACAGTTCCTGTTTCCCCCTTCTACAACGGAACGACTGATGAGACACAAAAGGAACAATCACACAGTTTCCAGTGGTCTCTAAATTACACACTCCATATATTTATAGCTTTTTTTGGTCGCTTAGAGGAGCGGAGGTGTGAACGCGGAGATAAGAGCCAGTGGGGTGGCCACGCGCATGAACAAATCCGCTGATTAAGTCAATAATAGATCAATGGCAGGTGCCGAGGCTCTGTTCACAGCTTTGCATGTGTCTGTTCTATTGCTTGGGAAACCTTCCGTTCTCAGTCTACTGCAAACCAGAGTCTTCGCCCAACCAACTGGGCCACACCCCCGTGTGGGCGGTCCTCCGTGCACTACCTGCTATTGGATGGACCACCTCCCGGGTCCAATGACTGAGGAGAGACTTCAATTACTAGAACCGTCAGAGTTCTACACATCAACGCGCATTTAAATCCTGGACTAACGTTTACGGCCTCTTGTATTAATTATAGTTATGGTTTAAGTGAACAGGGTTGCACCCAGATGCGAGGTCTGGACTGAGGCTGGTAAACTAGGACCAAACAAAACGGCCCTAACTCTACACCGAAGTGCTTGCTTAATAACGGAATCCTCAAATATTTTGTTCCAAACCCTTTTTAGTATGTAGCAAGCAGAGATGGGAGCCATCAGGGGGTTATTGAGGCGATATGCTTGCATCAGGTGAGTAGCTGCTGCTGCTCACCTGGTGCAGGCTGCCACCTGTACCCTTGGTGGCACCTTGCCCCGTGCGGCAGTCTCTGTTTTCCCTCTGGACCTTGGGGTGTGATACCACACCGACAGTCGGCTCCTTTGCCGCCCAGGAACACAGCTGCTAGCGTTTCTTCTGTCACTTCTGCATTGAGCTCTGAGGACACCTGTGACACATGTTTCCATGGCAATGAGCCACAACACACCATAAAAGGAAGATGCGTCTCAAGTGTCGAATTGGACATGACGAAGTCCAGGCATTCCCCCACACGGCCTCACTGATGCATTCATACAATGAGGAGGTGGACACAGGAGGAGGAATCGATCATGCCTTTATTCCTCAAACTCCAACTGCTAACTAACTGAACTTCCCCTCTCCTGCCCCTCCCCACCCCTAAGCCCCATGTCCCTCTCCACGTGATGTGGGAGCTGGCTGCTTGCAGCGACGTCACACCAAGGCTCGTCTTTACTGTGCCTCGCTCTGCTGACTAGGTCTTGCGTCCAGTTTTCTCTGTCCCCTGTTGCAAGTCTAGGGATCCTTCTTTTCATTTCTTTCTCTGGCTTGTCCTGCTGGATTAGCCGTTCCTTCTAGACCTTCGTTCCCAGACCCTACCTTGCTGTTTTCTGGACCCTGCTTGCCCGGCTGCCCTTTACTTTTTCTGTGAATCTTCCTTGCACCTCGATTGACTCCTGTGGTACCCTGTTGACCATTCTCCTGAACTTCCCGGCTCGGTGTCTGCATTGTCTCCACAATGCGTTATTCCGGAAGTTGAGTCTGCGGTTTGGAGAGTCCATCCCTGACCTTCTCTGAGTTTTCAACTCCACAGAGTGGAAGAGAGTCCACTCTTCCTTCTTCCAAGCTACTGAACCTCTCTGGAACAAAGCCGAAGGAGTGCTGCTCGCAAGACAACTCAGATGGCGTGCTCTAGAGAATAGGTACTTGATAGGATAGTAGATTGAATATGCTGTTCTATCCATCAGTTGGTAGGGCAATCTTGATGCCAGGCCGAGGTGGACACAAAACTGATTTCCTCCAACCTTGAATCTGAAGAGGTCGAGGCACAGTTGTATAGCACATTTGAAATTGGTCAATTTGTCTCCTCCTGCAGCAGAGGGCGCTTTACTGGGGTTGATGATGATGGGACAAGTGGTGTCACTGTCACTGGTGCTAGTGGTGGTGGTATTGATGGTGATGAGGAGCAGGAAGGATGAATGAGTGAAGAGGACCATGCAGGTAAGGGGGTGGTGGAGGAGGAAAGGGAGGCATGCTTGCAAGAGGAGGAAGAAAGGGAGAAAGAGCACGCAGGAGTGGGGATTGAGGAGGAAAAGGGAGAAGAAGCATGCAGTTGGCATGGTGGTGGAGGGGTGGGCAACGCAGCCAGTATTGCAGGGCTCTGGAGGAGGTTATGGCACTGAGCCCCATCAGAGCACAATGCAGCCCTAGGAGTCTTTCCAGAGATTCACAGAGAGCAGGAGATATGTCCCACCTGTTGCCGTCATCCTCCAGGATCTGGAGCTGTTTTAAGGTGCCTGAAGGGGTTTTACCAGGCAAGGCTTAAACTATCTAACGCACCCTCTGCCAGGAGCAGGAAGATCTCAGCCAGGCATCTATTGGGTATGCCGGCCCCAAGTGTACCACGTATGGTGCTGCAACAGGGAAGCATATGACAACGTCCCCACCCCTACCTGAGATGAAGAAGGCTGTCCTCACACAGAACACCGAGAAATGGCTTCAAGGCTGTAAGACAAATTGTGCTCTGTCCGGGAGTGAGTGCTTTTTCCTGCAGATGTGGGTATACACAAGCAGTCTGGACACATCCCAGGAAGTACTCCAGGATGTGTGACTTCCGGAATCTCTGTCCCAGAGAGCAGAGACCCAAACAACAATGCCCAGCATCTTGGGACATGCTGCCTAGAGTGTGGGCAGATTGTTAGGGGTCAGAAATGAGAGACGGACACAAAATTGTAATGTTTTCAACATTCTTCTTCTTTATTAAAGTAAAAGGGGTTGGATAAAATACTCTCTGTCCTTATCCAAAAGAGAGTTTCCCTACCTAGGAAACTAAACCTAAAGATCAGTCTCTGTCTCGTCGTCAAAATTATGCAAACTGTCCTTGTGTCCAAAACCTATCTGACCCTCACACTAGAAATTAACAACCAAAGGTGTAAGGTAAATGTCTCTGTTTTAGATTCAGTAAAAAGTGTGCCAAACCAAATATATAAAACCCCTATCTCAGGTAGGATAGCGAAAGTGTCCTTTTCAAGCAATTGTTCCAGAGTAACAGAAATGGCTCTTTCATACACCCCTTTCTTAAGGATGGCAAAAAGTGTCTTTTCCAAATGACGATTCCTTAAGAGTTGCAGAAATGTCTCTTTCACACAAGAAATTTTAAGAATGGCAAAAGGAGTCTGTTTCAAACAATAATTTTTGAAGAGTAGCAAAAGTGTCTCTTTTAAACAACAACTATTTCAGGATGGCAAAGATGTCTCTTATATTTTAAGAATGGTCTGCTGGTATACTGCCCTTGCGGGAATCCTTCAGTAGCTTCTTATATCCCCTGGTATATTCTCCTGACAGGTATCTTTTCACTATGTATTTTTCTTTCATATACTTTAAATGGATTACCTGGTGTACTTCCCTGCCAGGAATCCCTTTCTGGGTGTTGCAGATCCCCTGCTAGGAATCTGCTTCTGGGTGTTCCAGATCCCCTGGTATACTCCCCTTCCACGAATCCACTTCTGGGTGTTGCAGATCCCCTGGTATACTCCCCTTCCAAGTATAGTTCTACCAGAGGCTCACTGCCTGATGTGTTTCTTTCACCAGCGCTTCTTACAACATTATCTTTCTCTTTCAGTATAACACAGTTCTATTCCTTCACTGTTTATACTTCATTGACTTTGGGTAAAACTTGTTCCAACTTCCTCCATATTGACATCTCATATATGGAGCCTTGTTCAAGGTCTGTCTGTTAACTCCTTCACTAGTATTCATCTGCTTGTGACAATACTTTTCCAATTTTCCCCATATTGAAAGCTCATATTTGAAGACTTGTACAGATTTTGCGTTTCATCTTCTTCATTAATGTTAAGTTGCTGGTGATAACATTTATTCAAACTTTCACCATATTGACTTCTCTCATATGTGGATTTGTGTACATTCTGTCTTTCTATTTTACTTCGTTGGTATTCTAAATAGCTTTTCAATTGTTTATATGCCCAACGGCATGCCCCGGAGTCCCCAACATCTCGGGGCAGACTCACTGGTGTTTGATAGTGTTTCTGAGCCATGGCAGGTTGCTGCAGCAAAGGTTTCACTCTGGTAAGGTATTCCCCCATCTGCAGAACTTCTTTCAGTTCTCCCGCCAGCTCTGCGTTCACTTGCCGGTAGAGCTGCTGCTGTTTGATGTGACTGTGTTTCTGACTGCTTTGCTGCCGGTCCCTCAGCAGTCCTCTACGGCGTCCGATGTGCTCCTTTTGGTCTCACACCTCTCCGGCAGGTTAGCATGGTCCGTTACTGTACATCTGCTTCTGTCTTCGGCTCTACTTCCCGCTTTGTTTGCTCTGCATCTATCTTCTCTTTAATTGAAGGTGTGCACCATGTTTAAATGTCCCACACAGCTGATTTTAATTACAACAACTAGTCTGCACATTTAGCTTAGTGTTTCCTTTAATCCACATTAACTCTTTCTTCCTCCTCCTCGTCTCAGTACTTGAGGTTTTATGGGAGTTGGAGTCCATATGATTTTTAGGCCCTTTAAAGTGTTATTATTTTGGATTTTTGTTTAAAACAAAAGTTTCAGAGATAGGAGTGTTGAATGTGTATATGAAATATGAATGGTGGTCTGCTTGGATTGTTTTGCAGGAAGGGTTTTCGAGTCTTACAATGAGAGGGATTTGTAAAGTGACAAGAAACCATTAAGAATTCAGGAATGATGAAGCCTTCTTCATTATGAAGTGAAGAATACTGCATCTTTCGTGATGGGGCCACCACCTTTCCCCAATATCCGTCTCCGCCCATGTGATCCTCCCTCATAATACCACCCCCAGGGTCAGGATCAGGTAGCGGCCGCCATTCCCAGGCCGCATGGGAGGAGATCGTTGGCTGGGGATCAGTGATGATGCCACAGGATTCGTCACACCACTGAGAACTGTTGGAGGAGGTGAGATTTTCTGTGTGGCTGTGGTTGCACTGGTAGCAAGGGAACTGCCCATATATTTAATGTTGCTTGGGGAGGGAACACTGTTTAATGTCTTTCTGTTATCACCGTCCTTTCCTTCTTAAAAAAGAAAATAACCAACAACAATTCAAAATAATGAAACTTGCAAAAAAAAAAAAAGAACAACCCACATTTTTATTTCTTAACTTTGGTAAATGTAGTTTGATTCAGTGAAATGTTTTGGGGGTTGATGAATAAAGATCAAATAAGAGTAGACTTTAGAAGGGCCTGTGTCCCACTTCAGAAACCAAGAAGCCTTTTGCTTAGAATTAGGACAAATCATGCACTGAGGCTTTTTTATTCTCTCTCTCTCTCTCTCTCTCTCTCTCCCTCTCTCTCCCTCTCTCTTCCTCTGTCTCTCTCTCTCTCTCTCTCCTCATTTAGAAATGCAATACACAACAAAGACGAATAAGTAATATATCTTATTACTCTTGTGGGAGCGGAATGTAGGTCCTGGCCGAATTCTGTGAAGAAGTGCCAATTCTCTGTCACCTGTATATGGCCTGGCACATACCTGTCCTCTACTATAGAACCAGCACACTTGCACCCTCTCACCCCTAGTCATTACGCCACCCTCTCAAATACTGTACTGCTGTGGAAGGAGAATGTGAAACATCGCCATTGTGAGCTGTGTTCCAGGTGATGTGTTGATTGGTGGAAACAAATGCCAGCTTAACTCCTCCTCCCCATTCCAAAGCTGTGGATTTTCATCTCAGTGTCAGTGTCCCAGAGAGATACGATAGTGACACCGTTGCTTATTATCAGCCTAGGAGAGATTGGGCCTCATTACGAGGTACGAGGTAGCCTTGGTGCTATTAGCACCATGGCTACCCCCTTACCACATTCCCGGTCCGGGTTCCCGACATAGGGACTTACCGGGTCATTCCAACCTTGGAGGACCCGGTAAGTCCCCATTCCGGGAACCATTCCCCATTCCAATTCGAGCCTCCATAGGGCTCAATGGGAATGAGGATGGAGCTAATAACGGTACCGCAATTTGAGGTACCGTTATTAGCTCTGAAGTCCCTTAACTGGTCCCTTCCATAACGCCTGGTAAAATCAGGTGTTAAGGAAGGGACCCGCTAAGGGACCTCGGAATAGGGTGGTAAGGGATTACCGGCACCGGTGTCCTTACCGGTGCTCGTAATCCCTTACCACCTACCTCGTAATGAGGCCCATTATCTTTTAAGGGTGCAAACAAGAGCAGTTGTCCAAGTGTTGGTCAAATGCTGTTGCAGTGCCTGTGACTAGAACCTCTGGCAACAGTGAAATATCCCTTCCTGAGATTTGGTAATGCTTTTTTGCAACATGTCCCACCAGGTGAAGATGCTCAGCTCAGACTTGAGAGTGGATTCATCAAGAAATCCCTCTCTTAATGTGGGCTCATGATTCACGAGAGACAGAGGCAAACATGCACATTGTGTGTACATGACCCTTTTTCTCAAGGAATGCATATAAAAAAGAAATTAGAAAGTGTGTTTGGGAGTGGCGCAAAGGTTTGGTGAGTGCGCCCTTTCTGCAAAAATTAGGTGTGCAGACCTTTACCTCCGGAAGTGCATTACAAATGGTGTGTGCAATGCTTTCTCTGCTGGAGTGCAGCAAGCATGAGGTCTGCATGCCCCTTCTTTGCAGAACAATGTGTGTTCACCCTTTTATGCAGAAATTGTCTTAGAAATTAACCATGTGCCCCTTTCCCTGCAGGAGTACATTAGAAATTGTTTGTGTACCACCTACCTGTGTTGTATTTCCAAGAAGACACATTTCTCACGCAACCCTGTTCTTCATTCTGATCTGATCGTAGACGTGCAAAATACAGTGGCCTTGTTACTTTACACTCTGGGGCATCAACAACATGTTATCCTCACCAGCACAGTTGCCTTCAATCACCATTGCCACAGCAGCACCATAGAATAATGTAATCTTCAGACCCAGAGCTAGTATTATCTATGACAACAGTATCCATCACCCCTGCTCCATGCCTTGTCTGCTTTATCTTCCCCTGGGTCATCCTCTGACTCAACTACAAGTGACTGCTGACTTTGATGAGACTATTGCTATGCTTACATTGGGACCTTGTCTGCTAGGATATGGTGCTCATTCATTTTGATGAATGTCATTTGTTCGACAAATGATATAGAGGGACATCCCCAGTTGTCGGAGATCATTTCTCCAGCATCACGGATTGCACACTAGCTGGCGGGGCAGCTTAGGATAGCAATGGCAACACAGATATGAGCTTCTAGCCAGAAAGATCTCTTTGAGAAGCAATGATGAAGTGGGTCATCATCCTTTCTCAGCTGGCATGTGTTACTCAAATATGCATACACTATCGGTACTGCAGTAGGCCTGTGACCACTGAATGTTCTACACCCGGTCCCGGACATGTTGAAGAATGCAGAATCAGGAAGTGGGTTCCACAGGTTGTGTGCATGTGTGACGTAACACACCCTACGTATAGTTCCCTTGTACCAGACACAGTTGCACTTGGTAAGAGAGAGGTAACTGATGCAGTGGAGTAACGTTGCTAAAAAATGTTGGGGGGGACATGACATCTGAAGAAAAGTTGCCCCAGCCAAATTAATGGGGACAAAATGGTGTGCCATGAAAGTTGGTGGGGACAAACACCCCTGTGCCCCGCTACAATTACCCCCATGAACTAATGCTAGACTTCCTCTGGGTGTTGGGGATGCTCAGCTGTGTCAGCCTTTCATACCTCTACTATGTAAACACTTGTTCTTGCAAAGATGTCCTGATTGTAATGTTGCATATTTCAACTGCATCTTCTAGATGCAGCATCCTACTCTCCACAGCCTGGAAGTCATCTTAAAGTAGCATTCAAGAAAAAATGACAAAAGATTTTTTCTTTTATTGGTTTTATTCAGCAGTTGTCTCATCAGCTGCACAGTATCTGGCTCCCCGAAGTTTACCGGTTGCTTTTTTCATTTTAGACAGGTCTATTTCCATCAATTAGATCAATGGAAGTTCCATTGCTTTGCTCAGATAGGTGGTCAAGCATATAAAAGGTTGAATTCCAGCACGATAGCAGAGACATTTTCGTCTGGTGATATGGAAGCTTGTGTTGCATGTGGAAAACCTGTAAAGCATTTCTGATGCTGTGTTTATGGGTGTAATGAGAGCAGGTCTTTTGAAGAGGAGCAGCCAAATGCCTCTGCAGGAAGTCCCGCCTCCCTCCCACCTACATGCTGGAAGCCAGAAGTCGCGCCATGCATGACACCAGTGACTGTGACACTTCTGAGGAGAGTCTTTGAGAAGAGGTATCCACTAAGAAAACCCTATCTGATGTATCCCTGTAGAAATGACAATCTCTTGAAAGAGATCCCCAAGGGAATATGAAGATAAGAGAAAGAGAAGTTGGTGACGTCACACAAAAGATGAACGTGATGCACTGAGAAGACTGGCTGGAGAAGAGGATGTATAGACCTTATAGAATCTGATGACGAAGTAATGAATCAAGTAAACTTTCATATGAGGAATAAAGATTGCACGTGTGAAGAGCACTGCAGAAAATGCAAGTCGTTTAATAGCTGTACAGATGCAGCAACGCAAGTAGACTAAGTAATCATAGAAGCTAGCTATACATAGTGAATAGGCTGCAGGCAATGCTGCCTTTATATAGAATATGGACATCGGCGTCACAACTTTAGTAAGCTTAAACCCACAGAGAAAGAAGGATTGAGAGCTGTGTGTTGCAGCAAGAAAGCAGCTGAAAATTGTGGAAAGACCGAGAAGGTTGTATGGCTTGGTGTCAAAGGCTGGGGCGGCCAGGAACTGGTTATCTATCCTTGAAGAACAGTGAACGTGAGACGCTAAGTCATTCCTTGTTAAGGTGTGAAGATAGAACACCATGAGTATCAGGTTTATTCATTTAATACGATTTAATGTGAGAAAATTAGGCGAATTGTTGTCTCCTGTCACATGGGTCATGGATGAAAATAGAAGGTGGGCATGCGGCTCTAGACTTAAGATAAGAGCATGCTCACACTCCTATATATTCTCAGGAGCAAGGATACTTTGCAAGGGCCAAGTTCAAAGACAATCTGCATGCCAGAAGGCATGGATGATGATGGATGTGGGCTAATTGGACGGGGAGACATGGTCAAGTCCCCCCACTGACACTTGGGGTGCTATCTTACATGCTGCTTGTAAGTTGAATGTTCCAGAAGGGCACGAGCGTTCCAACAAATTGTAGAAGGCCATATCATGAAGAGCCATATAGTTTGATAGCCAATAATTAGCTCTGTGTCAATTAACTGTTGAAGATGACTTGCACTAGGGGTGAGCATATTTTGACCACCTGACTGTAGGGACCCAATCACAACCCGTTCCTGTATAGAAAGTATACTTTAATGTTCCCTTTAATGCAACCACAACCCCTCGTAGGATTTTCTTGTTTGCCATTTAGTATGATGTCACATATGATGAGTTTTTACTATATAAAGGATGTGTTTTATGAAATGCTTCGAGTGAAAAAGCGGGATCGTGAGCGATTATCCCCTGCGGCGTCCGTTGATGTTCGTTGTAACTCCTTGTTTTAGATAATTGATATTAAAACAGTTAACACGAGTTTTGCCTTCTTCTTGAGTTAGTTTATTTGGTGTAAGAGTTAGTCTGCATCCCCTCTACTACACAAGCTGCTACCTATTTAAAGGCCATAAGCCAACACTTTTATGACATGGCAAGCATTTCACAGATAGCAGAGCAATTGATGATACATTCTGTAACCACTAGATGGAGAACATGTTCATAAATGGTACAAGCATTGTTTCCCCCAGTCTTAAGGTAGAAATTGCCTTGGAGCCATTGTCTGCTGAAACAAAGTCCAAGGATTGTTGCCAGGGACTTGGCTGCTCTGCTATCGCCTGATTCACCTGCATAAAGTGGCATGTTGGTAGATGACAAGCTGCTGCTGTGATGACTCCTCTTGCTCACCATTAGCATCCCACCAGAGGAGAAGGTGACCCAATGTTCTGTTACTGTCATGTAGTGAGTCGTTTTACTTCTTGTACATGTATCCATTGTGAAGTGGACTTTCCAACCCTCTGAATTGCCAAATGCCTTTCTCACTATAAGAACAACCAATTGATACAATTATTAGTGTTTCTGACTAGGGGTCGCAATGAGAGTGCAAACAGGATGCATGCATTGTGGTATATCTGCTATTTGTATGCATCCTGATGTTGTGCTGTTGTTTTTTCAGAGTTGCTTGTTATTCCATCGGTACTTCTGTCTCACTGATGGGGCTAGGGTTGGACTAAGTACCAGTGTTCTCAGATATATCTCTCTGCCTTCTCATCACCCTCACAAGATTCATCCCCACCATCATTACCATCATCAGTTTCATTGGTCAAAGGAATGGAAGGGGTTAAGGAAATACCATGGTTAAAGCAAGCTGAGAAACATTTTGCACTTCTACTGTGGGTGATTGACCATGGCCCTGGTATCTAGGACCACTGCCAAGAGGTTCAACTCCCAAGTCTATTCATTTAGAACATCCCATTCCCAAATTGAAACAGCTGTTTTCAGAGAAGCGAAGACCCAGATAATCAAACGCTTGTCCTTTGAATTTAGTCCCCCCATGCAAAAACTCAGAGTTTTCTTGACATGCCTTTTCACAAACACTAGGACTGGTAACTTTTACAAATCTACCCACAACCGCATTCATATGTTCTATGTATGCATCTATTCAGTTTTTAAGGGAATTCAGCATCCACGTAGAAGCATACTATCATATACATAGGACAATTTGGTGACATGAAATCCTTCCAATTATGGTACATCCACCACAGTTTTGCACAATATCTGGTGTAAAGTATTCCTAAATAGATTATTGGGGTTAAGACACATCGTTGTTTCATCCACATTTTTACTGGTAGAGGAGTTGTTACTCTTCCCCCATTACTATACCTCAGCACTGAACTATTATTTGTGTTGCAGGTGTGTAATTACTCACAATACATTATTTGTAATCCCTACATCTAATAAAATAGACCAGAGTTTTTGTCAATCTGCAGAGTTAAAACCTGCAGACAGATTTATGAACGTTACATATCATTTCTCTTGCTTGACAATGATGGATCCGTCCACAAGGAAACAGGGATTCAATACTCCATGTTCCATTCATAAGTTTGCTCTAAAACCTAATTGAGTTAGAGGTAAGATGTCATTATCATCTATCCAACTTTGCAGTGTCTCCAGTAATACCTTCCCAACGAAGTACTGTCTATGAGTTATATTAGTCGGGCAGATAATGGCTTTCTTCCAGCTATCACAGTAAAGTTTTTTGTACACAAATACATTGAATACCCTGGTAAGTAATGGGGCCCAAATGTCCATGTATACTCTAAAAAAGTGAGAGGGCATAAGGACAGATCCCATTCTCTGACCTAACTTAAGTGCTGAAATAGGTCCTTGTATTTCACTTACTTTAAACTAACTGAACTATTTATTGTAGGACACTGTTAGAAATCTTTCATTTGTCCCTTGACCTCAGAGATTGGTAATTGAATGCATTTCCAAAGTACTGACGCCAGTCTTCTTCTGGTAGTAAAGAAACACAATGTATCTAACCTATGCGCCATGCACCTGTTGACCTATTTAATGCAAACAAAAATCAAGGTCCAAAAAAAGAATGATTTTGGAACATTAGTTCTAGATTGTTCTAGATTGTTTTAGTAGATATCATTTAATCATCGTTAATACACATGTTTCGAACTAGTGATCACTGGTCTTCATCAGGGCATTAGAGCTTCTTCAGCATAATAAATCCAACTGATCCCTATTCTCTTAGTTCAACCACCTCGTAATTGCATCTTACGGTTCTAAATATTATCCAATGTTAATTTCGTTTTTTTATCATTCCATGATAAGGTCTTCTACATTAGGTCCAAGTTTTTGCGGCCTAATGGCTCTGTGCCTATTCTCAAACTGAATTCCATGAAAACCCAAAATGTTTGCAATACACTTTTCCTTCGGGTCAGATCCCAGAAACTCAAAATCTTATATCGGCTTATAATAGCCCCTGCTCCACTCCAACCACTGTATAGCGGAATCTCAGTTTAGTTGTTAGAGCTGATAACTTGGGACATTTGTTATCATTTCCCAGAATAATCACACATTGTTCTCTGCACTGCAAACGTTTGCCCAACAAAAATGTATGCAAGAAAAAAACAGTGTTGCCCATAAAATGATCTTCAAATGTTTGCTGTGAAATACAATGGTCCCCTGTCTTCATTACAGTTAAAAAGTGCCTCATTGAGGCCATTTCCTACTTTCAGATTAAAATCATTGCCTAGAATAATTAAGGGAATACTACAATTAAATTCAATTAATGTTTCTATTTTATCTATAAACCCAGATTTCTATTCTTTCCTTTGATCATTATAACAATACACCCACCAGAACGATGGACACTCCCTACACTTTAATTCCAGTATCCATATTGTGTCACTTTTTAAATGCATTTAAAAAGAAACCTGTAAAGACAAAGACATCGACCAAAAAAGTCTGCCCAAGTTTCTTCCATATTTAATCTGCTTTGCGACTGTAAACATCAGAAGAAACCGATCTGTCGTAAATGGAGTCAATAACTATGTTTCTGGTAGCAGTACGGTATCGAACATGCCAGGGGTGTTGCTAAGTCTGGAAAGGACCCGGGGCTACGCTGAGGTCGGAATTGTTGGGACTGGGGGCTAGCTAGCCTTTTGGCTGTAGCTCCTGAGATTCTATCCGGGGCTACAACCAAAAGACCAGGGGCTATAGCCCCCTTAGCCCCCCCCTAGCAACGCCTCTGGAACATGCCATTTAATTGAATGCCATACAATTATGAGCGTATATGCATTGGATGTTGGTGATCCCTTCCCACCTAGTGGCAGGGAGCCCAAGGAGCATTTCTAATGAAAATCCCTAGTCTTGGAACAAAACTCTGCTTCCCATTCCAAAACAAACTGAACGCCACAGGCTCCACTCACCAACTCTCTCAGCGACCTTTCTAACACTGCTCTGGAGGAGTATATGAATGGGGAATGGACAAAACTCCTACACAGCACCATAGTACTACTAAACTAGCAGTGATCTCAATCATAAAAATGGAACAGCACAAGCCATCAGGCATACCCCCTTCACCTCTTGTGGAGGGCAGGCTATACTCTGCAGGAGGGATGTGAACGCCTAGCAAAGACACATTCACACAACAATAGTATTGTGATTACCAAAATGAAAAGAAGGCCCAAAATGGGTGGCTTTAATTAGACTAAAAATACACACAACTAATAAAAACACTACTAACCCACCTCGGTAAGGGAAGACACGGACTATGGAAGCTTTAAGATAAAAAGACACTCTTGGTCTGAAGAGAGGCAATAATGTTAAAGTTCAATGAAGATGTCCATAAAGGAAATGAAGATGTGCGGTCTTAAATGTTACTGAAACCCTTTAAGGCAGGCCAGAAGAACAGAGCCACCACAAATACCTTTTAGGTTGTATTTGTATTTATTTTATTTGTAAAGCGCATCCATGCCCTGAGGCATCTGGGCGCATAGTTACAGGAAGGCGGTTACAGGCAGGCATAACATGTTCCCCTCGGAGAGCAGTCTTACAGAGAAAAAAGCAATGTAACTGACAGTCATACAGGTAGTGACAGGTTGGTTCTTAATGCTCGACAGCACCAAGACTGGTTGCTCAGTGCTTGTCAGGTGTAGAGGTAGTGTTGATATGGTCGGGTTAGATGTTTTACAAAGGATAGAGGGTGTCATGGAGGTTGAGTTGGCTTGGCATGTTCGTGCAGCAGTGATTAGCTTAAATCAGGTGCAGAACTGGCAGGTAAAGCTTGAGTTGGCATCTCAATGCAGTTAAGTCTGTTCCACAAGGTCCAATGTTGGAATGTGGTTCTTCAAAGGTAATTGACTAAAAAATGGCTGTAGCGTGGGCATGCAGTGATCGAGTCAGTGGCTCAACAGCTAAAAATGGATAAAAAAGGCAGTGAGTGTCAAAGGAAGCTCCAGGTGGCTGGACATGGCTGAAAAGCAATCTTGTTAGCTCAAAAGCTGTTTGAGGTGAAAGCAGAGTGCAGAGCTGTCCCTGAGTGCCTGGGTTGCTGGGGGACAAGCAGGTTACCAGAGGATATTGCAGGGGCTTTCATCTCCAGTGAGGAAGTTGCTGTGTGTACAAGGCATGCTGGCTGTCAAAATGGTCCTCTGGGATGGGTAAGGAGAAGATCTTGCTCAAACCTTGGAGACTTTATCATCAACTTTGTGGCAGAGGACCTTGCAGAGAATGTACCCCAATACAGTTTCAGGTGAATTCCTTCCTCTTTTGAAGTCGAAGATGATTCAAATAATAGCGAGGGGTTTCATTCTCCTACATCAGATTTTCCATTTCAAACCTTGTATGAAGGTCTAAACCAGGCAGCTGTGACAAGTGTCTTTTCCTGGTGATCTTATTTCCAGAGTGCTTTGTGTGCAGGATGTAGGGAAGGGCAAAGGAAGTGCGAGTGGCCTTTGAAGACCCCAACATGGTGGAACCCTCAATTAGCTGCAACTACTCCCCAGGCACTTTTAGCTCCTCCTTCTCCACTGTCTGCCCTGCTTCAAAGAGTCTCCAGTAATTAACATCCTATTGTGACTTTCCTCTTGCTGGCAGAGCCTGTCCTTTGAAACACAGGCTGCTGCCCTGCCAATTGGGGGCATATCATGTCTTCTTAGAAAGGCGACAAGCCTTCCCAGAGAGAACAATGGGAAACTTTTAGGGCTGAACCAAAATGGTCTGTTTTGGGTGACAGTCAGTCACAGACAGCTGGATGCACAAACTCTGATGGGGAGAGTTACTAGAAAACAATTTGACAATAAATGACACCAATGCGGTTAGGTCAACATAATTATAGATTCCCAGGGTCCACCATGTCAAAAATATACATGGGTTATATGCATTTATCAATCTTTCACCAGGCTCTTTGGAGCACACATTTAAATAATTTGGATCAAGGCTTGCCTAAGGTTAAAGGCCATCTCTAGCTGATGGATATTTGGATTCCATCTGACTTCATACAAATGTATATGTTACTCTGTAAACTTACATGTTTCCAAACAGCAACATACCTGTTGAGAGGTGTCAATAGACAGGCTCCACAATATTACATATTTCCACTGTACTTTTCATCATGGAACATTATGAATGACTGGGCTGATTAGCAGAGCTCATTACCACAGGCAGAATTGCCAGTGTCATTTTTGGTTACAAAAATCAAAAAGGCTCAGGATAGTTCGTCCTTACAGATGGCATTCTGCCACACATGAGTTTGTTTTGCTGTCACTCACAAGTTGGTCCTCCAAGGTTACACAAACTCCCCATCATTGTACTGGCCCTAGATGTGAAGGATGTGTCACCACAGTGCACAGGAGCTGACTAATGACATGTACACACAGAAGGAGACACTGAACTATTTGCTCTCCAGCAAAAACTTTCAGGGGAAAAATACACACACAAACACAGGACACACCGGCTGCTACTCACCACAAATTGAGCAGGGAGTTTGAAATATCTGAAAAAAAAGAGTTAATTGCAGTCGACGTAATTTATAACAATGTTGTCCCCAATGAGATGAATCCTACAGAATCCTCACAGAAACCCTATCTAAAGTCTCCTCCCAGGCGGCCAGGAAAAGGCAGACGCTTCCTGAGCCTAGCCCTGGGGTTTCTATTAGCCGGGTGGGTCACCTGGGAGGAGAAGGTCCCCAGGGGAACCGGAGGACTTTGTGGGATGAGACACGGTATTTACCTTCCTCAAGGAATACCAGAATATGTAAGGGCTTGTTATCAGCAAGAACCTTTATTTTCTCAATCTGATTGGGAGTGAAGACCCTGGTAATCAGTCAGGTGTTAGAAATAAGAAACATCCTATAAGGGTTAAAAACTTTTATAGAAGTGTGAGCTTTTATAAGTCCCAGGAAACTAAGGAGTCTGCAATTGCCACCAATTAGAACCCTGAGCAATCCCATCCTTTAATAAAACCACAAACTACAAACTTAATGAAACCATTATGTGATTCCATTTGTTAATATATCTGAGAAGAGTAATGAACTTAATAAGGTTAATTTCACTGTTAAAACCAAACTTGACGTTGGGGACTTCAAGTCCCATAATTACTAGGACGAGGAAAAAGACTGCAGCAGTACAAGACTGCAGGTTCCAGTCAATCAGGAGAAATGACCCACACCTGGAGGACTGGGACGCATAAAAAGCCCTCTCAGGTGCAGACCATTAGAGAAGGAGAAAACAGCAGTAGTAGCAGGTAGAGTAGATGTGTATTCTCCACCTGGCAGCAGAAGCAGAAGGCTGATGTGAGCAGAGGCGCCGGGACCTCAGCAAGGTGTAATTGTGATGCCGGTCTAGAGCGGGTCTCAGAGGCTCATGTTTGCAGCTGCAGAGGTCGTGCAGCAGAAGGTGTACCATTTTGTTGCTTTTCACACTGTCAGATGAGTACAGGGGGTGGAGGAGTTCCATGTTGCTGTAGGAGTTGGGAGAACCAGAATGGCCCAAGCCAAAAGAAGGTGGTTAAGATATTGAGCAATGATAAAGACTGTTGCCCCTCTAGGAAAGTAGTCCCAAAGGAAAATGGTTTAAGCCCACATTGCCAAAGCCAAAGAAGTGTGAAAGTGTAGCAGAATAATTATCAGGAGTTGATTGTCAGAAGAGTACACCAGGTCAGAGAGTGTTTGTTACGGTCACCTGGTCTCTGCGGAGGCGTTGGGCCACGGTTGCAGCCTCCCTGAACTTGAATCAGCCCCTTCAGGCCTCTCCCTCAGTAGAAAAGCTGTGAGCGGTGGTACGTGGTGATACTGCTCCTGCGTGGATATAAGAGTGTGTGAGTGTGCTAATCTATGATTTTTGTACCTCTCAAACCCTTCACCCCAAAGTACGGTTTCTGTGAGCATACACCGGTCCATAAAGCTCACCTGTGAATTATGGAAGATAAGCTCTCCGTCCTGCTACTTCTGGCAGGGGCGCGTCAAATGGGATCTAGTTCCTTCAATGATCCCTGATAAGGAATAGTCCAGTCCAGCTGCGACTATGCTTCGCCTTATGATTGGTAAGTCTTTCTTGAGCTCTTGTGATGCTGTTCGTTCTGTTTAATGTCTTTATATGTTGCTCCTATTTAAGCCCGCAATAATGTCTCTCTTCTGTTTTCTTCCCTTAGATGGAAATGCGGCCTCAATGCAGCTGTGAGACGTGAGACGAGGCCGGATGGAAGATGGATGCTACCGCAATGTTTGACAGCAGGTAAGTGATGGTTCAAGGAAAAGCGCGAAGTATGGCGAAGCGCAACCTTAAACTGACTGTTTATTCGATGTCTAACCTTGTCTTCTGTTTTACCTTGCAGGCGCTGCTGTCGACGATGGAGCGTGTCGTGCTACGGCGCCAAGATGAAGATTTTGGTAATC
This sequence comes from Ambystoma mexicanum, assembly GCF_040938575.1. Taxonomy (NCBI): domain Eukaryota; kingdom Metazoa; phylum Chordata; class Amphibia; order Caudata; family Ambystomatidae; genus Ambystoma; species Ambystoma mexicanum. The sequence goes on along the minus strand of NC_090940.1, from coordinate 504,722,594 downwards.
CGGAAAGGGTAAAGATGAATGCTTGGTTCGCCAAAGAGATGTACAGGTAAGAACAGCTTCCCCCAGTTGGTAAGTATGCTGACAGGAAGCAGGATGTCCAGGAAGCAGGATCTACAAAGGTAAGTCTGACCTCAGGCAACGGTGAGCGTTACGCTGCTTGCAAGTGCAGAATAACGCGAAGTGTCTGTCTTGAGGATCGGGGCATTTTATATAGCTGAGATTGTGGGCACGCCCATTACGGCCGGCTTAACAGCCACACCCTGCCACTCCTAGAGAGTGAGCAGGTGCAAAGGCAATCGATTAGCAGCCAAACCCAAGAATACACTTGGGGCTGCTTAATGGACGGAATGTTCAAGGTTAATGCATCTGAAGTGCTATGTCCATAATAAAAGCTTTTTGGTGTTAAATGGATGTTCTTGTTTACTTTTGTTCATGAGCCTGGGGCCAAAGGCGCCTGGACAGTGTCCACCCACGTCTCCTGTGCATCCAACCCCTTCATGCCGGTGCCCCTGTCTTCATGAACATCACAGTGTTTGATCTGTGCTGGCAGGAGAGTACATCAGTACATAAAACCTTGTTGTGATACGTCTGGCAGGTAAATGGATCCGGTGGAAGCCATTGAGGTACTGTGTGTGGTTAACAATATTCAAGCAGTTGAAGAATCACTAAAAGGTGTTGATGAATTAAAGCAGAAGCTTCCTGATACGTTAATAACATTGACACAAGAGTTGTGTGAACTGCTGCAAAAGTATTTAACATTGTCAAAAAAGTGGTATTGTGTACTGTGGCAGAAATATAATAGCAAAGAAGCAAGGAGTTCTTCTAGGTTGATGAGAAGAGGTTGTTTAAAGGTCTTTGTCAAAATAGAAAGAAGGAACTTGGTTGAACACTTGTGAACTGTTGGGTGAATACAATCTTGGGACTTTTATTATCAAAGTGGAACAAGGAGACTTGAGCTGGAACTTTGTTAAGAGACATGATTCCCTGAGTTTTTGTTTGGAACCTTTGAATAGAATCCTGCTGCAGCCTGGGGAAGGGGTATTCACCCAGATTGTAAGGACAAACATTGATTGTGATCTGAATTTAACTATCACATTGGTAATTGTTGAACTGCCATATATTTGCCCTCATTACAACCTTGGCGGAGGACCATGGTGCTATTAGCACCATGGTCCATGCCGCTAAGGTTGCAATTCCGCCATGGTGGATGGCGGAATTACCGCCCCATTCCAAGGTGAGTGGGGCGGTAATTCCCCATTCACCAATGGCCCCTTCCCCATTCCCATTTTTGCCCCATAGGGCATAATGGGAATGGGGAAAGGCGATAATTACGGCACCGTAAATTACGGTGCCTTAATTATCGCCAAGGTCCCTTTGCGGCATGGCTTTTAACGCCTGCAAAAAGCAGGCGTTAAACAGCCACCCCGCAAAGGGAACCTTGTAATCAGGCGTTAAGGGTCGGCGCCGTTTACGGCGCCGTAAACCCCTTAACGCCTGAGTCGGAATGAAGCCCATTACCTTGTTAAGTTGGTGTATGTTTAAGTGTGGATGATAGAAACCTTTTATTCAAGTGTTTTCTTTAGTTTATTTGAGGTAGGGAAATCCTTGCCAGGGTAGGTATAGTGAGGCGTTTATACAACCTTGTGAGTTAATAAAATGGCAACTTGTGGAAAACCTTCGCAAAGTTGTCTGCCTCACATTTCTGACCCCTCACACCACATAAACAGCTCTGTGAGTTCAGCTTTCAGTCACTGGGGTTTGTGGAACAATTAACAGGGAGAACCCAGTTCCCTGACCTGTTTTATATGAAGCATTTTCCATTCTGGATCTTGAAGGATCTTAGCGACGAGGGTGTATTACCATGAAATAAATGTTTATATTTGAAAAAACAGGTTTTTAAAATACCTTATTACTAATAAAACAGGAAATCGCTTAACAAAGATGACAACTTTTCTCTAGGCAAATTGGAGAATCATAATGCATATTTAAAGCACCCAAGGGCATATTTTGCACTTTTAATTTCAGAAGTAGTTAGGGGACAGGGATGGTGTGGTGTGGGAATATATGTTGATGCCAAAGCAGTTTCATTATTTGCTGATGATTTTCTGTCATGCTGCATGTGCACTTTGCATTAGAATATCACTGGGACAGTATAAAACAACTATAATCTGAAGGTAAAAATGGATACTCTTCAAGCAATGAAATTGTTCTCTACACCTATACTGGCCTAGAAGCTCTGGCTATGTTGGAGAGTTCATGCAATATCGACATTAGGTGTTAGATTTCTTTGTTATCATGAGCCTTGTTAAAAGACTTCTCACATCCTGCCATTTTTTTGGGCCAGCCTTCAGAAGTAATTAATTAATTCATTAATCTTTTAAAACACGCATAACACCAGAGACCAGTCTCTAGCACAGGACCAGGATTCAAACCAGTTTTGCTCTGCGTTGTTTTGCTTCCAAGACAAATGCGTTGCCCCAGCGCTATCCTCCTGGCCTGGCCTCCTGGGACCTTAAACATAATACTGATGGAGAGTTTGGGAGAGTAGGTGGAGTAGCGCTGGCCTCCAAGAAGTCCTTCATGGCTTGTGCTATTTCTTGTGCCTCCATCCCATTTTGTGACTTACTTTCAGTGAACAGAGATGTTCATGTTCACTTTCACTGCTTTTTCCCCCCACCAAAATGGGATCTTCCACACTCCCACATTTTGTAGACGGGAACTTCTATGAATGTTACATATCTTTTATAGTGTTGGATGATTTAATCCTTTATTATGATGCTGCTAATGGAGCACAAGTCACTCTACCATATATTTCAGTATATCCATGCTGAATATCTCTAAGGGCAGAACTTCAGACAAATCTAAAATCACCTTTAGAGATAAGATTCTGCTGTCCACAATACATCTGGACCCATTCTTTGCAAACATGGATAAAACTGTAGCTCCAGAAGCTTCTGATGGTGATGTAATGAAACCTTACACTGCCACAATTATGGACATTCTGAATCGGGATCCTTCGGTTAAAAGCAAGTTCATCAAAACTGTCTTCATTGAGTGGAAAATGCTAAGTCAAGCAACAACATCCTCGGAAATTGTCTTTTGCGAATGCGGGAGAGGAAAACCTCTTGTCCCTTGAACACGTTATTCTATAGAAAGAGTTGCAAGGATTTTGAGCAAGCTATTTTGGAAGCTAAAAGATACATCTACACGGCAGAGATCGATCAAGCAGATATTTCTGCTTAGGAAATATTGAACTCATTGAAATGTCCCTTCTTTGGTCAAGTCCTAAAGTCAGTCCTGAGCTGCATGGTGAATTGCAGCCACCTTTCCATAATAATATTGAACAGAGTAGGTGCAAAATCAATCTTGCACGCACAGCTCCTCTCTGTAAAGTGAGGAAAATAAATAATAGGACTGAATTTAGAATTCTACCCTCTGCCGACATCTGACGGTATATCTGCTAACCTAAATCCTCTATGATCCATGTCTTTCTAACGCCATAAATGCACACATTAGCTCCTAACATTTCTCTGTTTATACTCTTAAATAAAGTTTACATTCCAAACAGACTGAAGCAGGGGGTCATCCCCATGTTAAAAATATCCTTCTTTAGATCCCACAAACTGTGCAAAGTATCATCTAAATATGAAGGTGCTGTTTTTGTTGAAAATCTTAGCCAAAAAGGCTAACTTGCAGCTTCAAGAATTCGTTGAACATGATCGGATTCTTGGAGACTTCCAATCTGGCTTTCGGACAAACAGATACCGACATCACCAGTCTTGATGTTAGGGAATCGCTCTTCCATATTTCTGACCAAGCGAAGGATGGTAGTTTAATGTTTTTGAGTTTTTCAGCCGCATATGACACTTCTGACCACTCAATTTTGTTTCAACGTCACATGGAGGTGGTCAGAGTGTCAGATAAGGATGCCCACTGGAGTTCCTCTTTTATTGAGAGAAGAATCTCCAGAGTAACGATTGGCTCTTTGGAAGCCACACTACTGAATTTATTGAGTGTGACATACCCAAAGGGTTCATGTCTTTCCTCTCTCAAATTAATATTTATCTGAAGCAGCTCCATGATGTTCTTGTCGATTGTGGTGCCACATTTGAAAACTATGCTGGCCACAACCAGAATATATTGAGGTTGCAAAAGGGTCTTCCTGTGTCTGATACACATACAGGCCGTTGTTAGCAAAATTGATGCATGGATCAAAGATTTCTGATGATCGCTGGATGTCTACACTGCAGAGTATTGGGCAAAACCTTTACTGTTTAAGCTCCAAGGTGGTGGAATGCCCTTCTAGGAGATGACCTATCTCCTGACCTTTCTGAGGAGCATTACAACTTTCCTCTTCTGTTCCACCTTGGCAGGCCACATACTTGTTTGCCGCATTGGAGGGGTTTCTGGCTTGCTCCTCTGTTGTAGGTTGTCGTAGGGTTATTTATCCTGTTTTATATTCAAGGGTGTTTGCACTCTATACATGCATGGAAATGGAGATGGCGAAAATCTCTACCTCCAGGAATGAACGACAGCCCTACTATTTCCCTCATTAGGGTCCAGAACAGTGAACGTCTATTTTGGTATTATAGAATTTCTGTACTTTTTCTTTCCATATAATTTTGTACAGCCCAAACCAGGCTCTAATGGTCTGCCAAAGCTCTGAACATACAGTACTACAAACACTAAAAAGAGCAACATGAAAAGATTAGTCATAGAAACAACATTAGCATATAGAGAAACAGCAATACAGTGTTCAGAGGTTAGAGCAAGATGGGGCGTGTATGTTCATTCAAAACAGTTTTGTAATAGGAGTTGCATGTTGTACAATGTCGCATGTTTTGTGCAACAAAGACTACAAGCAGCTACTCATATCATTAATCTTTCTTCACAGTATTTTTTACAGTCTTGACAGTACAGTTGTAAAACCCAGAAGAGATGTGTTTAAACTCACATTATTTTTTGTGTGATAATTGCATGCCTTCATTCAGTATGGGGAGTTAAGGTCAAAATCATGACCTTCTTGGTCAACATGTTACTATAATGAGATGTATTGTAGGGTTAATTTATTATGAGATTTGTGTATCCTTTACGTTCTCTATAAAACCAAGGGTTATTTTAATCATTCTGTTTGCTTTTCTCTCCACCATAGAGCCGCTCTATTGCTCAAGTCACATTCCCTCCTTCCATGCCTCTGTACTACCTACCAAGATTCTGCAGCTTAAAACCACTATAAAAATACCTTCAAAATCATTGGTTGCTATCCTGGCAATGGTGGGTCACATTTACAAACATAATCCAAGGCCAGTCCGCCAGACACCATCCCCCTCCTACTCTCCCTCCCAATGCTCACACAGAACATTGTTTCTCTGTAAACCGAAACCCTTTTTAACCAGCCCCTCAAAGTGGCAGTCGCCCAAGGTGGTCAGAATGGGTTGAAGACTTAGAAGAGTTCATTCAAGTAATGGGGGATGGTGACATGCCATACATGGCCAAAATATTCACTGATCTAGTGGGGAGAGAAGTTAAATCCATAATCAAAATGCTTTCTGACCAGGACAAAATATCATATACTATCCTATTTGCTGCTCTAAACAAGTTTGTAGAACAAACCAACTGTAACTATGAACGATACATGTTCAACCAGTGTAGCCAAAGACTAGAAGAAACTATCAAGTAATGTATCCACAAACTCCTAAAAAACGGGACCCACTGTCAATGCAATACATTCTCAGATGAGGAAGCAATAAGAATCCAGATAATGGAAGGATGCACATTGCCTACATTCAGAACAACACCTCTTCAAGAACCCATTACACTTACAAGAAACACTCAACCTCACACAGGAATCTGTAAAGAAAACATTGCAACTCGCAATGGGAGTTGTTGGGGAATCCTCCTTCTTCCCGGTTCCTTGGCTGTCCACCTTTACCTGGTGAAAGTTCACAGAACCTGTTTGGAGATAAGACACCCCACCCCCGTTTCAATTTTGTCTATCTCACATGTTTGAGGTTGAATAGTTTCTGGTTCTGGGTCGGTCCCCAAACTTACCCTGTCTCACTCAGGATCTTTTGGCACCTCTTTTTTTTGGGAAGGATTCCCCGTTTTTGAAAGAGTAGGTCTGCTTACCTGAATCCTCCAGGGATTCTTCGCTTTCAAAGGGGATAATCCGGAGTTCTTCCACAAAGTGGGTTCTTCTTTGGCCTCTCATACTTTCCCTTTGCTCTTTGGGTTCTAGAATTTTGGAGGTAGAAGAGACACTTGCAGGCTGAGAGTTTTTTAGGGGTTCTGTCTTCGTGAGAAAGGAAGCCTCCTCTAGCGCTTGGCATCCCCCGTCCACCCAGGGCCCCCTCCTCAGGAACCTGTGATTTGTCGGACATTTTCTCCCATCATTTGCCCCCTGGGGCATCAGCCCTGGGTGTTGGGAAATTCTGGGAAGTAGGGTTACGTGGAGGGTTGCACTAAGCCCTCAGAATGCACCCCAGGTAATTGGTCAGTTGCTTGACCTGTCGCTCCAGCTGCAAGACCTTTTCTGGGTGGTAGGGAGGTCTCAGGTTATACCTATGCTGCTCCCGAAAAGGGTACCAGTCCCTTCACCCAGAGTAGCTTGGGTACTGGAAATTTCACCTATAATTTTCCATCCTGAATCTCCCTTCTCCCGGGATCAGGGATCTATTGTTCTGGAACCGGGGAGAGAAAGGAGGATTATTTTGGAAGTTCTGGGGATATCTGGGGTAAAAGTTCAGGTTGGGTGGTGGAGTGCTACTGCTCTCCTTAGGGAAGTTTCCAGGGCAGTACTTACCTGATTCTTTCCCTCCTTGGGCTGGGGGGGGGTGTAAACATATCCCGGGATTGGTTCGGTACCCTTGTACCTAGGGCTTACATAAGTGGCAGGGTCTGAGGGATCATTGTTCTGGGCCCCTACCTGACTACCACTCAATTGGGCTGGGTTGGCGGTCCCTTTTGCCTTCCATTTTACTTGTTGGCAGGTGGGTTACTTTTAGGCCCCCCCCCATTTTCAAATCTAATGGAGGGGTAGTTATCACCTCTGCAACCTTTGCAGCAGCAGGGATGTTAGATGGTTTGTGGGTTTTGGGGGTGTTTTTACTCTCATTGGGTTTCTGGACCTCATAGTTCCTGGTGACTCGTTCAACCACCAAATCCAGGGTCCTGTGCTCATGAAAATCACACACCAATGGAGTCATTATGTATTTAGAGAGTGCTTGGAAATATGTAGTTACTAACTCTATACCATTTGTGTTAATCTGCCAGGGACTCTGAGCAAATGCCTGCTTGAACTCCTGCACAAACTCCCTAGACGTCTGATCCTTCCCACATTGCAAATTATATGCAGCCTTACAGGGCTTCCTGTGGGTTTCTGTGTGAGGAGACATGTTTTTAAATGGCCGCCTAATAGGTGGATCATTTATAATAATCCTCGACCTCCAGTCCTGCAAGAAACTGGAGTACTCAGGTGAGAACGTCCACTTAGCAAATGCTATTCAATTTACATCATTTCTGATCTGGAATGATACAATCATCTGCTCATAAAGTTCCAGGGGCACCCATACCAAATACTTGGCATTCTTGTAGTATGCGGTCAGGAACTCTCTTTGGCTTTGTTTTGTCTTACTGGGTCTTTCATAAAACCCTTGCTCTGTTTGCCTGTCTTTTCTTCTTCTGCACATGAGTCCATCCACCTTCTGACTCAGAACTGCTACTGATACTCCCTTCCCTGTCTTCTAGGTGCTCCCTATCACTATGAGACTGGGAATATCCCCCAGAACCTCAGGGTCTGGACTCCTCTAGCCTGGGCAAAAGTGAACTCTCTGGGTCAATCTCCCAGTAGTTACTTTCAGGCCCAGGAGTTTACACATCCCACCTTCAAGGGAGTCTGGGTAATTCCCCCATTCCCCTGAATGTACAGAGGTGTATAGAATGCCCCTTCTGAGCTAAAGCTTTAAATGTTCTACTCCAGCGAAGCAAGCTATGTGGTGCTTGTAATCTCATTGTTTTAAGTCCAACTCCCTCATTTTCTCATCAAGGGAGTTTTCATGGTCTGAAGTACTCACTGGATTATTCCTTACTTCCCAGGACAAACTGGTCCAGCAACATTCCCATCTGTGTGGTAGAGGTGAGTACTCCTCAATCTCAGATAAGCGTTGGCATTCTGGATCATTTTGGCTAAGCATGGGTAAGTCTAGGTGCCTCATGTTTTCTTGGGCTTGTAGGTGGAAAGCATGAGGTCAGACTCAGTCGGTTTATAGGATGTTGTGGTTAACTGGCATGAGGTTCCAGATGGGGAGGGCATCACCCCTTGATCTGAGGTCCCTTTCCCATATACTGATTGGTCACGGTACCTCAATGTCTTTTTGTGTTTTTCAATTTCACTTGCCAAACTCTCACACCTGCTTCTCTCTGTCCTCATTTCCTGATGGTGTTCAGAGAGCAGGCTTTTTAACTCTGAGACCAGGGCCTTATGGGCCTCGAGCACTTTACTCTGGGCCGTTAATCGATCTTTTAATTCTCTGATTTCATTCTGACTTGACTCATTTTTGCTTTGTGCCGCCTGCATTATGCGCGCATATTCAAAGTGGTTTGCTTTCAAAATACAAATCTCTTTCTCTTGCGCATTTCTACACTGCACTGCCTGTAACAGGTTAGATTCTACTTTACTCAAATGTTGCCTGAGTTCTACATTTTCTTGTCTATTTCCAGTCAGTTCCTTAGAACCTGACTGACTCTTTTCTACATCCATTTTCAACTGGTGCACCTCCGGTGCAAGGACACTAGTCTCCTGGTTGAAGAGGTCTTTTTGTTTCACCAATTGAATTTTCTGTTGTTTTAAAGTATGTACCTGTTGATACTGATCAAGGTCATTTTGGGAATCAACCCCATTTATAATTAACTGTTTTCATTTTTTAACCCCTTTATTTGTATTTGAAAGGCCATAAGGTCATCTAACAGCCCTTTATTATAAATATTCTCATCATTTACCCTATGTTTCAGTGTGCTCACATTTTCCACACACTCTTTATATGCAGTTTCCAGTGCAGAAACCTGTTTTATGCTCTGCACTCTCTTGCTGCTGTGTTTTTAACTCATTTTTGAGCTATTCCATGAGGCTTTTTTGTTTTAACTCGAACTCATGGCTCTGCTGTGCTTGATCTTCTATCTCTTTAAGTTCTTGCAGTGCCTCATTTAGATTCTCAATCTGACTCCGCACACATGCCTCACTCTTCTGCACTCGCTCTTCCACTAACTGCAAGTATGCATAAACTGTGAGTTGAGCCGTTTGACTCAGCTCTTCTTGAGCACTTTCTGTCATATAAAATGCCTTTAATGTTTTGTGCCATATCCCACCTTGACACCAAACGTAAATTCCTTCTGATGTGACATCTTGCATCATTTTAGCTTGCCAGCTCCCTTCATCCACCTCTATTCACTGACCACGAATGAACATCTTAGTAAAGCAGTGTCTCCTGGCATCATCTAATTCAATTGTATTCATGGCCTTTTTGCAATTTTTATAGAATTTCCTTTGCACAAGGGCAAAATTCACCCTGTTCCAGCTTAATTTCCATTCACAATGCCAGATCAAATAAATTCTTACTCAGTCTTAATTTATCACCTATACACCTCCCTGGAACTCAGGGTTCGGGTCCTACAAACACTTTAACAAAACAAAGATAACTTTTGAACGGTCTGTCACAATGCACTTGTCATGAGTCAGAAATAGCCAGCCAAATCCTGGATGAGCCCCTAATTTGCAAAGATGTATTGAGATTACATTTTACTTTTAGCTTTTCCCTGCATAGTCTGCCTAAATAGGACCAGTTTTTCAGCATTCAGGTTTCTGAATGCTAGCAGGTCAGTTTCCAAGTTGCCATTCAGTTCCGTTGGTTTGGGGCCTTTGATTACACCACATACTACCTCTCCTGCAAAAGATCACTGATCTCCACTAAACGGTTTGGCATACTATGACCATTGATGTATATGGACCACCACAAGATGCTTCATATATATTTGTCATAATAGGTGAATGTTCTTTTTTTCTTTTTTCTTTTTTATTTTATTTGCTTTAATTGATTAAACATTTTTAGCAAAAGAAAGAGAAAGAAGAAAAGTAAACAAAAAAATATCCATTAACATTCCATTCAATGTTCTGTTTAGGATCTAGAATTGGTATCTTAGAAAGGTTTGTTCACAAATGTGACAACTGCTATCACGTGTGAAGTTTTTCCACCATTCATCAAAATAGTGCACCAGTCTTCTGTATTACGTGTGATACATTTAGACATAAACTGGCCAGAATGCTTACTCCTCTCGCCAATTAATGCTGGACAAAGTAGGAGAAGATGTTTCAATGTTTCCAAACTTGAATCCTCTTTACAAAAACGACATTGCTTCTGCTGAGATTTGGATCTTATTGCCAAGACTTTGTTTGTGGGTAGAAGGTTGAGACGTGCTCTGAGAAATTGATGATGATACTTTCTGTTTGGAAATGTTGTTAGATAAGTAGTTAGGACGTTTAAATTCCGGGTCTCCATAGCAAGATGAGCTACAGAGTGATAACAGGATGCAGATTCCAATGTCAGTATTCAATCGTGCTCTTTCAACTTTTTTTTTACCCTTGTCGGGTTTGAAAGCAAGACTTTGTACACCCAATTTTATTCAATTTCTCAATGTTATTTCTTGCCCTGTTATTTAATGCCATTTGATTAAATCGAACTCGTATGTTTGTGGCAGAGTGTAAAGCTGTTAATGGTCCCATTAATTTTGATGGGCAATTCTGTGCAGCCAGTTTTTCCCACAGCATGTGACAGTTTACTGGATCGAAAGCCTGGTCCAAATCCACGAAACCCATGAAGATTTTAGGATTGCCTTCCCGCACACATCCGTTCAGCATGCTGAGTAATAGTATGTTTACTGCTGTTCCAATGGCTTTAACTAAGCCCGTTTGGAAGGGGTCAATACAACCTGTCGTCAAGCACCATTTTTGGAACTGCTGTAGAATTGGTGAACCAAAAATCTTCCCAATTACATACAGGACGGCAATTGGTTGGTAGTTTTTTAGTTTTCTCTGTACCCTCTTGAAGATAGGGACCACTATTGTCTTCTTTTAGGAGCTTAGTATCTGCTGTGTTTTGGTAATCTGGGCAAAATCTTTGTGTATGAATTGGGCCCATTCCTCCGGATGTTCTTTTAACATGGAATTTGTTAAACTGTCTGGGCCTGGAGGTCATTAGCCATTTAACTTTTGAATTAGCTCTACGATATCTTAAATTTCATGTGGAATTTTCTAGGGTCTCGTCATAGTGGTTTGATCTTGTATGGCTACAGGGTGCTCCTTTGCAGTGTAGAGATCCCCAAAATGGTGTATGGACTATTTTACACATACACTGTTCATCTGCAAGTTGATGGTGGATTTGACCAAGGCCCAAAAGTCACTTGTCTTGCGTCCACAGATAACTCTGAGCATTATCTCGGCATCATGTTGATACATTATTGATCTATATGAACATAGTCATTGTTTGTATTTCATTCCCGCAATTTGTATAGCCTTTCTCAATGTTTTTCTTTTGTCCACGAGTGGAGCATAAAAAAAACGTGTAGACTATTTAAAGGCTGTGGATGGCGATTCAGTTTTTAGATGAAAATTCATGATTCTCCATTACAAGGATTGTGTAATTCACAAATTTTAAACCAACGGCACAAACAAACAATTAAGTATTCAATGTGTGGGGTAACCCCAGGATGGTGAAACAAGATAATGAACAGCTATGATTTCAAAAGGGTGGCTCCTCACCTTGGGTTTACACACCAGAATATCACATGCTGTGACCACAAGCTAACAGAAAGACAGGAAGATTCATATTCACAATCAAGAGAACCACACAAACAGCAGAACTGGAGCACATGTCCTTACAACAAGTGCTATGTCGAGTACTGCGTCAATATTGCACAACGTGACAAGAAGCAACAGGCATGGCTTCAGCATAACTGATGATGGCTCAGCCGCTAAGGACATCGACTATGCTATCACCCCGTTCTGGGGGATCATGGCAAATAAAAAAATGAAGTTATTTCGAATCCCAAAATACCGAACCGAATTTCAAAAACTCCATTTGACCATATATATATATATATATTCAGTAAAAAAACTTTGTTAAAGGGACATTATGGTTAAGTTGCGTTACTAAAAACCTATGAAATTCAGTAAAAGAAAATTGTTAAAGGGACGTTATGGTTCCAAGTAAAACTGAAAAACCTTTGGAATTCGCCAGTTATGGTAAGGTAAGCAACCATAACTTGCGCCACCACCGTGCACTGCTAAGACTAACACCCAGGATATCAAATATGACATCACACATGTCATTGATGACAACAAAGATTGAAAATGTGACTCCAAAAGACACAATGGAAAAGACTCTCAAACGCATTGAGCAAAAAGTAGACATTCTTAATGAAAATTTCGATAGTTTGAAACAGTTAGTGTAGGACCACATCAAAGAAAACCATTGTCCCACCTGTACCTGTGCGCCCTCTCTATGTCCCAGTGAACTATCCCCAAACCGTGAACAACAAAATAAACATTTTGATGAGATTTCCATCCCTTCATCCCCTCCCATCCATCCTCTCCAAAACCCTAAATCCCCTATTTTTGTATCAGTTTCTGCTTCCTCCTCTCTTCATAATTTGTGTATATATATAAATGAAAAAATGTTATGTTTCTTTTAAGGAAATTCTTTGTATCTTATTTTTTTTTAAAAAGCAGTTGAAATGTCGGCGGACAGCGCGCCTCTCCGCCTGTCCGTAATTAATAAAATGTGGATGTCCTAAGGACACTACACCTGTCCGTACCATTCGCAACCAAGATGGAACTGTTCTTAGAACACACCAGCTGTCCGGGATGTCTGTAAATGAACAAAATGGGGGTGCCCTAAGAACACTATACCTCTCCGCACTGTTCACAACCAAGATGAAACTGTTCTTAGAACACACCAGGTTTCTGTAGAACAGGCGCGGGGTCTGGGATGTGCATAGTCATACAAAATGGAAGTGTCCTAACTTTCCTAAGGACACTATACCACTATACCTGGCCGTACAGTCTGTAGAACATCTACGCACATGCGCACCATACCCATAAATCCTGCGAACATCGTGCCTGTCCGTAACTGTCCGTCTCACTTGTGTCGCACTTTTAATTAGTTTCAGGACCCGAACACTGTCCGTAGAACAACCGCGTGCATGCGCACGACTGCTCCTGCGCATTTGCTGTTCTGTGGACACCCGTTCCCTTCCCGGATGTGTTCCTGACGTCATCATGTGACCGCACCGACGCTGAGCATGTGTCCTAATTTGCAGACACTGTCCGGATGCCCAACATTTTAAAAGAACTTATTTAGACAATCCAAATTATTTTACAGTAAAATATCACCATTTCACATGTCCCAGACAATGGCCCAGGCTTTCCACATATTTTTGGTAACTTTTTGAAGCCTTTTGAGTGTTCGATATATTTTCGAGGCGCACCCCTCCACCCCTATAAAAGGCCACACCCCAGAGCTGATCTTCATTGTACTTCTGACTATTGCAGATTGACTTTTGCTGCCTTTAGTGCTGTAGCTCAGATTACCACATCAACCCTAATGGCATCCATGGCTGCTGTTGCTACATCAGCCTCAGCACCACCGCAAAACCCCCCACCACCACCACCTCCCCAAGGGCCTGCAGAGGGGAACACGCTTGAGGATGTAGAGAACGAGGACGAAGAGGATGAAGAGAATGAGGTCGAGGAACTCCCTACTACATGCACTTGCCGGGAGTCTTGGGTGTGGGGGTTATTTACTGTTCATGGTAACATACCAAAAGCACGTGCGGACAAGGTCACCTGTAACCAGTGCAAATTAGTGCTGAGTCCTGGGAGACGTGGTGCATACAGCTTTGGTACGACATCCATGAAGCGACACCTAACTTCGTTCCACGGTGCGGATGTTCGCAAGGTTGTACCTTGTGATGAACGTAGTAGGTTGAGTTCCTCCACAGCCTCCTCTGTTTCCGCTCCTCTCGCCACAAGAGACACTCCTGTGGGAGAGCGCATCCCTCCAGCTGTTTCACAGGCCATTTGCGATGCTGTTGACCCTTACCTTTCGGGGGTAACAATATTGTGTATGTACTGTGACGCAGTACTCTGCAGGGGGGAGAGTCTTCGAAGTGCTTTCAAGACTACGGTCACGGACCACCAGAAGACCTGCTACCTACCTAAATAAGGCCCACCCTACATCTTCCTCTCTCCACCTGCCCTTTCTTATCCCCGTGTTTGGTGTCCCTTCCTTACCCTCCTTTCCCCTCCTCTCCTAGTATATCGTGTATAAAAAAGTAAGAAAAATATAAAACAACAAAAATCCCCAGAAAAAGGCTCTTTTCAGAGCCGCCTTTCACAGTTTAAAAATAGAAGTGTCAAATAAACAGTGAAGGGCCCTGCGCATTTTTTAAAAGTCTGCGGACAGTCCTAGGACAGATACAATTTTGGGGTGCTGCCCTAGCAAAAACCAATGCACTTTTCTCTTGGAGCAAGTGGTGGCTCGGAAAAGAGGCTTTTGGTGGTGTTTTGTGTTTTTCAAAAACTTTCGTCAACATCTCATGCAAAATAGATTACTATAATTCCAAAAAAGGTTGCAATGCATTTTGTACATTTCTAAGGAAAATCTGACTGCAAGTATATGTATATGTAAGATGGACTCCATCTCTGCGAAAAATGAATTTGCTATGAAACATAATATTTTCATTGTGAAAAGATGACATGCCAACATCTATTAGAAAGGCACAAACAGCCTTATTGAAATTGTGCCTCGCTTTCTCCATTTGTGGACCAAATAAAGAAGAACGCAGCCACATTTGTCTTTGCGCAATATGAGAAAAAAATACTTGGGAATTTGGAAACATGTCCATGACCGTCTCAAGTCCTTCTTTCATTGCAAATTGCAAAGAAATTCCAGACACATGTCCTAAACTGTTCCGTCCACAATGAATTATAATTATGTCAGGATGACGCTCTAGCTGTAAAGTAGCACTGAGAGGTACCAAGTACAGCCACTTCATTGCACGCACTCCATGCCAGTGCATTTCCACATGAGGGAATCCAACATCTGCAGATACACCACAACGTTCTGCATGCACCTCCAACCAATGTATCCACGAGTCTCCCAAAATCCAGATAATCTGTTTTTGAAAACACACAGCCATAGCTATCTGTTCTTCTCTCGGGAAAAAGACGTCCTCACTAAATCTCTCCTTACACAACACACCCACTAAACTTTACTGGCCAATCAATCACTGGCTCCGCTCATTCTCATTTGCATGCCTCTCCACCCCAGAATGCCCATATGTAATACGCGCTGTCCGCAGACTACTGCCATGTCCGTGGACATGTGGAAGATCTGAGCGTAGTGAATGTACTGTAAAATAGTGTTCCCCATTTGCCCTTTAAGGTGGGCACTGAAAAGAAACATTTTTTTTGTTTTTTTTGCAGATGCCTGACAGACACTTGTTATTTAGTATTTTTTGGGTTTTTTTTTCTTCTTAGTTTACTTCTAAAATCTTCACATAACCTGTTCCAAAGCAACCCTTACATTCCAAAAGAACATGGCATTTCCCCAAAAAGATAAAGAAACACCATCTGCTTCAAAATAAGCCACATTACTCGAAACAATGTTCTCGTTGCTACAGAAAAACATACCAGTGCTTAGCATGAAAGCACGCATGCCTCATGCACACCAAGCAATGCTTTGATCTGGACAAAAAACAGAACTGTTGTCCCATTTTGCTCTAGGAAGTAATCCTGAAAAAATTATTTTCGCATTTGGGAGGATGTTGATTACTGCTTGAACCAACTGTTCCAAATCTCCCAACAAAGTAGGGGAACTTGCGTAGCCCAAATGGAAAGCACCATAGTGGAAAACTACCACATGGGGACTGTTCATCCTACGCATATCTCTGCAAACTTGGAAAATTGCCTCTACATTGCAGTCAGTCGGAGCGCTCCACACCACCTCCATTCCTCTAACATCGAAATTGTTTGTCACATGCCTGCATTGAGAATACTGCTGTAAACCATGGACAAACATATCTCTGAGCAGCAGCACCCTGACTGTCTCCACCTCTGCCATCTTCACTACACACACTGTCTTTCTACACAAATCAACAACGTCAACATCCGATTGGCTGATCCCTACAGTCCCCTTTCCATGCTGGATTTGCTGGAAAACCCCGTATGTGGCACGCCCTACCCGCGGACAGCTGCTGTGTCCGTGCGGCATGTAACTCTTAGCCAGCCCTTCTACCCTTTCCACATAACTCGCGATTCCATTACCTCATTGGACACAGCTAAGCAGTCACACAAACATCTACCAATCACATGCAAGCCCTCTACATCTAACTCCATCATAAGAGTTCCGCACTTCAAATGTACTGTTGATCACTCTGAATACAAGTCTCATATCATTGGAAAGCACCTTTTACAAAAACTACTGTCTCGAAGATTTCTACTTACATCTCCATGCATATCCACATGCATGATTACAAAGTACAGGTATGCATATTTTATTCAGAGTACATGTACAACTCTTATGATTCCATATAAACAAAGTAATGCCACTAAATCTGCATAGCCAATACATATCTGCCAACGCTCCCGATTTAAGCACGAGGCTCGCGATTTTTCATTGAAAAATCGCACTACTTTTTACTGTCTCCCGCATAACCTACACATACATGCCAACTCCCGCCTAAATTAATGCTAATCCCAATGCAATCGTATGAGAAAAATAAATGTTCCAGATTACTGTGGTGAAATCTCCTTCTCAGGGGTGCCTGATTGTTCGCATGTCTAGTTATAATATGAAATTATTCAAATGTTTCCCATCTACTATAATGAACTATCACTTCCAAACCTCTCTGCTATCTACAACACAGCTGCAAAAAAACAAGTGAATTTCAGGAACTTAAAATTCTACTAATTTGTGAAGCAGGTTGAACTAACATACTGCAAATAACATATAAATGCTGCACATAGTCAAATGAAATGCATGCATACACTATGTTCAGATATCAAACAAGAATACTACCACGAAAACATAAAAATCAACGTGTACATTAACATCAGTGCTATAAACACACTAAATTACTAACTTCTTCCTTTTACAATTGCAGTGAAGACCACTCTCCTGGAAATCAGCAGCATCTAAACTACAAACAACATATCCGAAGAAACCTGCTCATTCCACAAAAAAAAGTAAGTACAATACTACCTTTATATTCTTACTGTTCCTGAAAGAGACTGTGTGGTTCATTCATGTAATTTGCGCACCAAAACAAAGATCGATTTCAGAACGATTCTGCCCAAAAATCCCAATGTATTAAGCAGGCAGAATGGCACACAAATCCCTGTTTTTTTGGAACACAAATAACATAGTCAAGCCTTAGAATGTTAGTACTACAAAACAAAGAACTGTTTTAATTTTATACCATTAGGTTTACTATTTATGCTTCTCCTCACCACTAGCTCACTTTCTACTCTCATCTGAACCACAGTGTAGTAACATGCAAACAGAAAAATAGCCTTCCCGACTCATTGTAACTGCCCAATGCACATTCACACACCACCACATACATCTTCCCCATCAAACTCATACACGCATGCACACAGCACACATACATTGTAAAACAGACCAACCCATACCTTCTTTTTTTTAAACAGACCCCAAAGAATGCCTACCAAAAGGCAAGTCCGTAGAAATCTACACGGAAATAGAGCAAATGAAAATAAAAGTGTCCAAAATAAGCATCCATCTCTACCAGAGTTTGTAAAAAACATTCAAACAAACAGCTAATGCAGTCATTTAGCGAAACAAAAGAAGTTTCTACTACAGAAACTTTACCTCCTCTATCAAAATGTGAAACGAAACAGAAAATGCTTAACAAGAATTCTGCTACCACTACTGCTAACACTGCTCCTATAAATCCTCATATACTAGCAACTAACCAAACTAAAAAAAGTATTTTAGCAAAAATGTTCCGCCACAGAGTCCTTCAGAATCTAATAAGAACAGGAGCGAAATCATGCACAACCCTTAAAACCTACCGTAGAAAACTAATCCTAGAAGCTCTCGTAGACAGTGCAATCCTTCTAAAAATGAAGTTATTTATTTATTTTAGTTTTAAACAGGATGAAACCACTAACAAAACTAAGTACTAAACTACAAAAAAAAATCTCAATAAACGAAATGTCAACAAAAATAACTTCTTAAATATCTGTGGAGGTGAATGTAGACACACCACGACCCCAGAACCATATTTTAATAAAGAAGCATACAAACAAAAACAAACAAACACAATTGCCATCCATAGCAGTGGACGAGGGTATACAAAAATTAATAATACCATCAAGGAACAAGAAACAGTGCTTACAAAAATATCCCCAGAAAACTCAAAATTACCTCTCCATTCAACTGAACCAGAACGTCCAGTATACAAATGGCCGTGCACGTCAATGTGTAACATTCCCAACAAATCTTTCAAATCTTTACGCCAGTTCCTCAAACCGTATGTGAAAGGTAAAGACAAAATCAAAATCAAAATGCTGCAAAATATGGATACCTGTCCAGCGCGCAAATACACAGGACTACAAGGACATTCATTAGCCTGCATTTCAGGAGCTATTTGCAAAAGCACCTTCCATGATATCAAAATGATATCAACACATCATTCAAATGTAAGAAATCTAGTGTATAAACTGTACTATGCTAAAAATCCTGCTTTAGAACTAATCAATTTAAATAACACTCTTCTGCATGGTACATCCAAATACCTACAAGAAGAAATCGACCGTATCCAGAGAAAATATTTTGGAAGTGAAAGCCACTTACAAAATGCAATAGCTTTAGAACAGACTCGCAACAATTCTGGATATGGCAACCTTCTATTAAACACATACAAAAAAGAAATACTAAAATGTAAAAGTACATCCGCTGAAGTGCCAAACCATGTGTGTGTGTGTTGCCGGAGAACTTTCTACAAAAGTAACACAAAAACTATAGACGTAACATAAAAAATAGAAGACAATGAAGATTCCAAATGGTTTGAATTAGCTCTCTACCTTTTAGCGGAAAACAAATACGAAATAAGTGAACCCTTAATAGTTTGCAGTTACTGCACTACAAAACTTGACAACAACCAAATTCCTTCACGTGCTATCACAAATAACTTGGAATTATTCCCACTAATAAAACCCCTGCAACAACTCAATTTGTATGAGAGCATCATAATTCAAACAGTACACCCATTTCAAGCAATAATACGCCTTCAACCAAAAACAGCAAAATTACCTCCCTCTGAATTGGTGAAAGGCATTTGTTGCAAAGTAATTTATTTACCATTAGATCTGACAGAAAATATGCACACTCTAGGAGTGCAACGTCCAATAGAGCAATCTTTAATTTTTTAGTAAATGGTGTACCAACAAAAGACAAAAGAATTTGGCAACAACTCGTGGACTTACATAAAGTTAGACAAGCCTTGCAATATCTGAAAGACAATAATGAATACTACAAAGAAATAAATATTGAAGAAAGCTTAAGGGAAACAACGGAAATAATTCAAGAGTCACCAGAAACTGGTCAATTTGAACTTCTGGATCCTGCTGCAGTATCCAATATTTTGGACCATTACACAATTCATCCATTGCACTCTAATGACAGCATAGATGATGCACTAGAACCTTACCAAATGCGACAAACCAAAGGTTCACCAATGAGCATATGGGAAAAAAGTATAGAAGCACATGCTTTTCCTCTACTATTTCCCACTGGCAAAGGAGGAAGATACGATGATAGACCCACTCAGATAACAGCATCAGAATTCCGCTCATTATGAATGTATTCTGAAGATCCCAGATTTAGACAAAATGTGGAATACATATTCCACCTACTCTTTGAAAGTGAACTAGCAACCCTATGTTACGGAGTTGCACACATATTGAAATCGGGAACCCACTTTCAAAATATGTCAGCTACGCAATTAATACAAAAAGTGCAAGAAAAAGATGCGGTTTTACAATCAAGCATAACAAATCTGTTTACAAACATTCGTGGTACGAATGAATACTAGTTCTGACTTCACAGAGATGTACGTTGTATGATCAGAAACCTCGGATCAACCACTTGCTTTGTTACATTAAGTTGTGCAGAATATGCATGGGAAGATTTACATGATTTCCTACGCATATCAAACAAAAACAAAACCAACATAGATATACTAACACCTGGAGAACTTTGCTCTCTAGATCCTGTTAATGTTTCAAGATATTTCCACCATTGTATGATTGCTATGCTGCACTTTATTTGTAATAAAACTGTTCCTCCACTCGGAGAAGTGCAACACTTCTTTTGGAGAAAAGAATACCAAGCCAGAGGAGCACAACCTATTGCACATGCTTTTATGGATTAAAGGTGCTCCTAAATTTGGTCAGGACAGTGATGCCACTGTTTTGCAGTTCATACAAAAATATGTCACTTGTGAATTCCCTTCACAAACGAGACATAGTGACCTTCATGCTCAAATTGTACAATTTCAAAGATACAAATGTGGCAAATATTGTCGTTGCAAATACAAAAAAAAAGGGAAATACTACACCAAATGCCACTTTGGTTTCCCTAGACCATTTACAGAAACAGGTAAAGTGAACAACTTCATGTCTTCAGTTAGACATAGTGTTAAAGGTAAATCACCTAAGAACACATATTACATAAAAAGAACAGAAGAATCAAAATATATCAATGATTACAATGCACTCATTGCCCTCTTATGGAATGCAAACATAGATGTGCAGTACATGGCAGACAATTCCACTGCAGTTGCACGATATGTTCCAGCCAACTTGACAAAAGCAGAAAAAACAGAGCTTCAAGACCTATGGAATGACCTATCTTCAGACAAAACACTATCTCAGAAATTGTACAGTTTAGGCATAAAAATGCTCTCTCATAGAGAATGTGGCACCTATGAAGCTGCAGATCGTTTAACCGGTACTGCTTTGTATGGAAAATCTGAAAATCTGTAAATATAGTATGGCTAAGTCTTGGTCCACTAAATCTAGAAAAAGAGTTCTCAAATCATATGAGGACATAGAAACAATAGCCAAAAATGATCCCAACAGCCAAGACATTTTGAAAAACAATTTACTAGACACATACTACCCGAACAGGAGTACCACTTTGGAAACCATGTGTCTATACCACATAGCCCAAACTTTGCATACAAAAATAATATAAAACCCGATGAAAACAAAGGTAGATATAGAGTGACAGATTGTGAAGGCAGCTTAGTGAAACTTACCAAACGAAGCTTAATCAATCATGTAAAATTGTCATTAAAAACTCCTAAACAGAAAGAACTATATTACATGTCCCGGCTACAACTTTTTAAACCATGGAGAACAGAAGAAGAGATACTAGATAACTCTGACTGCTATGAAGACGCTTTCAAAGCAAATGAAAGCACCATCACCGATGTGAACTTTACACAGTACAAAACAATTTTGAACAATGAACAGAAGAACTCCAGGCCCAACTAGATAAGGACACTTCCGACAGTAGTCAACCTTCTGTAACAGGAAGCCAAGAACCACTGGCACAGCCACTAATAGCAAATGAGACAGAATTAGCTATGACAGATGTAGAAAACACCAGGTGTCACTATGAATAAGATACAGAAGCCTTAACTGTACTACAATCAAAACTTAACAAAGACCAGCGCACATTTTTGAAGAAGTAACAAAAGAAATTGCACATGGTGTACAACATGAAAATAAAGAATGTACTTGCCAAAATTACAAACATATACTGCTATACGTCAGTGGTGAAGCTGGTTCAGGCAAAACATTCTTAATCAAAATCATCAGCAAGTTCCTTCAACAATTGACAAACAACAAACTGTCAGCTGTTGTAACTGCCCCCATAGGTTTAGCTGCCTACAACATAGGTGGTGTCACTTTACACCGATTACTACTCCTTCCTGTAGAACACCAAAACAAATTAGACTGTTACAAACTTTCTACAGAAGCTGCAGTGGAACTACGCATAGTATTAAAACAAATGAAAATGCTACTAATAGATGAAGTGAGCATGGTCTCCAACCTAATGTTAGCTTTGATTCACCTCAGATTGCAAGAACTACTTAAAACAAACTATGAAGAACTCTTTGGAGGAAAACAAATTATTGTTTTCGGAGATCTTCTGCAATTGACACCAGTGAAAGGGGAACCTATTTTTAAAACCTTAGGACACAAACTCTGCCGTAACACTGTTGGCAGCATAGGAAATGTCAACCTTTGGCAACATTTCCAATACAGAGAATTAACAGAAAACATGGGTCAATCTGCGGACCTCACTTACACCAACATTTTAAAAAGTATTAGAGTTGAAGTACTATCTCAAGAAGCACAAGCAATATTGAAAACCTGGCACATCCATGCACTTTATGGCGATAGCGCATGTGCTACTGATGTTATGGAACAATAAGCGCACATAAATGTCAATTGTATGGCCTTAATGCCAACTCTTGAAAGCTGTTCCAAATTCAATGAAACAATGTTGAAAAAAGAAATGCAACTAATAATTGAAATTTGCTCCACAGACAAACTGGACGTACATGGTATGACACTACCCATGTGTCAACAAGCCACAACAAGAATAAATACTTTAGAAAATTCTATCTCCAACACAGCTGGGTTGGCGAACATATTAAAATTATCCTTAAACTGTAGAGTAATGCTTAAACGTAACCTTGACGTGGAGCAAGGACTAGTTAATGGAGCACTGGGTACAGTTGTTGGCTTTCAAACATACCCACGTGACAACGACATTCAGCTAGTCAATATTCTCTTTGACAAACTTTCAGAAGTAAAAAGGATAGAGCGCTCAACAGCTCCATTCCTTCTCTTCAAAGACATGTATGTACGCAGAGAACAATTTTCTCTAACTCTTGCATACGCAGTCACATTCATAAATCCCAAGGTCTTACCTTAGACAAAGCATTGATAGATATTGGTAACACAGTCTTTAAAGAAGTCATGAGCTACATAGCACTATCACGCTTACGTACACCTGAGGGTCTATTTCTAATCAACTTTGATGCAAGTAAAGTCAACGCTGATATTCCTTGCATTTTTTAATACAATAGACTACGTTCACTATACACCCCCATCTCAAATCATATCCTGTTCCACAGAAAGGAAAACGTTGCAAAAGAAATGTAATTCAAACTGAAATGCAACAGGATTGGACTGCAAATCCTCCAAAGAGAGTAAAAGAAGCTAATACTTCATCAACTACCACAACCAAAGAAGTACCTATTAGGAAAAGTAACTCAGTTACTTCTTTCTTCAAAGAAGCAACAGACACTCCGAAAAAATGACTTGGACACAGAACTATCTGGTCCATTCAAATTTTCAAATGTAACTGGTGTAAGTTGCTACGCAAATGTAGCAATGAATATGCTATTTCAATTGTCACCAATTGTTAAGAACATTTACCTACACAGTACAGACCAATTGTGTTTGCAAATGTTAGTCCTTCATAGAAACGCAACAAACAATCCTGACAACACATATAGTGTTCACGGAATAAGACAAGAATTGGACTACTGTGCTGCAATGGTGAAATTCACTATAAACTCACAAGAAGATCCACAAGAATTTCTAATGTACTTACTACAAGTACTGGAAAACAAAAACATATCTATAAATGAAATCTTCCATATTTCATACATGTGGAAACATACATGCACTCTCTGCAACAATGTGACACAGGAACAAATCCCTAATGAGCGCTTCGTGTATGTATCCATACCTAATTGTGAATCCATTCCATTTCAGCAACTGGTACAAAATGCAAACCATGGCAGATCATGTACTACCTGCAATTCAGATAATCGCTCCACCTTACTAATACAAACACATAGTAACTAGGTAATACTAATGCTTCTACGTTACAATGCAGATGGTACTAAAAACAACTGCAAGCTGACTGGATTCACACACGGTCAAGTATCACTTGGTAAGAAAACCTTCACAACAATAGGTATAATCTACCACGCAGGAGCCACAACTAATGCAGGTCACTACACTGCATATATTAAAAAGAAATGTGGATGGTTCGAATGTAATGATAGTACCATTACTCTAAGACAGAGATTACCAGCAAATCTTACAAACGCTTATTTAATCTTCTTAAAACCAAAATTTAATAACTAATCTGTACTTCAACATTAACAAAAATACAATTAAAAAGCTATAAACAGTTGGAATAAGCCAACAGGTATCTAACTGGCCCAGGATTCTATAACAACCAAACAGATGAATGAATGCCACTAAATTGGAAAACAAATAGACAGTTATAATACGCCAACAGGTATCTAACTGCTTCAGAAATCTGCAGCAAGCCGACAGATGGAACATACACCAGAAACAACGAGTGAACACTGAAAGGAAACAAACAAATAGACTGTAGCATAACAAAAAAGTTTTTTTTAAATCCGACAAGGATTTTTTTTCCCACAGACCCAATGATTTGAAAAACAAACACAGAAACTGAGCGAAATGCACAGTACACTGGTTTGTAAACCAAATATGAGGGTAAAAAAAAAGCTAAAATGTCTATTATTCAATGTAATAAGTCTTTATAAAATACACACACTAACATGCTCTTTTCTTTTCTCACAATAATTGAAAAAGAATATTTCTTACAGGTACCAAAGTTATGTAAAAAAATATATTGAATCTCAACAAATCAAACAGTAAGCATAATTTCATAAATTTGATAGATATTCAAATCTATAGATGTGATCTATGGCTGTGATATGGTGCGGTGGTTGTGGCCAGGGCCTACAGTCATGGGTGTATAGCCTACGGCCTACGGCCTGCGGCCATGCACCCAAGACTCTAAGCCCTGGCCACAACCACTGCAGCATATCACAACCACAACCACTGCACCATATCACACTCATACTACCTTATAACTTCAGTGCTTATAACTTCGGTCTTGCACACAACCACTGCACCAGAACACACCCATGGTGACTTATAACTTCAGTGCTTATAACTTCGGTCTTGGGTGCATGCGGCCATGCACCCAAGACTCTACGTCCTGGCCACAACCACCACAGTATATCAAAACCATGGTGGTTTATAACTTCACTGCTTATAGCATATCACACCCATAGTGGCTTATAACTTCAGTACTTATAACTAAGGCCATGCACCCAAGACGCTACGTCCTGCCCACAACCACCACAGCATATGAAACCCATAGTGGCTTATAGCTTCAGTTCTTATAACTTTGGTCTTGGACTCTAGGTCCTGGACACAACCACCACAGTATATCAAACCCATTGTGGCTTATAACTTCAGTTCTTATAACTTTGGTTTTGGGTGCATGGCCTCTGGTCATGCACCCAAGACTCTACGTCCTGCCCACAACCACCACAGCATATGAAACCCATAGTGGCTTATAGCTTCAGTTCTTATAACTTTGGTCTTGGACTCTAGGTCTTGGACACAACCACCACAGTATATAAAACCCATGGTGGCTTATAACTTCACTCCTTATAGCATATCACGCCCATTGTGGCTTATAACTTCAGTACTTATAACTTTGGTCTTGGGTGCATGACTCTAGGTCCTGGCCACAACCACTGCAGCATATCACAGCCATTGTGGCTTATAACTTCACTACTTATAACTTTGCTCTTGGGTGCATGGCCTTTGGCCATGCACCCAAGACTCTAGGCCCTCCCCACAACCACCTGATAGATATTCGATACTATGGGTGTATCTATGGCTGTGATATGCTGCCGTGGTTGTGGCCAGGACCTAGAGTCTTGGGTATATGGCCTACCGCATACAGGCTGCGGCCATGCACCCAAGACTCTATGGCTTGGCCACAACCATCGCAGAATATCACACCCATGGTGGCTTGTAACTCATTATCACACCCATAGAATCAAACATTTTAACTGCGGCATATACTCATTTTGCACCCAAGACTGTAGGCCCTTCCCACAACCACCTGATAGATATGCAATTCTATGGGTGTGATCTATGGTTGTGATATGCTGCAGTGGTTGTGGCCAGGGCGTAGAATCTTGGGTGTATGGCCTACGGCCTGCGGCCATGGACCCAAAACTCTACGTCCTGCTCACAACCACCGCAGTATATGAAACCCATGGTGGCTTATAACTTCACTCCTTATAGCATATCATACCCATAGTGGCTTATAACTTCAGTACTTATAACTTAAGACTCCAGGTCCTGGGCACAACCATCGCAGTATATGAAACCCATGGTGGCTTATAACTTCAGTGCTTATAATTTTGTTCTTGGGTGCATGGCCTTTGGCCATGCACCCAAGACTCGAGGTCCTGGCCACAACCACCGCACCATATCACAACCACACCCACTCCACCATATCACACCCATGCTACCTAATAACTTCAGTGCTTATAACTTTCATCTTGGCAACATGGCCTTCGGCCATGCACC
The DNA here is from genome assembly GCF_040938575.1 of Ambystoma mexicanum. NCBI lineage: Eukaryota > Metazoa > Chordata > Amphibia > Caudata > Ambystomatidae > Ambystoma > Ambystoma mexicanum. Next base: position 504,695,995 of record NC_090940.1, on the reverse strand, counting down.
CAAGACTCTTGCCCTGCCCACAACCACCTGATAGATATTTGATTCTATGGGTGTAATATGCTGCGGTGGTTGTGGCCAGGGCCTAGAGTCTTGGGTGTATGGCCTACAGCCTACACCCTGCGGCCATGTACCCAAGACTCTAGGCCCTGGCCCCAACCACTGCAGCATATCCCACCCATGATGGCTTATAACTCAGTATCACACCCATAGAATCAAAAATTTTAACTGCGGCATGTACTCAATTTTAATGTCCGCTGACACCACATGTGTCCTTAGAACAGTTTCAACTTGCCTGTGCACAGCACGGACGGAAATACTATCCTAAGGACACCCCTCATTTTCAGTAATTACAAACATCCCGGACAGCGCGGGCATGGCGAATACATCAGTACACCTGCCACCTAAACACATACAGTATTTCACCCATCTCTTACTCCCTAAAACTCCCCAAGCACTTTTGCACACCAAAACACTCCCCAAAACTGCATTTCCCCTCTGTTCGCAGCCGCGCTGTTGGCGGATCCAATATGGCGGGCGCATCGGAACAATCTGACGTACATCACGCCTCACTCTAGCCAATCGACGGACATGACGCGAACCCATTAGCCAATCGGTGTCCTGCCCGCGGAGCGAACAGGGAAGTGTCTCCGCGGAGCGGACATAGATATCACAAATTTTTTAGACCTACTTTTTAATCGTTTTTAAAAAACTACTGGACGGATTTTCACCAAATTTACAAAAGCACGCTTTCGGGACTAAACCGCTGCTGCTGCCACAAATTTGGTGAAAATCCGTAAGAGCGGTTTCCTCTGTAGCTGTGCACAAAGTTTTTCCCCCATTCAGTCTATGGAAAAAAAGAAGTTTTGGGACGCCCCCTATAACTTTGCCCCCCCTGGACCAAGCCTCACCAAAGTGTGCAGAAAAATTCAGAGTGGGCCATATACTTTTTTTTGCAAAGTTTGGTGAGGATTCGTCCAGGTGGAGCAGAGTTATAAGCCGCCCAAAAAGTGCTCTTCCTATGGAAACAGTAATTTAACCATAACTACACGGCCATTATATGTGTGTGTGGGGGGGGGGTTAAGTTAATAAAAAAGGTGGGGGTATTGTAGAGCGGGTGTGGGGGTTCTCCCCCAGCATATATATTTGGAGTTAAAAAGGGGTAAAAACAATCTGTATTTCGGGATTCCAATTCTTTTCTGCAGTACTCACATAGAGACCCTCCTGGGACATGAGAGAGACACTGAGATCAGAACAAGGGACTAGAACCAAAATGATTGCAAAGGGAAGTTCAGACAAGGGAAGACATTCACAAACTAAAAGCTTTGAACTTGGAGATGAAGTCCTGGTCCAATAACGATAGAAAAGGAAGACAGACCCTGAGCTCACACTAAAACAGTTTAGAGTTACCGCTCAAAAAGGTAACATGGGCGCTGCTATCTCAGCACACCGAGACATAACGAGAAATGCTTCACAGATCTGACATTTCTGAAGACCGCAGGACACAGAAGAGAATATTCAAGGAAATGACAATAATGGAAGCACAGTGACTGAAGGACATGAAGACTCGGGTTCAATGAATGAAGAAAGTGCAAGAAGTCACAAAACGAATGGCAAGGACGATCAGGCAGATGGATCAGGAAACCCCCGCTGACTACTTACAGAGCTGCAGACACAAACTGATGGTGTGTCCCTGAGAGGACACCGTAGTGGGGAGGATTGTAAAGGGGAAGGACATAATGGGGCGGGGCACCGTGGAGAAAGGAATAGAGAAGTTATACCTGACCCCCTATCTGGCGTATCGTTATCATTGTGTGTATGTGCCAATCCAGAAGCCAAAGCTGCTAACACAGGGATATGTTAAAACCACGGATATGTTTCGTGGCTCTTTCCGCCAAGGTCACAACCGCTAGAGTTATCACAATGTGGGAGGAGCACAAATAAGTGGATGAAAACCATTTGAACTTGTCCCCCCCCCCAACCCCCCTCCACACTGACCTTTCTATTTGCAGAGTCCCAGGCAGCCATGAAAGAAAACCTGAGAAGCTACTCCCCTACACCCACTCACCCCCCACCCCCCAAAACACACACACGCACACACATGCACACACCCCTCCCCGCTCCCGATTAAGGTCTGAAGCCTCTGTTTCTCTTTTGTGCTTACACAGGCGTCTCCGGCCGGTGACATTTCTCGCTCACACCACGCCAGTGCAGCCGGATAATAAGCCCCCCCCCAGCCCCCCAACCCTCCCAAGGCCCGAAGAGCTCTTGTACATTCTAATGTGACCTTAGACAGGGCCTTTCAGAATCAGAGGCACATCTGACTGCACTTGAGGTTGAATCGAGCTAATGGCATTCACCTCATCTTTAGATGCAAAACTGAGAGATAAAAGACCTTGATGTGAGAAGCGAAAATCAGGAGGGGGCCTGAGAGGGAAAGCTTGGGGGGTGGAGGGAGCCAGGGAAGGAAACATCAGATTAAATATATTGCTTAAAAATCTCACCATTGCAGGTTGATAACAAAATGTCTCCTTCTTACACACAAAAAAACACCCCTAGGGCCTGCAACTGGTCCTCTAGCCTTTTCGACAGATAGGATCTGCGTCTTCCTTTGCCAGGGAAATTTCAGTGTTGCGCAGAAGTGGCCGCGCGATAGGCTGACCTTTACCGTATCTCATATACATTTTTAGAAATCCGATGAGTTCTCACAAAATTCGAGTGCTCTCAGATTAAAGAAAAAAAAAGAAAGAAAACCTTCTCACGGAGTAATCAGAGGCTGCGCTGCGATTATTAAAATGGCTGCCGCGACATTTGAACGACCCTTGCTGGGTTGCGTGAAACTCTTTGGAAGCTCTGGAGGCGTTTGGCCTATTAACACAGGCTCAGAACGTGTACACTGTGGTGTGAGAGAGCCTTGCCACATCATGGAGGAAAATACCCTGACTCTGTAAGCGCTTGTGACTGACAGGCACATAACAACGTAAACATAAGCAGAACAAAGTTATACAGCTGCAAAGTGTCCATACGGTGTAATTCAGACAGCCAGAGCATGGCACAGCTTCCTTACACTAAAATGCAAATTATTGATTCAAGTGTGATGGAAAATGTAATCTTGTCATGCCATGTTATCTTTTTCTATTCTCTATATACATTTGTGAAAGTGTGTTTGTGTGTCCGGGGGAAGGCTCCAGCCCCATAACGGTTGATGGGCTGAAATGTTGGCCCAACGCCATTATACCAGTCTGGGGTGTACTGGCCATAGTGAAATTTGACCAACCACACCCATTCGCCCTGCGCAGGGTGGGGTTCGGCCCTGTGCTATCGATATGGGCAAACTAAGGAGATTTACGATTTTGCGATTGCTGGCTCCAGCAGTACAACAGTTGGTGGGCTGAAATTGTGTCCTGAAATGGGCATACCAGTCTGGGGTGTGCTGGTGATATTAAAATCTGGCCAACGCCACCATCCTACACATGGCGGGGTTCGGCCCTGTGCTCTCAGTATAGGAGATTTCGGAAGGTTGATGATTTTGTGACTTTTGCAATAATAAGAAGTTAGGACACAAGGTTGTCATACCAGTCTGTGGTGTACTGGCGATAGTAAAGTTTGACCAACTCCACCCATTCGTCCTGCACAGGGCGGGTCGAGCCCTGTGCTATCAGTATAGACGATTTCAGGAGATTGCCGATTTTTCAATTTTTCACAAATAGGAAGTTATGTTACAATAAAACCTACACAAGGCTATAGCAGACCCCCACGTGCATGTCAGGTTCAGACCCGTGCAACACCGGGTGGAACCGCTAGTGTTACCATATGCTAGATATGCTTTGTTATGCTACATTATTTTATGTTACTCTATACTATGCTATATTATGCTATGTTTTTATAAGTTATGTGACTTTTGAAAATTGCATTGTCTGACATTTAAACTTGTTTAAATGTCAGACAATGCAACGCAAACTTGGAGTTTGTGTATTTTATTATTTTGTTTAGCAGAAGATGTATTTATTTTATTTCTTTATTTTATTGTTTGCCTGTTAGGCGCTTATACAATTAGCAAAAACTGTTTCAAAGTGCCCACAGGGCAAAAGGGTGGGGACAGGGGAAGGAAGACAATGAATTAACAGAGATAAATACATACATTTAATTAATATTACAAGCAATGGGAATAATAGGGAGGGTAGACAAACCTAATATCCCTTGTGAGTGTTCAGAATGTGCAAGCGCAGGGGGGTGGGGGGTAAGGGATAGGTGCTGTGGTGCTCATGGACAAGTGCTTAAGAAGAGAAGAAGAACGTAAGTGCAAACTCCCGTGGGAGCCCAAGACTAAGTAAGTGCAGTAAGAAATAGACAGCGGCAGGTATGAAGGATGTGGGGGGTCAGGGCCCTGAGGATACATGAGGGCCCTGCACATCAGTCACGCTACTGCTTAGAAAGGCACCACTTCACCTCACTGAGGAGGTACAAAAAAGGCCGAAACACGTGTCTGGGGTTGCTGTTGGTACTCTTGTTCAGAGGAGAATTGCCTAGCATTTTGGTGCTGGACTGCACAGGTGGGTGGGACTGGACTGATATGCAAATGGATATTTCTCCTTTGGGAAAGATCCACTGAGCTAAAATGTGGTTGTAGATTCTCCAGAGTGAGAACTTACCCATAGAACAGGTTATTTGGTCGTGTTCGTTCTCTGTAGTGGGGATCCCAACCCTTTGAATGAATAAAATAAGCACACATTGTACACTACTACATTACGTCCTGCACACAGACACACACTGTACACACCTCCCGCAGTGTGGTGTACAATGTACTTGCACGGTTAACATAACTCTCGGCATACATTGCATGCGGAAGCCCTTACACTGATTTGGTCTCGGCGGGATCTACAGCACTACTCTCGCCTTGCACATCATTGAAACGGCATGGTGACCTCTTGCTGTGCATAATTTTCCCTTTAGCCCGGGAGAATGTTTAGGGAATTTTAGGCAGTGGGGAACTGTGTTGACCTTTTTGTGAATGAAAGTGGTCTGTGAAGCAGCGCTGTACAATGGTCAGGTGGTGGCCGAGTGCTAGTGGGGACTGGCAAAGGCAGATCCTTTTAAAGGACACAGTGCCGATCTCCACATCCAGAGATCAACCTCTGTTAGCTGGAGAGAAGGGAGAGGTGAGCGTGACTCCCTACAAAGACCCACATGCCTACAGGTGACCATCCATGCTGGAAAAGACTATCAAGCAAACAAATCATCACCAAACCCTTAATACCTTCTTGCTGCTATTAAAAATATAGGAAAACTCCATACCCGGCCGTGTCTCACAGCAGACACACTGATGGGGGGATGACATGATGGTTGCTAGGAAGGAGCGATGCAGTGAGGTCGCACACTGCAACATCCAGGAAGCACCTCAAGACTTCCCTTTACACCACCTTCTTCCCCTCTCATCCCCTAACCCCACTGTCGCTGAAACTGATCACCAGGGCCCTTTTGTGTCCTTCTGGACCCTGCCACACCCATCACCCTCAATAGCCTTCATCTTAAGCCCACTCGCAGCACTTGTTGTTGGGTCCCCACTAGCCTGTGCTTTCTCACATGCCAGCACTTAGTGCTTTTTGTAAGTTGACCACTCTTACCAAGTGATCTCTGTCTGGCACTTAACAGTTGCTTGCAACTTATTCCCTAGCACTTCCATTCGTGGTGCTCCTAAGCACTTCTGCCCCTCTCCCCTCTCTCTGTGCACTTGCACATTCTGAATGCTCACAAGGCCTAGTAGGTCTGCCTCTTTCCTTCTTCATTGTTATTATAATTGCCTTTCATTCTCATGTTCCCTGCCCTTGCCCTGTGGGCGTTTTGAAACACAATTTACTTGATGTATAAGCGACGTACAAATGCACGACAAATAAATAAATAAATACATTTGCATACACTTCACCTGTTTGCTGGGGCCCCACGATTGATAAAAAACCCAGAACCCGGGAGCACATCACAACAAACTCAGATTTGCGGAGGAAGCGTGGCAGTGCGATTTACCATGACGTTTCCGATTGGCTACGTTGCAAATGAGAAGCAGCCAACACCATACATTTAGGGAATGGCGACCCACACCACAAAGCGACACTCTCACAGTGGCTCAAAATCCAGGCAAAGGCTTGCTCGCCTTCTCATTCGGAATATGGTATGTTTTCTGTGCACCGCTTGACTTAAATCAGGCCCAACACATTTTGCGATCGCACACATTTAACGGTCACACCAATCACCTTGCAGAGATAATTCCGAATCGCACCTACTGTACTCACATACACACACACACACACACGTGCACTGTAAATACCACATGTGTAGCTAGATCACAAATATTCACTGTGTGGAACTTCTTCAGGGACATGTATCAGTGGCATGCATACAGTGCATACGTATTATGCCATACACTATGCACACATAGGACTGAAGAATAAACGTAACGAAGGCGGGGCGCAGCCACTTGGTCGCCAAATGTATTCACATAATATTGTACTTCACAATGCACATGTATTTCATTGCACCACACACATATTTCATGCATACAATATTTTACACAAAACCTTGTTTTTTGGGGGAATTATGCAGATAAGCTGGCATTTGAAGACACACAATTGGCATTTATTCCTTATATGCCGTTAAACGATTTTCCTGGAAAATTGTGCTATCAGTCACAAAGAGCGAAGGTTGGTGGGGCGCAATAATAGATGCAGACTGCACCCCAGGAAAGCATTTGTCACAGGCAGAGCCGGCCTTAGGGGGGGACGAGCCGGGCTACTGCCCGGGGCGCCACGCCCCCCAGGGCGCCATTAGCCCCTGCCACGCCAGCTCGGGGGTGTCTTTCAAGGGCTCCTCTGAGCTGGCATAGTGGGAGAAGGCGTGGCAGGCGGGCTTTTGCTGTTTCATTGTCATTGAATGCACCCGCGGCGGCGGGCTCATTCAATGACAATGGGGTGCACTGCTGACGCGCCCTATTTAACCTCCTCATCGGAGCGAGGAGGTTAAAAAAAATAAAATGAAAAAAAGAGTGGCCCATCAGGGATGTGCATTGATTTCCCTGCTGGCCCGGGATGAGCAGTATGTAACCTACCTGCCCGGCCTTCCCCATATAGTTAGGTGATTTTGGGCAGTTAGTTCAGGGGCAATGCGCTTGCCTTGGAAGCAAGACGACGCAGAGCAACGCAGGTTCGATCCCCGGGTCTGCGTTTAGAAACCTCTAGGTATCAAGCGCGTTATAAATAACCAATTACAATTACCTCAGTGAGTGAGGAGACCAGCACATTTTTCAAAACTTGGCATCCCCAATAAAAGCGAAAATGATGGGATTTTTTCCGGAGGTGCCCACTTTTTTATAATTGTGTTCAAAATACCTCATTGAGGCCTGGTGCGTTAATCTGTCTGTCATACTTTGACAATTGTATGAGTCTGTCTTCAAACGCCAATTTATCCGCACAATTCACAAAAGAAAAAGAAAACGTTTTGTGCAGATGGATTCCCATACACCCTGCAAACTAGTGTTGCTCACATTTGCACATTTGTCTGTGACTTTCCTTGAAAATAGAAAATGTCGCTATACTCTGCTGTTCTCCCTATTCACACTGTGTCGCTCTTTCGTCCTTCTCCATATAATTCCCCTGTGCTCCCGCTCTCACCCCGTCACACTCATCCTCACAGTCTCCCCAGCTTTCACCTCACCCCGTTGGTGTCATTACGCACACATGCCAGGTGAAGCCTTGTGAAGAGTGTTAAACGTGGTGGTGTTTGCATTTTGCCCCCACATAGGCCGTGCAACCGGTGACTTTCAATTAACACCTGCAAGTTGTGTGCCGCTGGTGTGCCTGCGCAGAGGTTAATTCGAGTCCATTTTTGCAACCTGTCATCGCTGCCTACCGTTTAACCGAGGCGCGGAACCGAAAGCACGCGTTATAATACTTACGAGGTCTTTGGAGGATGTCTGCTTGGCAGTGTGGGGGTGGCGCCTCAAGCGCATTAGACATGTGTACAGCAGTGGGAGGTGGCAAGTGTTCCCAAACATATTTCCCAGCAATGAGTGTGAGATACCGAGCTCTTCAAGGGATCACAAACCAACCATGGGGACATCTGGTGACTGCCCCAGATTCATTAATTCTCCCCCGTTCTCAGATCATGGAACCGGCTGCCAGTTCCTCAGCGTGTGCAGTTATAGTACACCGGGCCTTACCTTCAGGATAAGTTCTTTTCCCTATGTGCCCCCCCCCCCCCACCATGAGCTACGCTCAAAGGACTCCTGTCTTCTTACTGTTCCTCTCTATCGGTTTGAGCGAGTTGGGGGGGGCTGCTCATTCTCGGTGGCTGCTGCTAAATTATGGAACTCTTTGCCCATTCCATTTAGATCCATGGATAATCATCCGGTCTTTCGTAGATTGCTGTTCTAGGCGTATTCCTTTTTCCCTGTTGATGGCTCTTTTTCCCTGCTCTCTATTAGCACCAAGATGCTTAGGCGAGCTTGCGCTTTATGAAACAAACTAACATAACATAACATAACATGGTTCATTTTACAGTGCACTTTCTGGGGAATAATTGGGCCTCATCTCTGTAGGGTAACCCCTGAAGAAATGCAACATATTCTGACTTGCAGACAGTGCACAGGTGCATACCCTAATGCATTTTTTAGGATGCATAGGTCCGTCGCGAAAATGGAGGGGATCAACATGAGTCAGACACTGAGGTAGAGTGATTAAACAATAGTTAATTAGGGGTAATTGTAATTGGTGGATAAATAGGTATTTGACGACATAAAACATCCACACACAACTATATTGATTTACATGTGAAATGTAAAGGTTTGCGTCTTTAGGTTGCATAACCCCTTTGTGGTTCCCTCTTTCATGGAGGAATTGGCCAGTTCGTAGTCACTCATTCATGGGGTTGTTGGAGTGTCCCAGAAAATTCTTTCTTATCTCATTTTGTTCTGGTTCTGGTCATCTGCTTCTCCTCCTTGATAAAAGAGTGGGACTATTTCCCAGGAACTCTGGTGTCTTACTGCATTCACCAGTAGAGTTAGGATAAGGTAATAGCTAGAAAACCCCCAGAGTTCCCAGGGGAATGGGAGGTTTTGCTGCAGCAGATTTCGTCGTTGCAGAAATTGTCAAGTTTTTTTTTAACTGATTTTCGAAAAATATTTGTGGGGGTGGGTTTTGCCAAATAATTAATGCAGGGGACTAAGGAGGTGGCTGCAGCGGCTACCCCCATATATATTTGTGGCATAATTAAGCGTTACAATTTTTTTTTAAAGAAATCTACTGAGATGAAAAAAAAACGCGAAATCACAGAGAACCGTTCCCAGTAGATGGCTGATAAGTGTATTCTGTGTATACGGTTAGGGACTTGGTTCTTTTGCCCTAAACTCCTTGATTTCCTTCTGCATCAGTGGATCACATCACCCCATGCTTTGTCACAGTTTATTGGATGGTCACTCTCAACCCAGGCAAGGTGGTGCGTTCGTGCTCCGGGAGTGCTCTGGAGTATCTTGTGTGGCTCGAGCCCCTGATTGAACTATTGGCTTTCTTTGAAAACAACTTTTCAACAAACACAAATTTTGCATTTCCTTGGTGGGAGCTGATTGTGCATGATTGTGTGCCCTGTTGGAACGGCTCTACAATTGATTTGCTGCCCTGGGCTCGCTTTACCCATAAAACCAAGATTTGGGCACGTTAGTGAATGCGTTTGTGCTCCGGGAGTGCTGTGGAGTGTCTTGTGGGGCTGGAGCCCCTGATTTAACTATTGGCTTTCTTTTGAAACTTTTCAACAAACAAACTTTGCATTTCCTTGGTGGAAGCTGATTATCTTTGCACGATTGCCTGCCCTGGTGGAGTGGCTTTACAACCTATTCGCTGCCCTGGGCTCGCTTTACCCATAAAACCAAGACTTGTGCGTGTTAGCGCACGCGTTTGTGCTTTGGGAGTGCTGTGGAGTGTCTTGTGTCTAGTGGCGAATGGGCGACGGAGCATATGACTCCACAAAAACAATTGGGTAAGTCTCCTTACTTTGAAAGTATTACGAAGACATACAGAGAAATCTTACTCATAATATGCTCATCTCAACTTTACGCAGTGCAAAAATGAGCCTGGCTCCCAGTATGAAGAAACCTGTTTGGGATTCTAACAGTAAATCCATTAAAAGACGGGCTCGGAAACAAAAGCTACTTGCCCCACCCCAAACTGCCATTCCATGTTTTTTGACTCTATAAAATCACCTGCCACCCACAAAAAGCACTCCAGTACCTTGACTGAAATGTCAGAACATTAATTGTCGCATAGGATAGACAATAATAATTCCCTTTTAGAAATGGTTGTTGTAGCGGAGTATTAGGAGGGAAGAAACATTAACATCAAAGGATGCAGGCAGGGGAGAGAGAGTGGAACTTCAGAGGGACAGGAAGTTGGTAGGGAGGAGACAGATGAGGAGTAGGTAGAGTAGGGGGGAAAGGTAACTGTTGACATGAGTGGAACCAAGTGAATCTTACCCAGTAGCTGTAAGGCACATTCCCTAGCTTTCCTATTAGAACACTAACAACTGACGAGAGTATGGAAAGTTAAGATGTCCCTAGGGGAGATATTGAGCCTGGCTTCAGGGAAAACATTACTGGGCCAAGGCAGATGTTAAACAGTAGGGGTCAACAAGCTCTAGCAATAATCAAGGGCTGTGGATGACAGGATTAGTGTGGAGGTTCATGAGGAGGTGGGCAAGCGATTTCTTAGGCCCCAAAAATGTAATACGAACCCTTGAACTTTTCTGGAGACTTGGAGTGTTTTCTGTCCCAACCGTGACAGACTCTAGACACAGCAGTCTTCGACCCATATCTGGGCATACCCGTCCCACGTGTGGGTTACAAATGCACAATTGAAGGTTGATTGCTGGAAGGTTATGGATGAATCTTAAACACTGAATATTTCCTAAGCAACCCCCCAGACCATCGTTTTTTCACCTGCTAAGCCATTACAGAAAGAGAAAGGCCATACGTAAATCAGGCTCAGTCCCACCTCTAAAGGAGCAGTCCAGGCTGAACTACTTGGCCACACCCATTCTGCAGGAGACCAAAAGTAACCCCAGACATGTTTCGGCCTCAACGGCTGTCACCTGTGAGGTGTAGCTTGGGCACTGACCCACCACACATTATAGAGGACCCACCAACAATGTAAAGGGAAATGTAGTTACCCATTACACTTTCAGTTCCATAGTGCACATGGTCCAACATGCCATTTAAGCAGGCTGTTTTGGTTACCCAGCCTTGTATGGTCCATTGGGGATGCAGGCTGAGGAACTGCAGGCCTAATGTGTGTAGTGGGCACTCCTGTAGGGAGGTCCCTGTATATTTAAGTTTTATTGGGCAGCAAAATGGAGGCGCTCTGGCTCCACTACTCCTGTCAGAAGCCAGGAAGCTGCTTACTGCAACCTTGATGCCAGATTTGCCCAATTCCTATTGAGCCCTGTCCGCTCCTTGCACTACTGTCAGATTCAAATCATCATATGCTGGATTTTACCTATTGGTTCTGAATTTTGTTTGTTAAGTTGACTGCTATCCATTGGCCTAGAGTCTTGGAGACCAATTTGGAACATTGTTACACAGCTCTGCCTGATCTTTGGTGTGCCATCATATTCCTGCACTAAAATAATAAGTATAATTTTTTTTCAAAACTTTTATTTATTTAGCTTGGCAGCACAGACATAGACGAGCAACATACAAGGCAGGTACAATACATTAACAATATAGGTAATACAGGTATACAGAGTCAGCTTACAGTATGATTATACACTTGGAAAGTACATGCAGAGTGGGTGCGAGACTGGGGAGACAGCAGTTCAGGAGGGGGAACTGGGGTGAGGTGAGGAGGGAGCTGGGGATGTGGTATCTGATGCAGCATCCATAGCGGACATATAGGATCGAAACTTGAGCCAAATATCTCTGGGTCTTGAGTGAGTGGGCTGCAGTAGGGACCAGGATTCTTCGGTGTCTGAAGCCCAAGTGACCACCCTGAGCCACTGTGCGTGAGTGGGTGGTGTGGGCCAAAGCCAACAGAGTATAATGGACCGTACTGCGAGCAACATGCAGAGGCCGGACAGTTTTTTGGAATCTCGATAGAGTTCGAGGAAGTCGTGGAAGAGACATCTCATTGGTGATGGGATGATGGGATGCTCAAGAATAGTTGCCATCGTAGAACATACCAAATTCCAAAACTGGGTGAGGCGGGGACAGGACCAGATCATGTGAATGTAGTTAGCGGTATCATAGCCACATCTGGGGCATCTTGGGGAGTGGTCATTAAGCATGCACATAAAGTCTGTTCGGGGTATAGTGGTACCTATGGAGTACCTTAAACTGAATTAGTTTGAAGCGGGAGTTGAAGGATACCCTGTTTATGCACATATGGGCCCAAATAATAAGTATACTTGACTTTTTATAATGCACTTAACAAGAAAGAGGTTTCTAAGTGTGGACCCAGGATTTGAACCTGTGTTGCTCTGCATCATCTTGCTTCCAAGACGAGCGCATTGCCACTGAGCTATACTACCCATGCTCACAATCGAAACATTCCTGTTTAGCAGATTGCCATAGGGTTGCCTATGTTTTCCCCACTGGTTCTGAATAATGTATTTTCATTTGACTACTGTTTGATTGCCCTTCAAGCTTAGCTCCTGATTTGCCAGGGTGGCACCCAAATACGCCTGCTCATTGGAAAATCATTGGACTCCCCTCATAACCAGTGTTTGATTTGCCCCATTGAGCTAACTGAAGACTATTCATTGCTCTGCTGCTGATTTCCGATAGGATCCTCCTTAATCTAATTCCCTGTTTTCCCCATTGGTGCTGCATGCATTTTGTATTTTGTATTTGTTTTATTTATAAAGCGCAGCCAGGCCCGGGGGCATACGGGCGCGTAATTTAGGTCTGGTTACAGTTACATTTGAGTGCAGTAAACAAAGGTTACGTTACGGTTACAGATAGGTACATACTTAGTATTACAGATACATACATACATAGTCTAAAATAAATACATTATTTACAATATGTACCGTCGGCAGTCAGTCGTTCTAGGATCTGGAAAGTTTAGGCTGTCATAGTGTCCACATTGTGAAGCCAGCGCTTCGTGTTGCGTTTGAATAGGTTAAATGAGGGTTCTGACCTAAGGAGCGCGGGGAGTGTGTTCCATAGTTTCGAAGCTTGTACGGGGAAGCTGGCTCCACCCAAGTTATGGAGTTTGAATCTCGGTATGGACATAGTGTTTGCTTGAGCTGCTCTAAGTGGTCTTGAAGGTGTAAGTTGGTTGGTGAGGTAGTCTGGTGCAAGGTTGGCCCTGGCTTTGTGTGTGAGGGCCAAAGTTTTGAGGAATATTCTATGCTCTACTGGAGCCAGTGTAGATTGCGTCTACTCTCAGAAATATGCGACTTTTTAGGGATGTTGAGGGCTGCCCTGATGGCATTATTTTGAATTACTTGAAGTTTGATGATATTTTTGTGGCTAATGCTTAAGTAAAGGGCATTACAATAGTCTATTTTGGATAAGACTAATGCTTTAGCAAGAGTAATGCAATAGGGTGAAGAGATGAACGGCCTACATGCAGTGATCAATTTGCAGGTGTAAGCGGCTGATGATGCTACTGCATTAGTGTGTTTGGAGAAGGATAAGGTGGCATCAATGTAGATACCAAGGGTTTTAGTGTTGTTTGAGACGGGAATGAGATTACCATCTATAGTGAAAGATTTGAAAGCAGAGTTTAGATTTTTTAGTTTGGCGTGAGTGCCAAGGATGATCAGCTCAGTTTTTTCGTCGTTGAGACAAAGTCCATGATGTGCCATCCATGCTTGTATTACTGAGTATATTTCATTGAGGGTTTTGCTGTCTGTTTCATAGTCACCCGAGATAGGAATGAGTATCTGGGTGCCGTCTGCATAATTGGTATACGTGACACCCAGATAGTCAAGGATATCAAAGAGGGACTTTGTGATTACATTATAAAGCGTCGGGGACACACAAGAGCCTTGCAGGACTCCACAAGGTACTGGTGAGGGTTCAGCTGAATAGGTGGGAGAGAAGACCCTCATGGTTCTGTTTGCCAAGAAGGAACTGATCCAGGCAGTGGCTGGGTCTGAAAAGTGTGCTGCAGTTTTCAAGTGATGACAGAGTGTTTGGTGGGTGACCAAGTCAAAAGCTGCTGACAGGTCAAGCAGTAAGAGGAGTGCAAGTTTACCATTGTCTTTTAAGATTTGGATCTGGGTAGTGAGATCTATTAATGCGTTTTCCGTGCCGTGTCTGGGTCGGAATCCAGATTGCCTTAGTCCCAGGAGATTGTTCGATTCTAGATAGGCCTGTATTTGCAGAAAGGCTGCTCTATCCAGTATTTTTAATAGGAAAGGTACAGTTGTTATCGGCCTGTAGTTAGACTGGTTGGCTGGGTCAAGAGTAGGTTTTTTGAGTAGAGGAATGACCCACGCGTCTTTTAGGTTATCAGGCACTACTCCGGATTTGAAGGAGGCATTGATGAGGTTGGTAATAAATGGTGCCAGATCGTGTGCTGCTGCTTTGATGATCGGGGCAGGGCAGGCATCACCTTGGCAGTTTGATGGTTTAAGTTTCCTAATGATGTTTTCTACTTCCCACATTGAGAGGGGTGAGAAACTGAATGGCTTACAAGTTGACTTAAAGGTAGGTGATTTGTTAGGAAGTTGTTTGTAGTCCGGGTCAGCTAGTAGCAGGGATTTTTTCGGATTAATTTTGGATTGTAGGCGATCTATTTTATCTAATAGGGCCTTCTGAATGTTACTGCACCATAGTGCGTCAGTAACACATTTGTCAATAGGGGCAATAGGGGATTCTAAGTCTTTTAGAATCTTGAAAAGTTCTTTTGTGTTGGATTCCGCTTGCGTAAACCTTTTGTTGTAGGTGTCTTTTTTAGCAAGAAGGATGGCTTCTTTGTAACTAGTGGATGCTACGGTTAGCTCATTCTTATTTGTTAATGTAGGGCACGTTTTCCAGTGTGCCTCTGCAGTTCTCTTAGTTTTGTGTAGTTCTCTTAGCTGCGGCGTGAACCATGTATTAAGGTGGCGCTATGGTTTAGATTTCAGCAATTTCAGGGGGGCGATGGTGTTCAGTGCTTTGAGAATTGCCTGATTGTAAATATCCACTAAGACTGTAGGGTCAGAGTCTAAGTCAATATTGTTCAGAAGGGGGAGTAATAACGGTAGGAGTTTGTCAGGTGTAATGTCTTTCTTATTTCTCGTGCTGTTAGCTGGGGCGCTGATAGGAGCCGGGTTTTGTGTGTTGGCTTTGATGGAAAAGGTTATTTTATGATGATCCGACCAGATGCAAGGATCATTGGATAAGAGAACAATAGAGCAATTGAGGTGAGTGAGCCAGTCCAGTGTTCTACCTTTGATATGTGTAGGCTCATGAATAATGTGGGTGTGACCCAAGTCGGATAAAGTGTTGGCTAGATCATGGGCGTTAGTATTCTTAGGGTCGTTAAAACCAAGATTAAAATCCCCGAGTAGGATAGTTTGTGAATTAGGTTTAGTGTCAGTGGTTATGAGTGATACAATATCCTCTATAAAAGAAGAAATGGGACCTGGTGGTCGGTAGATAAGGTGCATTGTTGCCGTATGGTTGGGTGATAGAGGTAGTCTGATGAACAGGGATTCAGCAGAGGGGATTTGAACATCCTGAATGACTCTAATGTCAAAGGTATTTCTGAATATGAGGGCGACTTCCATTGAATTGGCCTTCAATTCTGGCTACTTAATGATTGATCACCAAATTACTTTCCAGTCTCAACTGTGCAGCAATGCACTGCCACTGTAAATGGCATGTCACTTTTTATATTAAAAAATCATTAAAGACTTGCATTGAATATTAAGTGAAGCAGATGACTCATTCGCTTTGATATTGATCTACACCACATTTTCTTTAGTGTATTTACTTCTTTCACCTGATTTGCTTACATTTGAGCCTATACTAGGTTTAGCATTTAGCCTGACTGTGCCAGATAGCCATAACTCATATTTAGCCCGATTGTGCCAGATAGCCATGCCTCGTATTTAGCCTGATTTTTGTAAGATTGTGCCAGGCAAATCTCAGACTTGCGCTCCAGAGAGACCACAAATAACAAGACCACGCCATCCACATTGGACAAAGAAAAAGAACGCTGCTGCGGAAACTACTTCAAAGCATACGGTACGTTTACCTTATACCACATCTGTGGACACAGGCCTCAGTCACGGTCATCCATCCATGCACCATGGAATGCAGCTATGGCTACGCCATTCCGGTCTAGCAGCGCACGCAGCCGTCCATACTGAAACCCCTGACATACCTCAACACCTCTGTCACTAGCATGCAGTGACTACCAATGAAAATAAAATTTGGTATAGCTGGGCACACATCGAATCTTCAGCAATAGCATGCTATCCTAAACCACCAACAGCGCCCACCCACATGCCTGACCTCTGGGCTGCTTACTGGAGCCTAGTCAGCCACCTAAGTCCTACGCCAGCAAAAATGCACACAGCCATCTCTTAATCTAAACTCTTAGAACCTCCTAAACATTGACTGCGGTCACCGAGGGCATTCCAACCACAAAGTGCATTGAGGCCATACAAATGGGGAAAGAGCGCTATATAAATAACAAATACAATACAATACAATTCAAGCTAATAGTTGCAACTTCAGAGGAAAAAGGTATCTACATAAAACCTGAACCTTCTCCTGACAGGGCAATAAGCCCCTTTATAGTTGCTGGAAAGATAGCTCAGCAGGTTCAGTGCTCGCTGCTGCGATCTGCAGGTTACAGGTTTGAATCCCAGCAATGCCAACTCAGCCTTTCATCCTTCTGATGTCAATAAATGAGTACCAATTTCGGTTGGGTGATATTGTATGTAAATATGTGCTCTGTAAAGCACTTTGGATTAAGGTGCTATATAAATAACATATCATTATTTTAAAAAAAGTGTATATGCATTGGGGAGCCTACTAAAATTATATCTTTATTGCACAGGGTAACTGTTTCAGCTGATGTTTTCTGATAATATCCAGACTCCAGCAAAACATAAGCAGCTGGCGATATGAAATGTATTTAAAGTGACAAATAATGAAATACATGATTGCCTCTAATTGTTTAACCCTTTGTTAGGTTAAAAAAAGGCTAGTTTTGAATTCAGCAAGCAGCCCCAAACACATACATAAAAAAATGGCTAAATTATTAATATACCACATTTGTTAATACATCTGTTATGCGTGCAGCGACAGAAACAGAATTTTCTTGATTATGAATATACAAGTCTCGTTAATGATACATGAAATTACAAGGGAAAAATATATTTCAGTCCTTTTTTCTTAAACTTTTTACACACTCAATGTAATCATATATCCTCAGGAGATGGCTAATCCATGGCTTGGTACATCCTTTTATGACATGGTAAACTAAATTGGGCCAATTGATGCAAAGAGGGTATAGTGGGTGTAAGTGAGTGAAGGGAAACTATCACAGGCTCAGTCCAATCCAAAGTTGCTGTGTCAAATGATACTGTAAGGGTAGATTTTGTTAGGTATTTAATGTTAAACACACAGGAAAATAGGTGGGTTTTTGGTAAAGCAGCAAAGGAAGACAGCTTGTCTGACAGGAGAAAGG
Organism: Ambystoma mexicanum; assembly: GCF_040938575.1. Lineage (NCBI taxonomy): Eukaryota > Metazoa > Chordata > Amphibia > Caudata > Ambystomatidae > Ambystoma > Ambystoma mexicanum. The sequence continues at coordinate 504,678,329 of NC_090940.1, read as the reverse complement.
CACATTGGGGTTCCATATGGATGGAGATGGTGGAGACCACCATAAGAGGGCCTTTGCCAGAGGGTGCTGAATGCAGAAGCCTTACCCAAGACAGAACCAGATTGCCTCAGAGGTATTTGGGAGAAGGGAGACAGAATGAAAGGGCTTGATTGACAGAATTGCCTGCAGCAGTTGATATCCCTACCTGCCCGGGCCTTTGAAAGACAAACCATAGATGAGTACAATAACCTTAGAGCATTGGGTAAATGTACCAAGAATTTATTTGTATTTTAGGGGAACATAATTTGCAACTAAAGAGGTACTGCGCTTATAAATGAAATTGTTGAAGTATATTTAAAAGAGATTGTTATAGAATCCAATATTGCACACAAACCACCTGATTCATGGAAGTGTTTTATAATGGCGCAATCCCATAGGAAAACGTTCCATGAATCAGGATCTATGTCTGGGAAAGTAACCAATCATTAATTAATTCCCTGCAATTATAAAAGAGAATGTTTTTTTTAGCATTGTGTAAAATAGGACGCACACATTTTCACAAATGTATAAACTTCTTGACCTGTGAAAACCATAGTTTATATGAAAGAAAAATCCTGTACAGAGTTGTCTACTCCTCAAAATGGACCAGGAAGGTAGATTCTGCCCTTCATTCCCAAGACAATAATATCAATTTGAATAACCAATGTCATTTTTACAAATAACCCTGCCCAGAAATAGAAGGATTCTGCCTTAAATGCACTCCTAATGCCAATTAAAATTAACTTGCTGATTCCTTTTCTATTTCAATTTTATAATCTGATGTTTGTGAGGCCCTTTAATGCATCAAGATGTTTTACTCTAAAAAATAATGCTTGCAACCTGTACCCATGGTTTCAGAATAAGAGTAACCACGTCACCCCTAGCAAACCTTTGTGTATCTATGTCCAGGCTACAAATCAATTGTGTCCATCATTTTAGGGTTGAATCACCCGTTTGGAAGTAAATTCAATATTTTTCTCTGATACCAATAAGTGTCTAGGACTTCTAAGACAACGAATTGAATTGTGTTATAAAATGTATTCTTATCTTATTTTTCATTTTGAAACTGACAAGCAATGATAATTTTTATGTTTATATTGGAGAAGGGTTTACTCTTTTCCCTAGAATAGTAATTCAGATTTGATTTTATACCTACGGATGTAACCATTACCGAGATAATTACAGGCAGGTTGTGTTTCTTTTCTGTAGAAAAGCTGGCTGTCTTGTTGTGGACCATTGTGGGTGACTTGCACAGCACTGAACTTTATGAGACCACCTATAATTTCTTGATTTATTATTTTAAACAAAACAGAATATTCATGTTAAACGCAGCCTGTTTCTTGTCCCAGATTTTGGAGTGGATTTGTTGTGCTGGGGGTTGTTAGATCAGGGATATATGTCTGTAAAAGAATCAAAAGTTAGAAATTTAGATATATTCTACCGATTGAAGTAATTACAAAATCCAGATATGGAGCAGGGGCAGGAGACGGGATATCAACATGCTAGAGTTGATCATTTAAAGACAACAAGACCAGCAACACGGTCAATATCAAAATGTCAGAATCGGTAGTAGTGAATCTTGGCCTGCATATGGGTTCTTACATCTAAAAGAAGGGGAGAGACGTTATGAAAAATTGATTCAGTCTTCTAGCTCATCAGCTAAATAATCTAATGTAAGTTGCCTTAATAAAAAAAACACCTTTACCAAACAGGATTGCAAACCTATCAGTTGAAGTTCATTCATGATATAATAACATTTACTTTAGAAACTCCTCTTCTATTGTAGCTTTAACAAGTATAGTACATTGATGTTTAACCCTGCTAATGTTCGGCACACCTCCTTATTTAACACAACTCTCTAATTTTTAAGATCTGTAATTCGGTTAACGTTGATACATATATTATATTGCTTAAGTAGATATCATTCACATGTGTTAAACGCTTGCATTCCATAGAGCTCAGTTTTCCCAGATTTCGCCCTTACAATTTTTTTGCAAAGTGAGGGAGCAGAGGTACAGTGTCTGTCATACCTCGGTACATTTCAAAGGCTGTCCAAGTTGTTTAAGACTTAAGTTTCTCAGGTGATGTGACTTCTTTATCAAGTGCATGCCTGAAACTACACTGTATCTCAGTGCTTGACGTGATAGCGGGGGATATGATATGATTCAATGTTCGCCAATTTGAGAAGGCTTGAAATCTAAGTTTGTTTTGTGTGGTGTCAAGCCTCTGACCAAACTATGCCAATAAAATAGACCAGTGGGCTGTGTGCCTGTTGGCGGCCTGTCTTGTGTCTGGTCTACATGTCTTGCTGGCTACTGTTCATGGGAGTCAGATTGTGGATAAATGATTGAGTGGCTGTCACCTCAACGAATGTTGGAATGCTGTGTGGGTGCTTTTAATGAGTGATCTTTGTCAGTTGGGGCTGAGCTGAGTGAGTGAGCTGGCAGGTGGGGGTCCCCTTATTCTAGATATATTTGAAGGCTTAATACAATCGACTGCTGCTACAACTAAAGAATTAAAGCCTTTGTAATTCACTCTACTGCCGCATGCCTTCAACTCCCTGAATGTGCCTGATCTCTTGAAACATCATAACCTGGACGTACAAGTCCTCCTTACGTATTAACAGCACTGATGAAATTAACACCACTGCGCTGGGTAATAAAATCAGCAATGTAAGCACCTCTATTATAGTCAGTTACATGTTTGGTTTGTGGTTGATGAATGTCCATTATTATAAATGTTTTCTCTGCTGCAGGCATCCAGTCCATGGAGGTTCCTGTTACAGATGGGGGCTTACTTTGAAAATGTATTTTAAAGGAATGGCAGGTCACATTTTGTGATCAGTTTAAGATAGTTCATACACTTAAACTTAGAAATATTAATATGCACATTAGATAATAGCTTTGGCAGTTAATTCTCTAAATTGAACCAGTCTACACATGACAATATTATAATGCATATTCTCCTACTATAACAGATTGCTGTTATATTAGGAGAATATGCATTATAGAATATTAGAGAATATTCACCGCATGTATTATGTAGATAACAATAAAAAAGGAATGTTGAAATGTATCAATAGAATACTGCAATGATAACATGGCCATAACATGAACAAAGTAAGGGCCAGTTCCCCCATGGGGAGGATGAAGGCATTCAATCGTTGGGAAACTGGTTTCCTTTAGTAGCAGCAACATCTCAGGTACCAAGGAATTAATGTTAGTGGTATCTCTTAGGTGTTTTGCATCAAATTATGGGGTGACATCGGGTGGTTCGTGCCTCTGGTGTGAGTGCCCTGAATGTGGATATTCTTGATATTTTTTGGAACCATGGCATGGTTTTAATGACTAGACTGGCAAGGGTGACCATGGCATCTCAGAGACATTTTTCACGCGATTAGTTTAGGCACCATATATTGATTCCTTCATGTTTACGGTGCACAACACCCAACAGTGTATCTCTACCATCCCCAATCAAACATTAATGTGGAAAGAACAAATAGAATTGTGCATGGTACAGTCAAATGAACAGTGGTGAACGATGCCATTCAGAGTACATTGTAGTAATACAAGATAGCTCCTTATTCTCCCCTTGGTTAGAAGCTCTTTGTGGTCAAGAAATAAAATATGTCTGGTGGATGGATACATAAGTGAAAAGAATAATCTATATGTGGCAGACTTAAATCAATAAATTAGGTGGTAAGTTCACTGTACACATGTGTATATTAAAATGTATTTCATGTAATATTCTTTTGAGTTGATAATTGAACTCAGGTGTAGGAGGTATAAAAGGAAATGCTACCATTTTGGACGTGTGCATGGTTAAGGTACCTAAAGGCTATTCCATTACAGTGCTGAATCACCAATGGTGGAAACTGTCCAACGTGATTCTGCTTTCTGGTCCACTTTTGCAGGCCATGATGTCATAGTAGAATGCAAAAGGTTATGGACAAGAAAGGTTGGAGTGCACACAAATCAAATTAAGTAAAGAAGACCTGGTAATTCTGGTGTTAATGGTTTGCCCTCTTATGGGGTGGATCATTCAAATGTAGGTTTCAGTTCAAGTGCTTGGAACAGCTGTGTTGGTCATATTGTGGGATGTTTTACCCATGCATCCAAGCCATACAATAAAACTGTGCAGTACTGGCATGGAAAACATCATGATGGCCAGAACTCCCCAGAGAGTGCACAGGGAAAACATGAAAAATAGGCTGCCATCCATTTTTGCCTATGTTGTGAGCACAGGAGGGCACTGCCTAAAACCACCAGTGGGCTACACACACACAGTAGCCTGAAACCATTGGGAAATGGCAATGCTGATTGCCAAAAAAGCAACTCAGAACTGTGGGGAATTAAATTTCTTAATCCCAAAAATGGGTGTATTACCAGTACTCACCACTATCAGAAAGCCGGCGTTTTAAAACCACCAGACTTTTGTGTAAAACTGAACAAATGAAACAAAACCAGACCAAGGAAAGACTTGCTAAGAGGTGGAAGAATGTAAAACCATATTCTGAAATGGCTTGAAGGAAGTAATTATTTAATGTATAGGTACAAATTGTCAGTTTGATTTAAATGTAGAAAACTGGGAACAAAAAGTGACATTTAGCTGAAACCCGGCTTAGTGAAACTGGATTCTGCCTGACAACTACCCCCGAAAGGAGAAACCTGTTCAGCCACTCTTCCCAGGCCTAGCTGCATCCTGCTGCCCCTTGCCAAAAGGAGTTGTCACCTCTCTGATTAGATTAGGGGTGGAGCAGCTGGGGACTACAGGGAGTTGAACAAAGGCCTGTCCTGGACTCAGGCAAATGTTTTATTGGGGGCGTCGTAAAAGTGGCTTCCTCTTAGGGGAAACTGGGAGGGGCAGTGCCTCTGCTAGCAGCTGAGCTTGGGGGAAGTGGATAAACCAGTTATTCCACCCTGTGATGTGGGAAGCCACACACCCTTTTTTTGACCAGGGCATAATTTTAAAAAGATAGATAACTCATAGTGCTGACTTGTTAGAATTATATAAGTAATATCATTATTTGTGTGATTTTTCTGTGAACATTTTGAGAGGCGTTAGGACCCTGTGGTGTATTCTGGGGGGTTGCTAGCGGACAATAGGGTCGCACTCCAAATGTCTGCATGTTAAAAATCTGACACTTCATCAATTAATGTCCATACTCCTTGCGCACATGTGTGTAATTTTGGGTAAATGTCCGATATTGCAAAACCAGTTAAAAAGCGCAAAACGTTGTCATTTTTGAATGCAAGCCCCCAGGAAGATCAGAGGCGGACAAGCATGGACCATAAGGAATATATAATGTGCACATGTAATTTCAACAAATTGTATATCTGGGAAGGATGTATTTGAATCAAATATAGATTTGTGGGCAAACTGACCAGGGGAGGATCCTCTGACCCATAAACAGACTTCATCATGCTGACAATCCATTTCCTTCCCCCAATCCTGGGAGAGGGGAGAATTGGGCCAATGACAAGTAGAGAGGGGCAAGCTTAGCTAGGCCCAGGCACACACCCATTTTCAAAACACATAAAAAGAGACTGCTGGGACAGGTAGACACATTCAATTCCATTTGCTGCGGAGCATGCTGACCGACGACTTCACATCCAGAGATCCTACACTTAGACTTCCAAGCTAAACAGAGACTACAGAACTTTGAACCAAGAAGGCCCACTGCAAGCAAAAGTATTTGTCAGCAGGCCTCAAAATCATTTGCGAACTATTCCATAGCCGGGCGAGCTGTTTCAATTCTTTTGCCAAGAACTCTTGCCAGTACCCAGAAAGCAGTGTTACATCCAGAATCCACTTGATCCGGACCGGAAAGCAGAGCAGTATCCAGAACCAGAGGCCAGAGATCCAGAGTGACCCAGACCGCTGTGAGCAGAACCAGAGAGCTGACCCAGATCACTGTGAAGTGCCGAGACCAGAACGGAGTCCAGTCCAAAACCTGACCAGATCCGTGGCGAGGCCTATTTCAAATTTATATTGTGAGTACCTAGCAGAACTGTGCAGAACCAATCTCTTAGTTAAAATAATCTAATCCAAACTATTTTAACCTAAGTAGAACAGCCTCGTAGAAATCGTGTCACCTGTCAATTCTGCAGCTGCAAGCTGTCACCTGTCATTTTGAGTTTACTTTAAATCCGAAAAACTACCTTTATTTAAACGTCCGTATCTCTGGAACTGTTAGGAACTTGGTTTAACTTTCCTCTGAAAGCTTAGAATCTCAGCTTTCCAACGAACCTAGAACCGACTTGCTA